>NC_084645.1:23858728-24194561 GCF_019802595.1 Syngnathoides biaculeatus | reverse complement strand
GGGCTACTTATCGTTTGAATAATACATGTAACGGTTCTGCAGGTCAATGAACAGGTGAAACATTTTCAGACGGGTGCTTCTGCGGCTTGCTCGGCACAATCCGATATTGTGTGCAGTCGTCAAACCTCGGGAAAACCATGCGCAACAATCCAGTGATGCATGCAACTGTTTTTAACCGGTACAAACAAAATTACCTTGTTCCGCTTGCCAAGGGGGCTCATTTAAGATTTAAAACGACAGCGCTGTTCTTTTTGGAACTGTGGCCTGTCCTAGACAACGTCTCAAGAAACAGGATGTGTCTGGCTGTTCGGTCCTGAAGCTCTTCATTTAAAAAGTCAAAGAACGAGTTCCTCCAGATGCCTTCTCAGCCCAATTCTATGTGACATCCCCTTGAAAAACTGTCATTTTAAAAGGCTTTGAGCAATTTAAAAGTCCTCCTTTCCAAAGTCTACTACATTTCATTCATAAGTGTTATACAGTGAAGAAAATAAGTATTTGAACACCCTGCTATATTGCAAGTTCTCCCACTTAGAAATCATGGAGGTGTCTGAAATTTTCATCGTAGGTGCATGTCCACATTGAGACAGATCTAAGAAAAAAATGCAGAAATCACAATGTATGATTTTTTTAACCATTTACTTGTGTGATACAGGTGAAAATAAATATTTGAAAACCTGTCATCAACTAGAATTCTGACCCTCAAAGTCCTGTTAGTCCGCCTTTATAAGTCCACCTCTGTGGGTGGTGGCTGGGTCTTTCAACATGACAATGACCCAAAGCATACACCCAGGAAAACCAAGGAGTGGCTCCGTAAGAAGCATATCAAGGTTCTGGCGTGGCCTAAATATATACATAATATCATATACATAAATCCAATAGAAAATATTTGGCGGGAGCTGAAACTCAGTGTTTCTCAGCGACAGCCCAGAAACCTGTCTGATGTAGAGAAGATCTGTGTGCAGGAGTGGGCCAAAATCCCTCCTGCAGTGTGTGCAAACCTGGTGAACAATTACAGGAAATGTTTGACGTCTGTAATTGCAAACAAAGGCTACTGCACCAAATATTAACATTGGTTCTCTCAGGTGTTCAAATACTTATTTGCAGCTGTATCACACAAATAAATCATTAAAAAAAAAAAATCATATACTGTGATTTCTGGATTTTTCTTTTCAGACTATCTCAGAGTGGACATGCACCTACGATGAAAATTTCAGACCCCTCCCTGATTTCTAAGTGGGAGAACTTGCAATATAGCAGGGTGTTCAAATACTTATTTTCTTCACTGTATATTCATTATGTCCTATGGGCGCATCTGTGGAGCTATTAATAGACCTAAATTCACACCTACGGACAATTTAGAGTCTTCAACGAACCAAACTTTTGGAATGTCAAACGTTCGCCCAACAGAGAGCCGAACCTAGATATCCTCTTCTCAGGTGTTCGCAGCTGTATCACGCAAATAAATTGTTAAAAAAAAAAAAAGAAAAAATCTTCAAAATCAATGTGATTTCTGGATTTTTCTTTTTAGATTATCTCTCTCACAGTGGACAGGCATCTACGATGAAAATTTCAGACACTTCCATGATTTCTAAGTGGGAGAACTTGCAATATAGCATGGTGTTCAAATACTTGTTTTCTTCACTGTATGACAGAAACCGAGATAAATGGGTGGGTTCAAACAAAAGATGTGATCGCCGTTGCGTACCAAAATGTACACACCTGGAAATAAAATATCGATCAATATGTTGTGGCAATACAGGATATATTTTAGTCAGTTTGTGTCTTGGGGAGGGAGTAGTTTTTACTTTTGGTCTCCAGCGGAAAAAGCTTGGGGTCTGAGAAGCTTTTGTTTTCAATTATTTGTTGACCGCGAGTTTGTAGTGGTTATCCCCATTGGCTCGTCTGAGGTGAGTATCGACCCCAGCGCTGGGCTTTGTTTCCTTCTTGAGTCGAGGCGACCGCTACGCTGCCTGAGTGGATCTCTCACCTCCAACGGTGAATGAAATGGACATTCTTTACTTTGCCTTTGGCCAGTGTTCAATGGACAGCCACTATTGATAGGCTCTCAGTGAATTTCAGCACTGCGCTCCCGCGGGCTCGGCTTCAACAAAGGCTCGTCGATTGTAAGCCAGGTAAAGCGAGCGAAAAGCCACCTTGCTACAAAACGCACAACTTGACTAAATATAGAACATGCATCCATTGCCGTATGAAAGAGGACATACTATTGTGCACATGCCATCTGCGCATATGGCTCGTCTTTTTCCAACCATCTAATTACTCATACGCGTGTGGCACTTCCATCAGCACAGGTAATAGCGTGGTGGCAAGATAAAGAGGTTTGTCTAGCCGATGATGGATGAAAGCCTCTGGACAAGGATGATGTGGATCACCGGGCGCGTCCTGACAACCGATGTTTGAAAGGAACAGCTAAATGAATGTCGCAATGTTTCATTTAGCAAGGCGACTAAATCTCGCTCAGTCAAGAAGGTGAAAGCATATTTACATTTATACATGTGACAAGGCTGACAGGAATATTATAAACTCAGAGACTGGAGACTATTTTCTTGTCTGCATTAGGGCGATTTAGTTTTTTTAACTACGAGATTATGAAAGGTCTGGTAGAAGAACCGTAGCGCTATTAGAACGGAAGAATAACAGTAAGGCCATTCAATTTGATAAAGTAACACATTTTGCAATATTAATTTTTTTTTTGCTGTTCCCAAAAAAACGGAAAAAAACATATTTGCTTTCGGATAATTGCCGCAGTAAAGTGTTTTCCTTTTGGTATACTGCGAACTTTTGCCAGCCTGCTTATCTCGGAACATCCATCTTTTATACTGCTTACGCGTAATTACGTGACATTAAGAAATGCCCTAATAAGAGGATATTTGCTACAAATGAAATAGAGAAGTTTCAGCAGTCACTCAGAGGCAAAGAGCTGCGTTATTTGTAATTACTTTGTTGTCGGAACAACACTCCGTGCTTTATCATCTAAATGCAAATTGCATGTAAAACGAATCGTGTGTGCTAACTTGGGGGGAACGCGACAGAAACTCTGTCATTCTTAGTATTTTGCCACTTTTCTTTTCACACCCACAAGTATGGCGCGTAGTTGCTGAGGGAACTTTTTTTGTTTGTTTGGACGCATAATGGAGTTTTAGGTACGCTATAAAATGTGTGAACTTGAGGCGCAAACGCCTCAGATTCAAACTCGTGACCCTTGTCTCACTTGCACATTAAACGGGAAAGTCTGCATCAGGAATTCAGACTTTTGTCCAAATGTTTCGGTTTGACCAAGTAAGCGAGTGACCTCTTGCGATACTTCAAACAATGAGAATAGAAGAACTTTAGTTTATTAGTTTCAGAGAATCAGGGATGAGAATGACCAGTGTGGAAAAACACTGAAAATGCCTGCCTTCGGGGGGGGGGGGCTTTAAAGGGGGGTGCCCCACCCTTTGGGCATGCATTTTTTTATTTTTTTTTTAAATACACTGTTAAATGGTGATCTCTGGTTACTTCTAACAGTGTAAATACAGGGAAATAATAACATTTTGAAAACTTAAAATATGAGTCCAAACAACCAAAACAATTTTGCCAAACTTCAAACATAAAAATGTAGATTGAGTGAAATTTATATTAAATAGGCTACTGCACTTACGAGTTATACTTCAGAAGTACATAAGTAATTTGTTTATATAAGAAATCACGAAATATAAAAGTGAGCGATAATATGCGTGCTCGTATTAACAGTTGTCAATTATATATTATTTGAGAAATTTACAGCCAATTTACCTTTGCGTTTCCCGATTTGGATATGCTCCCGGGTATTTTTTGCTCCACGGCTTCCATAATTGATCATATCGGAACACAGAGTGCACAGCGCTTTGCCGGGAACGTCCCCTTTTTCTGTGTGTTCGGTTAGACATGTTGATACCGTTTTTGTTACACCTTTTTCAAGCCCTGCCCATCTGAAAGAGTTCAATTTCCCCAGCACCATCTTCATCTTTTCGCTGCAAGACCTTCGTCATAGTGCCAAACGTGCGGACTGCTCGATAACAAATGCGTACGTATGTCGAAAAGTTATAACTTTCCCGTAGTAAACGGAATCCTTCTCTATGAAATGTGAACATCAGAGTGAAAATACCAACGGAATAGCGCCAAAATCCTGCCGGAAATCGGAATGTTGTCGTTATTATAAACACCAATTTTAATGTAAACAGATAGCAATGCCGTATTCTGCTATCACAGCTGTGACTAATTTTACGACAAGCGTTGCCAATGGATCCTGGCGGCCGGTCTTGATCACAGCCTCGCCCCGCGTCAAGCCGTACCCTAAAAAAAAAAAATTGTCAACGGATTTACACGTTTCACAAAAATCACAATTTCAGATGAACAAAACTCGGAATTTTTTGCTCGTATAGAGCAAGAATACAATGAAAATAAACAATTTAGGAAACTCAGTACGTCGCAAGCATCTTGGGAAATTTTGGAAATCTTGCTCATATTCAGCGAAAATCACTGTGCATTTGGGAGAACGCTTTTTGGTTTTGTGTGGGTTACACTTTCTGCATATTCCCTAGCTTGTTTTTAATGTCCAAACAAAGAAAATGTTGGAACAGCCTTCTGGAACAAAATTTGGTTAAATTCCCGGGGCGGTAAGTATTTATAACAGGGTTGAGGATAATGTGTCTGTATTAAAGAGATTCTTCATTGTATCTCTCTCTGAAACAAGCCTTTTCCAGCTGCGATAAGACTCCTTTCTAAAATAGTACCTTTGGATTGTGACTTCCCCACCCTGTTCTCGAGTTATTTTAGAATGAGGGCGAATGTGGCTACGCCAACTCACAAATGCTGCAAAGTAGAATTAAATCGGCAACTTCCGCCTTTCGATAGAGATCTTTAAAGAGCACTGTCATTTATTGAAATGATTTTTTTTTTCCTCCAGCAAAAGGTGAAACGTGTCACCTTAGATTCAAGCGGTGGGATTGCTTCCCCGGCAACGTCTGCACTGAGGACATCTGCCGCAGCAGACGTCGGTTTGCGTCGCCATGACGCACCTCAAAGCCCGCTGCAGCATGCGCGGCGGCCACTTTGTCAGCGAGTCGTTTGGCGGGGCAGCGCCGACTTCCCCGCCACATCTTTAAACCATTAACTATACACAAGCCCAGAGAAAGCGGTGTTTAAGTTGAAATGGGTGTTCTGTGATGAAGCCTCGTAATTCATGTGCAGGAATGGAAGGATTCCACAAGGCGGACGGCACCGAACGGTGGAAAAAGTGAACGGGGTTGTTGCTTTTGGAAAATCCTTGTGTGTATGAGTGTGCAAGATACTCCGTAAAGCTATAATTACCATTGGAACTCAAAGAGAGGCTGTTCCAGGAGGCTCCACCAATGATTTCCAATTAATTTTCTCCATAGGAAATCATGAAAATGGAATCAATTCCTTTCATGCACCCGACATTTTCACCATAAAACTTAAATATAATACAGATTCACTGATTGATTACTTGATTGACTGATTCATTGATCTATTTTATATATTGATTTAGTCAAAAACTTCACGGGTTGCATGTTTGAAGTACTAGTTCAGCATCGTTTGTCTCATCTCACGTTGAATTCCTCATTGGCTTTTGAACCATTGTTCCATTAGAGTACCATTAGCCCCAACGGAAGCAGACTATGACAAATGATTGTCACCACATTTTTATGTGGATCCTTGCCAGACCTGAATGGCTTCTTCCTTGGTACCCGTGTGAAAAGTATCGTGGAAATTGGGCGTGTAGTTTAAGCAAAATCCTTCTAAGTCACAAAAAACAGTGATCAAAGTCATTATTACATTGGGTAAAAAACAAAATTGCAATATAGAGAAAGCTTTTAAAAAAGAGGCTCTGTTCAGACAAACATTGGGTTTGGTCTTACGAAGAGGAACCAAAACATGCTTATTACACATTTCCACTATGTTGCATTTTGTATGCGGTTTATCGGAGTACTGTATGAGAATGAGCAGTCAGCACTGGGCTTGTTTCCCAAATGAGACTCGGGCTGATGTGTGGGTGGGGAAGGGTGGGCCCCCTCAACAGTAGCTTGGTGGAAAAACCCTCCAGACAGCATCAGACGGCGGGCTGACTCAGCTAGCAGGAGAAATGACCATCAATTGCTACACTATATAAGTCTACTGCATGAATTGTGCGCGTTAATATGTGCAAGATTGAATGTGAGTATTTATGTCTGCAGCTTGTACAAGTTGGAATGGTTTGGAGTAAAGGAAAGATTGGAGAGCAGCATCTGGATAATGGATTATTCTAGCCCTGTGTGTGTGGTGTCTCGAGAGAAGGATTGAGGTGGTGAACGCGAGGGCGGGTAGAAGGTATGGGGGAATCAGTCTGGACTGGAACGGGTCAGTCAGTCTGCTGGTGTGTACCTTCAGCTGGTTCTCATTATGGGGTTAATGTGACGCTCTGATCTTGAACACACACTGGCTTTGCAGGCCCTGCTTAAAGTCAGACGTGTTTTTTGGGTGGGGGAGGCCCGTTCACAGAAGCTTCTGTATCACTGAGAAATTTACAGAAAGGCCTCACTGTCACCTTAGGTCATGGAAACTTTGGCGATACAACGCTGAAAACTGCGGTGAATCGAAGTGCAAAAATGATGTTGTGACCTACTTCGGGGTTTGCATGTGCAGATTGCTTAGTCATAATACAAAGACTCTTCCAATTCCAAGGATCCTTGAAATGCAGCTTTTTGTCAGGTTTTCGTGACAGAGATTGCGATTATCCTTCAAGGCCAAGATTCGTTGCATGCCACGAGATTTAAAAATTCTATTACACTGTGTCACATTAGTAATGAAAAAATGTAGTCACCTAGAATTGTGACAAGGTTAACGATAGGAACACATGACACTCCGGAACTTTCCACATTTTACAACAGATTTATGGAAAAAAAGTGAAAAAGTGTCCTGATTATTGGTTCATCTCAAAGCCAAATATCAACATTTGTAGATACATGATTGATTCTGTCGATTCATTCATTTTCTATGGCTCTTGTCATCAGAGTCGGACGTGAGCTGGGGCGTATCCGAGCCAACATTGGGCAAGACGCAGTGAAGCGCAGAACACATACAGACAGCAAACGTTCACACTCACATCCGCGGACAATTTAGAGTTCTCACCTAAAATGCAACTTTTTGGAATGTGGGAGGAAGTCGAAGTACCTGGAGAAAACCCACGCAAGCCCAGAGAGAACATGAAAACTCCATCCAGGAAGGTCTGCCTGAGATACAAATCTCGAGCCTGAAAACTGAGGTAGACATCAAACCACTGCAACAATACCACAGAGGGTCAGTTTTCAGATATTTATGCTTAAATTGCCGAGGGCTAGTCATAGTGTCGTAATTACAGCAGCAAAAACAACAGGTCAGGTTTCATGCCTTTGGTTAGTTTCAGGAAGAAAGTGTAATTATGGCGACAACGTTGTCACAGTGATGACAACAAACAAAGGGAGACCGTTTCATTGGATGTTTTCCTGAAAACACCTGAGTCGTGTTTCAATTACAACTAATGTGGTTGGAATAAAAAGAAAAGCACGGCAGTTTGTGTCGTCAGAAGTATATAATTTTGGACAACATGAGACCTAACTACAATTTTGTACAACATGAGCTCGAACGCTAACCCTAACTGTTTATACAGTACCCTAATCCTAATCCCTAACCCTAACACTTTACCCGAAATTCAACCAGATACGCAGAGACCAACCACAGCTGGAAGTCAAAAGGGTGCTGAAAAGAGCGCATTTCTTGGCACAGGAGGCAAACAGGACTATAAACTCACAAGGCACAGGTGGAAATTGTTCCTGAATGAACAAAAAATAATAATAATAATAATAATAGTACAACTGACACCAGCCATTTTTCTTGACATTATGGAATCTGAGTAAGTTATTGAGGAACCTCACACTTTTGAACCATTGTAGGCTGTTAAGTTTAATGTATGGAAGAAAAATATATCAAACCCGCAAGTGTTGATTGAAGCGCCGCTCTGGCGCAGGAGTCGAGGCAAGAGTTTCAAATATTTTAAAACAACAACAAAGACAACGGAATTCCTGATGGGAGATTCTGTGAACAGGACGACGGCGAGTCCGTCTGGGAAAAACCTGCAGTTCCTTCAACATGTGAGTCCAACTGAAACCCAATCTGAGTGCGCATTCGCATACCGTACATAACGGGGAAGTTTCCAGATTCTTTTCCACGAGCTAACGTTCACATAGACGGACAATTTATGGCAGTGTAGTTACATATTGCAACCCCACCCTCACCCAAAAAAAAAAAAAAAAAGCCACTGAAAAGCCAATGTCATGATTGTAATTAGCGGAAGAGTAACAGATGCCCAGACTCTCAAACCATAACTGCCGCTTCTGGGCCAACTGTCACCAAAAGATGAATGGCATTATTGATACAGTATGACACAAATGACTGTAAGCAATGAGTGACGAGTTGCTGGAAATGAATCGGGATCGAAGAGGGGATAAACAAAGCAATGTAACAAGTGCTCCTGGATAAACCATCCATCAAGCCATCCACTTTCTGAGCCTATGCTCACGAGGGTTGCAAGAGTGCTGCAGCCAATACCACCTGTCATCAGGCAGGAGGTAGGGTACACCCTGAACTGGCAACTACGTTCACACCTAGGGACAATTTAGAGGCTCTGATTAATAGATGTTTTCGGGATTTAGCGGAGAACACCCACACAGGCACAAAAGGAATATGCAGGCGGGGCAGGGATTTGAATCCCGGTCCTCAGAACTGCGAGGCCAATCCTCCACAGCTGCGTCACCGTGCCACCGCCTGGATAAACCTTTTAAAATTCTTGTTTTGTTTTGTTTTTATAAGTGAGGCTGTTCCAATAACAAGTCATATGATGAGTTCACTTTAATAATAATAATAATAATCTCAGAGCAGAAATTTGGGAGGTACTTGGAATCCCCAAAGTAGTTTGTCAGTCAAAATAAGGAAATGAAAATGTTTTCCACTAACGCAATGTTACATATTTCACACGAACTAATAATGGGACATGGAAATTATTGAGTATGAAGTTAAGAACACATGATACAAGACTGCTACCTTATCGCAAGCCTGAGACAGAAGTTAGCTTCCTAAAATATTTGACAAATGTGCAGGCTTTTGACTAAATGACCGCAGATGTGATTCATATTTGTAAAATGGAATCAAACTTTTACCACCACTGACATAAAACACATTCATCATGTACAATTTTCAACGGGTAGACATGGAAGAGGATTCTCGCCCAGCTTGACTATGAATACCAGTTTGTAACGCACTGGAATATCTAATCCCCTCGTATATAGCCGTTATATTTCTTTGGATTTGAGATGCGGTAGAGTCTGACGTGATCGCTCCACAACGTTGAGGTTGTGTGAGGGAGAGGAGGTGTGCCAAAAACTGTCGGGATGTTGAAGGGGGTGAGTGCCTGAAACTGTTGGATAAAAGCTGCTTGAGCTGAAGCAAGACAGGCTCGATATTTCAATGTTCCTTATGCAACGTTCAACTGGGAAAGGGATATAAGGTTGATTACGTTAATGGGACCCACCCATGTGGAACTTTGGCGGTTTGACTGCTTCCGCAGCGGGCGCACAGGCCCCGCTTTGTGACCGGTCTAGTCAAAAGTTAAGCACGGCCTCGAACTGGCCACAATGCTTCTGTTCACGCTTGTGTTTGTTTTACAACGTTGTTATGCCGAGTGAGATCATCGGCGTGCTCTCGTAAGTCTTTTTGGTGACGTGCGTGAATAGCCGACAGGCTGCGAGTTGCTCTTCGTGCCTTATTTGGATTTTTGAGACTGTCGCCATTGTACGAACCTCTACGCGCACAGTATTTCTTTGTCGCCAGTCCGCAATGCTAATACGGACCTGACGCGGAAATATTTTCACTGGCACTGTGCTGAAGTCGAATACACAAAACATGACGTTTTCTTTGCAAGTGAGTAGCCTTCATGATAGGATTTTCCATTTTGCCAGACTTAGAAACTAAAGAAGGTTCCCCTCTTCTTCTTTCGCCTCCTTGCTTTTTCAGTTCTTAAGGAGAGTTGGAGTTGCCGATGCATTTTTTTCAGCCGTTCATCGTATGCCATGAGAACAGTAAAACCCGCAGCTCACAACCTAACATTCACTGCCAGGTGACGTTAGCAAGTCACGCGGCACCTCCCCAGGCCTTTTAGAGGCACACGGGGATACGTACAATATAGAGTACTTCACATTCACATTCCAAACTATGGAGAAGCTTTACTCAACGTAACGTGCGTGTCTTTGGAATGTGGGAAGAAATCATACCCACAGAAATTCCACACAGATCTTACAACAGCGATTCCAACCTGAATCTCCTCATAGTGAGGCAGACGTGCCCAGTTCTATCCCTCCAGCTTTGGAGATTCCACTCGATAATATTCAATAAATGAACTCGGTTACAAAGAAAAATCCCTCCCGTATTGTAACTCTTCAAACAAAGTTGGCCTTTTTTCTCCCCCCATTGCTTCTCCAAAGAGAGTGAGCCTTCGAAGAGAGCACAAAGCCATACAAGAGGGATTCTTTCACAAAGTTTTTTTTCCACGCTTTCTCTCCCTCTCTTTCATTCTTTCACACATTCATTTTCTGAAACTCCATTCAATTTGAGCGGTCATAATTTTGGGTTTCGGTCACCATGTACTTCTTGTCACGTTGGGTTTTTAAAAGACAGAAAGCCGAGGAAGTTTAACTGTAGCTTCCCCGCCGTGTCGCCGTGAGCCGGTTCTTTTCGGACTGGACCTCCTGAGGTCTCGCGCCGGTGTCTCACGACCGCGCAGGCGGATCAGGGACGTGAAAAGGTGTCCTGAGTGATGCCGACTTGGCTTTCAGGGGGCTGTGAGAAAAGGCTCGGTGAAGCCCGTAAAAATGCGTCCCCGGCGACTTGTGAAAAGTTGGCGGCGGCAAGAAGGGGTCCATTTTAAGTAGTGCTGTCAAAGAGAGCAGAGTTGTGGTTCTGCTCTCTACTGTAGACTGACTAGAACATTCCGATGCAGTCAAGGTTATCAACGCGCTGCACCAAAACAAGATTTTAAATACTGACCATACTGGTACACGAATCAACCAAATCACTGGGTAGACCTGCACCTTCTTCTCCTTCTTCTTGTCCCGTTAGGGCTCGCCACAGCGTGTCATCTCAGATGAACGAATATTTGTTTGGCACAGTTTTATGCCCTTGCTGACGCAACCCCTCTGCATTTAGCCTGATGACAACAAATCCCAGAGCTCTATCAAACTTCAATTCTTCCTTTCCCAAAATGTTTATTTTTGTGGCTGTCGTTTGTAGTGGCATACGACCGATGATTCTTTGATGCCACCGCAAAGTGGTACCGATGATGGCAAAGGTAGGAAACATGAGGGTAATGTCAGAAAGGGTCAGTTTGGTTGGCACATGAGCAACACAATTAATTAAACAGAAACTTATGTCATGGCATACACAAATTGATCTCAACAATTAATTGCAAAGTGAATAGCATAACGTTGAAAGCATAATGACTAAATGACCTGCATGAAGCAAAATGCTGACCGACAAAGTGAATAATTCTACTTTGTTTTAGTGTATTGGTGAACGTCTCATATAACATGTACGAGAAGTAAGAATGAAAAGAATGGTGCTTCATTATTCACTTTTTTAAAATAGAACAACTTCAGAAGGCAAACCCCATCACAGAATGGATTATGTTGGACTATGATCAGTTAAAGCGAAACGAAAATAGTTTCTGCAAATCCTCACATTTGCAAACGACATGGAATATTTACAGAATTTTTTTTCCAAAAATCGATACTAATGTGCTGCAGTCCACAAACCGTCTAGGGTAAAATAAACGATAGACGCTCTTATGAGTTTGCAAATCATGTTAACGGAGTATTCCATTCCTTAGGAGCCGTAGCAGTGGATGCGCATTCTTCTTAATAACACCCTATCCCTCGTGTAATTACCCAGAAGCCCTTGTGCCCTCGCAGCACAGCCGCAGCCCCAGCAAAGGAAACAAATAAGAAAATATAACCACTATTTATAGGCTTAAGCATGAGGGGGTGGTTTGTTTGGATCCCGGGCATTGTTACCATGGCAAATTTGTGCGGGAGGCACAAGCTCCGGCTGTGCTTGCCACAGAATAACGTTTTTAGGAAAAGCTAAATTCAAAGGACTATGAAAAAAAAAAAAAACACGTGTCCATGACAGGAGACTGAACAGCAACTTTTGGTACAGTCACGAAAATAATTCTTCTGGGCAGTCATTGGCCACCAAACATTATGGTATATCTTCATGTGCGACAGGTGGAATATACTTCAAGCCTTCAAACCATTATTAAAAGAACAGATAGGGTACAACCTCATTCATCTATGTAAACGGGAAAACCAGAAGGAAATCATATCAACTACAACGAAAGATCAGAGTAAATTGACCTTTGAACCTGTGTAAACCAATGGCTAGGTTAAATGCCTAAAGTACCTTTGAGGCAATGCAGGCTAAATAAAAAAAAAAAAAAAAAAAGTTGACTATTTACACAAACACTAGGCTACACTCGTAACATCTGGTGTTTCTCAGACGTTTTTTTTTTTTTTTTTTTGACCAATGCAACGTGACAGAAGAGCTAAACAATCCTTTGTCACTCTCCACCCCACACACACACACACACACACACATAACGTTTCTACAGATAAACACTTTCATACAGCTTAATACACATGCACAGATATATTACACAGACAATTTATTTATTAGAGAGATCTGTCTCAGGCCTGACCCAGCAAAAGCCCGACCCGCACAAATAAGATCTGCATTTCGTCTGCAAAGACTACGGTCATGTCAGATAGTAGAGGGGAAACTTGAACATACATGTAAATTGACAGTCAATAAAAAGTTGGAATCGACCATCAAGACGTGCCTACAATCGATGCCTTCCTATCCATGTGCTCCCTGAGTTCGTCTTACTTTTCTGGACATACATTGCAAGTCCAGAAGAAGATGGAGGAGGCAGAAGAGGCGAGGGATAGAAAACAACGAGGGTTATTCATTAGGTAGTCTAAAAACAGAGAGGAAGACTCCGCATCCTCCGAGTGGATCAAATTATTGCCATCTGCACTGGCCTGAGACCAGTGGCCTACTTTACCTACAATTAAGTAGTGTGAAGTGGCTCTGCAGTTAAACTTTGTATTGAAGTGGCTCGAAATTCTACTTGATTCCCTGGCTCTTGAATGGACAACAACCTATTCCTAGCATGATTCCATAAAACCAAAGGCTCAAGTCCCTGAATCTTGACAACAGTTTCATGTGATACCCCAGAACAAAAGCTCTCTTGCTTCTTTCATCATGCAGATACGACTCCTGGTTTGCATGGACATGAAAATCACTCGCAAAATCCCCGAGAGTTAAAAAAGGCGGATCACTTATACAGATGTGCTTCTCGTGAATGTAGCCCACTCCATGCTGAGCTTAACTTGTCCTAGCGGGAGGGAACAAATGAATTCCAAGTCGAGGTACACCGCGGAAAGTAGCGCTATTGTGTGAATCACGGCAAAATGTGCTCCTCTTCCTCAAGACACTGGGCAAGCAAGATGAATTTCAACCAGAAAATCCCCAGGCGCAATTGTCTTGGCATCAGTCTCTCCTTCAGCGTTTTATCCTTGCACCCAGCGAACAATCCAACAAAAGCTGGGCTTTAAGAAGCACCAAGCTCATTGAGCTTTTCTTTGTTAATGCAATTGCCGAAGAGAAAAAGATTCTTTCCCGTCTATGCTGCATTCTCAGGCAGAGGCTCCTATGCAATTAGCAGAATACATTCATCTGGAGTACTTTCACCTTTGCATCAATTACGGGATATATACACCATGATCGTCTCAGGCACCATGGCTACTGCCTATCCTCTTCTTTTTCTTTCGGCTGTCCTGTTTGGGCTCGCCACAGCGTGTCATCTTTTTCCATCTAAGCCTATCTCATGCATCTTCCTCTCTTAACACCCACTGTCCTCATGTCCGCCCTCACAACATCCATCAACCTTTTCTTTGTTCTTTCGCTCTCTCGCTCTTTTGCCTGGCAGCTCCATCATCAGCACCCTTCTACCAATATACTCAAGTCTCTCGCTTCTGGCCATGTCCAAACCATTGGAGTCTGCTCTCTAAAACCTGGTCTCCAAAACATTCAACTTCACTCCGAGCGAGAACCTCCGCATCTTCATTTCTGCTACCTCCAGTTCTGCTTCCTGTTGTCTCTTCGGAGCCACCGTCTCTAATCCGTACATGACGGGCGGCCTCACCACTCTTTTATAAACTTTGCCCTTCATCCCAGCGGATACTCTTCTGTCGCATAGAACACCAGACCCCTTCCACCAGCTCTTCCATCCCGCTTGGACCCGTTTCTTCCCTTCCTCGGCTACTGCCTATCTGTATACTGATATTTTAACCCATTCATGGGCAGGGTGGCAATTTTTTTTGCCTTATTGAGATAAAAGTCTCCTAAAAGGCCTCAATCAAGGAAATAACACTTATTTTTCGTTTATGGTTAAGTTAAGGGCAAAAAAGATGTACCCTCTCGTGGGCATCGGCCCAAAACTGGGATGGGTCTGTTATCAGTTCTGTGAAGTTGTACATACTAGAGATACGTTTATTAATTATTTGTTATTCTAGAACAACACTTGCACATTAATAATACTGATGGATTAGCATTTTGAAGACAAACTTGGCTGCATACTGACCTTTTTCCCTTTCTTCTCTCGGAAAACGCTCCATGTGTACTTGAGGCAGCCATGTTGGGTCAGGAAGTAAAGGGAAATAAATCCGTGCTAACTTTGACCGATGAGTATCCTCTCCTGATACCAAATTATGGCTTCAGATTAAAACACTTAAATATTTTGATATACTGAAGGATATAACGCATGAAAATCATGATGTCCCAAAAATGGGACGCTCCCCGCAAAATGAATGCTCTACGGGAAGTATTTTAGTGCTCTGGTCTAAGCAATAAAGGTATTTACTGTTATCTTGTGACATCTTCATGTTGAAATGAGCCAATATGAGTTAAGGAGCTTCACTTGATAGTTATGCTTTGCCAATGGGCAATTATAAATAAACCTTTTTCGGGGCATTCAATTATTATCATATTTTGGCTCTTGTGGCAGAGCTTACTCTCAATCCCTAGCAAATTAAATGTACTGTACATCACAGAGCTCATTTCCCTGCATTCTCTAAGAATTAAGATCACATTATAGTTTTGCAGAAGCAATCCAAAAAAATTGTAGCGGTGTTACAATACAACAAAAAGGACGTTGTTCTCAGCTTGTAACAATAAGCCAGTAAAACGTTTCCACAAAGCACCGCATTGATGGTTGCTTACCTTGAAAAGAACCTCTATAGCATGAGTATTTTGACATAAAATGAACACCTTATCCAAGCCTGTTATGCAATGTTCACTGCACTTGGCACCTACAATTTCCTACAAGATCAATTATCTACCTACCTACACACACAGTTGATTAAAAAAAGTCAGATCAGCTTTCATGTTTGCCTTATTCGCCTCCGTAGCAAAGTTGTACCAAGTGCGGAAGTACAAATTGTCAACGTGAACTTTATTATCCTTCCACTCTTTGAGCATATTTTACACTTTTAATGTACGATAGTGTGAACAATACAAAATCGACAACACGAGCAATTTTTGACAAGCTCGTCAGCTATGGACAGATATCGGCTGGGTTTTTTTGTGGTTTGTTTTTGGGGTTTGCACTGGGCCCAAGCCTTTCATAATCATAATGTTTCACTCATTAGTAGTAGGGTTTGATAAATATCCCATATCTAATGTGACAAAAGTGATGTGGTGATATGGTAAAGAAGTCAACAAATGTATACGCCAAACACAACAGAACTCCGTAATCAGCAGCAATTATCAAAACCGTTTTTGGGGAATTTCTCAGTTTAAATGTTTACTCGTTGAATCATTGATGGCAGTTGAACATGTGGTACCATTTTTGTGTTGTTATATGTTGCCTTGGATATTTACTTTAGGGAGGTAACGTTCATTTTCCTTGGCTGCTTGAGCTTTGCTTCTGTGCAACAATGCATGATGGAGAGACCGCGTGTGTGTTTGGCTCAGTGCTGAGTCCGCGCAACGCAGCCTTGGAAGCACAAACCGATGCCTCTTAGTCAAATCTCCCAAGCATAGGCGTGACGACAGAGGCTTTTGCTTCCGTCCTTGCTGACAGCGGATGAAACCGATTGTCCTGGTTTATATTTACTCGCCTGATTGGGGAGGGTTCACTGTAAGGATGAGAGAATAAAAGGGAAAGTGCAACCATAAGTTGTTTGGAGTTGGCAACAGTGTTGGGAGCAAGAAAAAAAAAAAAAAAATCTGCAAAAAAACGTGATTACATTATTTTTGTAATGCATGAACACAGTTTCTGTGTAAATACGGGCTTCCTGCTGTCCAACTGGAGCATCATTAACCCCTTCAATGCTGCCTTCAAGGCAAATTAGTGAATCACTACAGTATTTATACTTCAATTGTGTGCGAGGAAGCCCACTCATCCAGAGAAAGCCTACACCTCCACAGGGAGTTAAGACCTGAGCAGATATGGACCCAGAACCGCTTGACTGAGGCTAATCACTATGACACGATGCTGCCTAGAAACAGTAATATTGTATCTGCTGTAATTTATGCTTTCCATTAAAAGACACGCTCCCAAAAATCGACCAAATTTTTTGTCGATTCCTTTCAGTCTGTCTCGTTAAAGGTCGCCACAGCGTGTCATCTTTTTCCAGCTAGGCCTATCTCGTGCATCTTCCTCTTTAACATCCACAGTCCTCATGTCTTCCCTCACCACATCCATCCACCTTTTCTTTGGTCTTCCTCGCTCTTTTGCCTGGCGACTCCATCCTCAGCACCCTTCTACCAATATATTCACTCCCTTGCCTCTGGAAATGTCCAAACCATCGAAGTCTGTTCTCTCGAATCCTGTCTCCAAAACATCCAACTTTGGCTGTCCCTCTAATGACCTAATTTCTAATCCTATCCGACCTGCTCACTCCGGGTGAGAACCTCAACGGCTTCATTTCTGCCATCTCCACTTCTGCTTCCTGTTGTCTTTTCAGTGCCTCCGTCAGTTTGTTTGTTTTTTTTTTTTTTTTAAGCAGCTGAGTGAGCAGTCTTTTTAATCAACATTTCTTATCTTGGGTACAAATGGTATAACAAACACTGGTGGGTGTTTCTGCTGTCCAGTGGATCACAATACCCTGTCACTATGGGCATCTCGTGAGGAGGCCATTTTTCTCAGATGAACATAAAAGATTTACTGCCATACATATAAATTTGTAACACTGGACATTACATATCATATTGGTGTGAAATGTTTTTCACAACAACCAGGTACCGGATATAAGGTAATGTGAAATGGTTTTTTTTATGTTCCTTATACCTTGACTATGTCTAACAAACTATCCAGTTTTGGAAATTTTGGGAGGAAAAAAATGTGCTTTATACATGAGGAATTACAGTACATTCAAAAGCCAGTAACTAGTAGTATATAACATTACAATTTTGAGCCAACTGTTGGGCCTCAATTCGCTGATTTATATTCTCCCACATCAGTCTAATTATAGAGCGAATGTTTAGAATCTCAGTTTCTCGACTTTTGTTTTATGATATAATCATTCAACATGAAGTTTGTTTGTTAAAAATGTACTCGACGGTAGCATCCCCACTATTTTGTTTATTTTAAAGGGATATTCTCACGGGGTAGTCCTTCAAGTCGACAACGTGTTTCTCGCATTGCGTCACGATTTCAAAATCATCTTCAGTGTGTCGCGAAAAGCTTCTGCGTGGAGAGCTGTCACTTGGTTTATGGAAAGCCCCCAGCTCCGTAGATCTTTGAGAGGTTCAGGGGAAACCCAGGTCGCGGAAATGGTGGTCTTTGGCTTTGATCCAGCCTAATCCTGACCATGCAATGGGAAATAATTGACTGCTTCCACGGCTTCCTGCGTTTGCTTAGGGACTTTAAGAGCAGAATCAAAGGTGGAATTTGCATACCATTGTAAACATCAACCCGAGAATGTATGCCCTCGAAAAGGTTTATGACTGATATCTTCCTGATAAAATATTTAAGCGCAAGTAGCTTCTCTGGAGCAGGTCGCTCGGCAGTAAACAATAGTGATGCTGTAATGTATTGGAACAAATACTGCCTTTGCAAGTTTAACAGGGTTTGATTGATTGGTGGATAGATTATAGAAGTAATGAGAAAATGTCTTCTCCTTTTACGTGAATCCTTTTGTAGCTTTAAATGAAAAAAATGTAACTTCTTCATTCACAGAATCCTACTTTGGGGACAGCTTTTGCAGTATCCAAACCTTCCAAGATGTCTCCAGCTTCCATGTGACACTACAAATGAAGACAAGTCGAAGAAGCGGCCTCCTACTCCTGGCTGCTGGAATTGAGGATTACCTTTTCATTGAACTCCTAAATGGCAAAATACAGGCAAGTAGATTACCTGGAGGAGATGGAAATGTAACAACTACAATTTTCGAAAGCAGAGACAAAGGGCAGCATTGTCACTGTGCTCTGGGAGTATAGTGGTACACGTTGGTACTTTTAATGCAGCTATTGTGGGCTTGAATTTAGGCCGTTGAAGCTTTCCAGTGCAAATTTATTGACGGCTTGTTTGCGGAAGAGCATTCATACAAAAATTGAGCCAAAGGAAATATTTAATTTGGAAAAACCTGTCTTGTTGTAGCCAAACACGATAGAAGCCAAATGATAACGACATTGTCTTGAAGACTATCAGAAGCCATCACCATTATATCATGATAGTTTGATAATGTTGCTGATAAATAAGCCAATCGTGCTCACAACATTAAAACACAGTGTGAACGCCAACAATTGTTAATTTTGACATTTTATTCCATTTATTCCGTAGGCTCGGATGAACATGGGTGCAGGCGAGGTGATCCTGTCATCCTCTCAAGGTCTCCAACCGAACAACCTCCTGGAACACAAAGTTTCTCTCACACTGCAGGATGCGAAGCTCACCATGACAGTTGATGACCTCTTCTCCACCTATGTCCCTATTAGCGATGCTGGGGAGGAACTGAACATTGACCAGGGCATTTGGCTGGGAGGAACCGGAGATCTTGACACTCCCTACCTTAACAACGCCATTCCGCCTTTTCGTGGCTGCATGACAAACGTCAAATTCGAATCCCATGAATTTGACATTCTCGGTACACTCTTTAAACAATGCCATGACACAAAGGAATCTTGCAGCAGCGAGTTTGAGGCAGGTGATGGAGAAGCTACCAGTTTCAGCACTCCTGATTCTTTTGTTTCCTTTCCCACCTGGAGCGGTGCTAGCGGCACACCAAGAGTTTTGGAATTCCTCATGAAGACTACAATTGAAGACGCTCTTCTTGCATTTCACCCCGGGAGAGAGACGGACTTCATCGCAATTGGTGTTGTGAAAGGCTACCTTAAAGGCGTGCTGGACTACGGCAAGGGCATGGAGGTGCTGGAGAACAATGAGGTGCAACTGGATGATGATCAGTGGCATAGAGTTCGGGTCCAAGTTGGTCAGGATTCCTTTGACATTAACATAGACAGCCAGATTGTCTCTCTACCTCTCGACTCTACTCAACAATTGGACTTGGTAGGGAATTTGTATTTAGGAGGAATTCAGGCTAAAATGAAGGATGTCTTTCGTGAGAGTAACTTATTAAATCGTGCGGAGGAGGAGATGACTGCCGAGTCCTTTATTGGATGCTTGGGGGAAATCAAAGTCAATCAGAAGGAAAGAAGCCTGCAGGATGCACTGGTGACCAAAGATGTTCACGTAAAATGTGAAGGAGAGGACTATGACTATTCCAGTTATTACGACATTGACGCGACAACAACATCCCCACCGCCTAGCACCCGGTATGTTGATATTGAAACAACAGAACCACATTGCTACCCAACAGATGACATGCCAGTGATATTCAAGAATGTGACCAGGCTCCTTGATATGACACCGTTGCATGTGCCAGAAGGCGGAGAGGTATTTCTTGACATTGACCACCTGACCCCGACCTTTAACCTCAGTGCTGCGGATATGCGTCAGTCTCAGATCATCTTTTCTCTCAAGACTGACCCATGGTATGGACTGCTTGACATGAATATCAACACAAAACGCATGCAAAAATTCACTCTACTGGATGTCGTAAACCAGAAAATCAAGTACATGCACGACGGACATGAAAAGCATGCAGATCGAATTCACCTGGAAGTGGTTGCAAGCAGTAATGGCTACCTCCCAGAATGTCTTAAAACACCGCATAGTTATGTGTTACCAGTTGAAATCATTCCTGGCAATTACATTCCCCAACTGAGTGGAGGGGAAATCACCATTACAGAGAATGGCAGGACTCGCATGAGCCAGGCTCTTCTCAAAAACGCAGATTCTGATGCCCTCTGCGATAAGTTGTTGGTCACCGTGGCGTCAGAACTTTCCTTAGAAACTGGTTATTTTGAAAAAAGTCAAGAACCGGAACAGAGCATCACAGAGTTTACCTGCAGGGATCTGAAAGACGGGAATATCTATTATGTGCATAAAGGGGGTGAAGCTAATGAAATTACCCTGGAAGTATCAGATGGTCGAGCTGTCAGCCACTCTGCGACTTTCAAGTTGGTTTTGACACAACCACAAATGACTGTTGTTACCAACACTGGCCTTCTCTTGGTTCAAGGCAGCAATGCTTCCATCGGCATTCATAATTTGGCGATCCTCACGCATCCTCGTAACGGAGATGTCATATACAACATCACACACCCACTCATATATGGGGAATTGAAGATCATGACGACGGATGGGTTGTTAAAACCGGTACAAGAGTTCCATCAATCTGATCTGGATCAAAACTACCTAAGGTACTTCAGCACAGATTCCACTGACCAGGAAGAGGACGTTGTTGAACAAATTCAGTTTGACGCACACCTGGGAACGTTCTCCCTCAAGAACAACACATTTTTAGTCAAGATTATGCCTTCCCCAGTGAAAGTCGCTACCCTAGTGCCACTGGAGATGCAGGCTGGTGAAGACCAAACAATCGGGTACGCAGAACTTCAAGCTGAGGTCAAAGGAAAAAACCCAGACCCAGAAAATGTTAGGTACATCCTTGTTAAGCCTCCAACATTGGGTAGTCTACAGTTATTGGACACAGAGTTGAATGAAGGCGATACATTCACCCAAAGAGACGTTTTAGACAATTTTATCAGCTACAGAGTTCTAGTGCGAAGAGTTGTTGACGCTACAGATCAATTCCAGTTCAAAGTCTTGGCAGAGGATCAATACTCCCCTTTATACACATTCCCAATCAGCATCCTTGCTGATTCTGATGCCCCTGTTCTGATCAATGAGATGCTAACTGTCCTACATGGCAGTGAACATGTCATAAACAAGAAACACCTTTGGGTGGAAACAACAGTCTCTTCAGATTTTATGTACCAGGTCAATGAAGAACCAAAGCATGGACGACTCATAAGGGACTCTCCTCCAGGGCAGCCTCGATTCGAGGGAGCAATCCGAGTGTTCAGTAATGAAGACCTTCAACTTGACAGACTTATATACCAGCACGATGGTTCCAAGACAGACAGCGATGAATTCCACTTCACAGTATTTGATCAGGGAGCAGACAGATTTGGTATTCAGGAAACAATACGTGGTGTTTTCAAGATACTTATCTTAAGCAAGAATGAACATGCTCCAGTGCAGGTTGTGGATAAGGTTTTCAACGTGGTCCGCCATGGACAGCGCTTGCTGACAACTGATGATATCAGTTTCAAAGACGATGACTTGGGTTTCAATGATTCTCAGATTGTCTATGCTCGTGAAGGTATCCTTTCTGGCAATATCGTCGTCGCACAGAATCCCTCACAATCCCTTTTCCGTTTCACTCAAGCTGACCTGCGAGATAAAAAGGTCCTTTTTATCCACCAGGGAGCAGACCAGGAACGCTTCCCATTACAAGTATCTGATGGCTTCCACAAGACAACCGCGCTGCTGCAGATTCAAGCCAGCGAACCCTACCTGCGAGTGGCAAACAACACAATCATTGTCATTGACCACGGTAGCACTAAGACCCTTGACACAACACTGCTGAGTGCAGAGTCTAACATGGATATCAGGGATGAGCGTGAGATCACGTTTCAAGTGACATCACCCCCCAGCGATGGCAGGATTATTGTCAGCGGGATTGAGGCGCAAAAATTCACACAGGAAGACCTGAAAAAAGGAGTCGTTTCCTATGAGCACAATTACGAGAGTCTGAGGTCCAAGGATGCCTTTAGCTTCATAGTCGGAGCAAGAGAACATTCGGCGGAGGGGACGTTCCGGATTAAAATATTCAAACAAGGTCACTTCTCAGAGCCTGAGGTGACTACCAATGAAGTCATCATTTCTTATGAGGGCGAGCACACCGTTATCAACTCAGATTTTGTCAAGGTAATTCTTATCCTTGTAAAAATGTTCATGAAAATTATGTTTTGGTTCAACCGTTTCAATGTATTTGCATTTTGTGTTTAAGTCGGGCACCCATGTGACAGAATTATCTTTCTTAGAGGATGTAAAAGGTTATTTGCAGTGATTCGGGCAGCCTTTATCCAACAGCTCACTCCAGCAATGCCTCATCTCTAATCTACATTGCAGCCAGATGAAAGCGGCACTAAATGTGACGGCAGAGTCGCCGCTTTTAATCTAGTTTACGTATTAAATTGGAGTCTATTAGGTGTGGAAAACAGAGCATTGCGTATCCTGTGGGGAGCCTCCTGAAGCCCACAGTAATTAAGTAAAAGAGAGGCCTGCTTGCAGTTCATTTGGAAAGCAGCTAATGGGATTCAAATCATCCGTCAAGTCGAAACACGCTCCCATTTTATGTAATTTGACTTTTAGACTAATGAAGAGTAATTTTGATGGCAAATATTAAAACCCAGTGTACACATTATATATCCACTGTACAGTGTAGGGATGAGCTGAACCGAAAAAAACAGCATGTATTCTTTTTTTCTGCCTTGATAGTTTAGTTTCCAGAGTTAAAGTATTGACTTAGCTTGTGGAAGTGGATCTCATATGTTACCTACAATGCTACAAAATGCAAAGTAGTGATGTGAAATATCGTGAAAGAGAGCCATGACTGCTAAACTGGCTTGTGGCTCCGGGGAGCTGATTAAAAACTTCGTCTAGTCGGATGACCTTAAATCTGTCTGCGAGTGAATGTCTGACATTGTCTACACCCATGTCCCTATTTCTCGCACGTGTTAATGCAGTTGAAAATGTTTTTTTGCCCCCTGAATTACTGACGGGAAAGACGACCCAGCTCGTGTTTGAATACAACAGCCAAGCACATAGTTATTTTGATGAATTAGGTTTGTTCTGGACGAGGAAGACTATTTTCTCGTATTTTGTCAGTTGTTACCACGCTCACTACAGTAGGCTCGATGATAGTGTTCGGTTTTGTGCTTCGATTAGGTGGAGCAAGCTGACATTCTGCCTACAGAAATGGTATTCACCATCAAAGAACCGCCTCGCCTCGGTCATGTGGTCAAGTTGACGAACAGCACAGACGGCACGGACTCGCCAGTCCTCGACTACATCCACTCGTTTACGCAGGAGGACGTTGATCATGGACGCATCCTTTACGTATCCGCATCCATCCAGGTGTGTTTTTATTATTCCCTGTCATTTTTGAGGCTTCAATTCTGTGCAAAACCTGAGTTTTTGTGTCTTTGCAGGGAGTTGACACCTTTACCATGGATGTCAGCAATGGTTTCACCGCAGTGGAGGACCTGCACATCACCGTGAACATTGTGCCCCGAATCATCCCCATTCAATCCCTCAATTTGACCGTGAAGGAGGGTCTCAGCATGGTCATCAACGACAAAGTCATCCAAATCTCGCACCCGTTCTACAAATCCTTCAACATTGAATTCGTCGTGGAGGAGCCGCCAAAGCACGGCGAGATCCGTTTCCAGGATGGAGACGAGCTGACTTATTTTACCTGGGAAGAGGTACAGTATAAAAGTTTCATGATGGAGACGAGCAAGCATTACAATTTGCAACAAGTTAAGAGGCAGCACGGTGGAACAACTCGTTAGATCGTTGGGTCACAGTTCTGAGGACTGGGTTTCAAATACCGGCCTTGCGTGTGCTGAGTTTCCATGTTCTCCCCATGCCTGTGTGGGTTTTCTCCAGGAACTCCGTTTTCCTCCCACATCCCAAAAAGATGCACAAGCTGGAGGTTCTAAATTGCCCCGAGGTGTGATTTTGAGTGCGGCTGTTGTCTGTTTCTAAATGCCCTGTGATTGCCTGGAAACCAGTTGAGGGTGTACCCCACCGACTGCCTGATGATAGCTGGATAGCTTTCGGCACTCCTGCAAGGATCCTGTGAGGATAAGCGGCTTAGATAATGGATGGATGGAGATTAAGAGCCTCTTCCATTTGTCATCCTCTCATTGTGATCGAAATAAGATTGTCCTGATACCCTTCTGGAAATAACATTTCTGCAAAAATATGAGTTGCGGCATTTAGGTAAGCAAACACAGATGGGGCATCTTTATTTATATTATCGAGGTGGCATTTAAAGATAAATTAAAAAAAAAAGACAACTTTGGAGAAATGTAGAGAAACAGCAAGAACTAAGGCAGACAGTGAATCGTACTACTCCCCAGAATATGAACAATGCAGCATGAGACTATTGGAATGCTAAGACTACATTTTATACAGCATAGTCAACTTCAATACTGCGGTTAACGCTTAACATGATAATACTGCATGTATGACTGACTATGTTCGTGCCTCGTGGTATGCAATGACGTTCAAACGGGCTAGGTAACGAATGTTTTAATATACAGGGAGTCCTCGGTCTACGACTGAGATCCGTTCCTACAGTAGCGACTTAACTCGAATTTAGACTTAAGTCGGATTCCGCCATTAAAGTCAGAATTTACATCAAAATACTTTGTATAAAAAAAAAAAAAAAAAATCACTGCATTGAAATAAACATGATGTAGTTAGCATGACTGCTGAGAGGTGGATAGAGAAGAAGGAGAGAATGTGCTTAGCTATTGCGAAGGAACCTGGTCCTCAATCTCGACAAGTATCACAGAACCTAACTTTGTGATCATTGTATCCAACAGGAACGGAACCCTTCACATGCGCTAAAATACGGGCTTTGTCGTTAATAAGTGTCACCACGGTCGACCGACTGAAGCCTTGGTGGTGTTGGTGTTTCACCTTTCTCCAATCTTTTTATGATCTTGACCTTCGTTTCCATGGTAATGGATTTTTTTCTGGCTGCAGAAGCATTGCTAAAAGACACGGCATTCTTCTTTGGGGCGATAATGTCGAAAAAGGAGGGGAAAATATGCGAAGATGCTCCCGGCGCACAAACACGGACAAGCATTAGTCAGACAAAACGGCAGACGGGCGTTGAAAAGTCGAAACATCTTGGGTCGAGACCGTCAGGACTCCCTGTAGTACAAAATTTATGAGCTGAGATAATTAACTCATTCAGTAAAACCCCCTGGAAAGTTAAAAAAAAAACTCCCAACATCACTTTCACGGATCAATACGGAATTCAGGGGGCATTTCTACCATAATAGGACAAAAAAAAAAAAGTCTTATCACAAGGACCCATAACTTCCTGCTTAATTTATTAGCCATTTTGGGAAAATTCCAGGGCAGATACTTTTCCGAACTTCTAACTAATTCACCTAAAACAATCCCCAATCAGGAGCGCGCATCCTAGAGACGTTACATTGCATCACATTCTGAGGCTTTGCAATGAGAATTGTTACAAGGACTCGTTTCTCAGTGCTTGCAAATTTAATTACGCTTTCCTGAGGGAAAAATCAATTTCTATTTAAGGCAGGTCTTGATTTCTCTGTAGTAGACGACACACCAAGTAACTAATTGGGACACAGCCACCGGTAATAAACAGGGATGGCAACTTTCCCGCTGTACCCAAGTTTGTCAGAACATCTCATACATGTCGTTTCATTCATGTATTCTAGAGTTTTTTTGTTGTTTTTTTTTTTATCCATGAAGAGTCACCATCATGGAACATTCGCCGGTTACTAGCGAACACAAGTCGATGTGTTGTGTGTCCAACCACTTTCAGGAAAATATTAAAAACACAAGCAGTTACCGTAGAGAAAAAAAAAAAAAAATCCAAACACTGAATGTGACCACATCGTTGAGCTCGTCAGACGGATATCTTCGGCGCTCCCGCATCCAGCCCGAGCCCGCATCTCCTTGCTTCGCTTGACTTCTGGAAAAACTGACGCTGATTGTTGCGCGCCTGCGGCCAGAATAAACTGGCAGCATGCAACGGAGTTCGCACAAACCGCCCGTGCTTTGGTGCTGCCAGACCGGCCCCTGCATCTCTCTCGAAAAAAATACGAAATCCCCAAACGAAAAACTCTATGGAGGGAGGACCAGCATGAGGATTTATATCATCTACCATAACAGAAAAAGCACATTACGCCGCCTTTCAGCGATGTTTTATGTGTGCAGTGTGTGCACTTCTTATTTTTACTGCCACACTCCCAAATGAACACCACATTGAGGAATAACTGCACTTGGGCCAAACTGTAATTTTTGACCATTTGCCAGAATTCGAATAGTTCCGAGCTCCTCTCTGGGACACTGGCAGATAGATGTGTGTGTGAGAGAGAGAGAGAGAGAGAGAGAGAGAGAGAGGGATCATGTTCTTCACTGAGGTTCACTGAGGTTGTACGGGCCAACAATATCACAGCATGCCTCATATGGACGAACCTCCACAACAAGGCAGAATAAATCACATGAGGCAGCTCCCAGTATGGAATCCGTACCTGCTCGTGTTATTTTTCTTCCCCAATAGACCTTCACTTAAATCTTTGATTCCGTCATGTTTGGATTAAATCCGGAATGCACTGTGAGGACAAAAAGTATTGCGACACCTTAGATGGCTTTCTTTCTTGGAAGACAATGGACAGGATTTTACGGATCGAAATAATTTTCTGTACCCATTGATTGTTTTTTTTTTCTTGTGTTTGTGAGGTCACAAGACAAAGAGATTGGCGTTGATCACAAAGGTGTTTGTTGGCCAAGTTCCTCCACACCAATCCCATCTAAGCATGGTTCATGCTTTGTGGACTGGAAAACAGAAAAGACCCATCTCCCCAAATCTTCCATCCATTTTCTTAGCCCCTTATCCTCACGAGGGTCGCGGGAATGCTGGAGCCTATCCCAGCTGTCAACCGGCAGGAGGCGGGGTACACCCTCAACTGGTTCCCAGCCAATCGCAGGGCACATGGAGACAAACAGTCAGACTCACAATCACACCTAGGGGCAATTTAGAGTGTCCAATTAATGTTGCATGTTTTCGGGATGTGGGAGGAAACGGGAGCGCCCGGAGAAAAACCCACACGGGCACGGGGGAGAATGTGCACACTCCACACAATTCAGGGACGGGATTTGAACCCTGGATGTCAGAACTCTGAGGCCAATGCTTTACTGGCTGAATAAATCCTGTCAATTACATAATTTTATTTGAATACAAAATTTTTTCTCTTACTCGAGTAATCAATGTTATCATTTTTGCTAAATGCACTGCTAACTGGCTAACTTGCAAAGTACAAACATATAATGAAACAAAGAAATTTTGATCGTAGTAAAGGCTTATGTGAGTTTGTGATATTAAATTATACCTGAAAACAAACCCACGGTAAGAACAATTAGCTTTATGATGTTATTAATGCAGACTCATGTAGTTCAATTGTTTTCCTCGCATTTGAAAAGAGTACAAAATGTGTCACCTGCACAAACTACACACAGGCGGATCCGGGATTGAACCCAGGTGCTCAAAACTGTGAGGCCAACACTTTACCGGCTGACACCCTGTCCCGCCCTCCCCAAACCATTTACTATAAAAGTCGGAAGCATCTCGCACATGCAATACCTTTAATTACAACGGAACCCTTTTGAGGATAAACTGCTCAGATAATGAATGGATGCTCAAAAAATTAATTACGATAAATGATGCATCCTCGTACATCTATTTATGGCAATGAGTCATAGTGACAGAACAAATAAAAGATCTATCAGATGGCAAGAAGTACATGCAGCTATTCATGTCTCCTCTTTTTGAGACATTTTTCTTTGTTGGTGTGCTGTGCGATTTTCAATTTTAAAATTTGTGCCGTGGCTCCGTGCAGGTTGGAAATGACTGATTTAGTCCCTGAGGAATTGACACCCCACCGGCAAAACTATCTTGTTCTTCTTTAGTCCGCCAACGTCACAGGCTAAACTTTTCCCGTCCTTCACATGCAAATCTTCTCACTCCATTGAGATGTGTCACTTCAACATGCTTTCTTGCGCCAATTACTTTACCACGTTCATATTTGGACTGCGCTTTGCTGCCATCTTGTGGCATGAAGTGTATTTTCATCAATTAGTTAGGGATAAAATATAAATTAAAAAACACACAAGTACCTGATTTTTTTTTTTCATGGTGACCTGTGACTATATATAATTATCATAAATGTAGTGATAGTGATTGACAGAGAAAGCAGTCAAGTCATAATGAAAAAAAATGATAATTTTTTTTTTTTTTTTGCTTACATGAATGCAGTCTTACAAGCCAGCTTACTTGACTCTCGCGACTGTGCCCCACCCCCCTCCAATAATGACCCGGGTTGTTATTCCAGGAGCAACCAGTCATATGGGATCCATTTGGCACGTTCCGCTCCCTGAAGCGTTTCCTCTCGTCGAAAAACACTTTACCGGCTTTTATCGAGATAAATGCACAACTGTCGTCCGCGGCGAGCGGGCCGACACATCACTGTCTGAAGTGTCAAAATGGCTCCCGTCGAACAGGACTTCAAGGCCGAGTGACAAAGAGAGGCGACTTGTGGCGGTCCCTTCTTTGGCATGCATATAGGAGACGAGAGTCGGCCCGGCTGCAGGTGGCGCTTTGCATGGCGGCTCACTTGACAGCAAATGACTGATTCCTTTGTGTTTGGGTCTCCACCCACTGAGACGACATTACTCGTCCCCTTTGCAGCCAGACATTACCGGCCCATTATTGCTTTCTGCCTCTGTGCAGCACAACAAATAACTGCTGACAGTAAAACTACAGCTTCTCCAAAAACCCACATACAATTCCTCCTCTTCTTTTCCTTTCGGCTTGTCCCGTTAGGGGTTGCCACGGGTGTCATCTTTTTCCATCTAAGCCTATCCCGTCCATCTTCCTCTCCAACACCCACAGTCCTCATGTCCTCCCTCACAACATCCATCAACCTTTTCTTTGATCTTCCTCTCGCTCTCTTCCATGGTAGCTCCATCCCTACCATTCTCCTACCAATTTCCTCACTCTCTCGCCTCTGTCCAAACCATCGAAGTCTGCTCTCTCTAACCTTGTCTGCAAAACATCCAACTTTGGCTGTCCCTCTAATGAGCTCATTTCTAATCCTATCCAACCTGCTCACTCCGAGCGAGAACCTCAACATCTTCATTTCTGCCACCTCCAGTTCTGCTTCCTGTTGTTTCTTCAGTGCCACCGTCTCTAATACATAGATCATGGCGGGCCTCACCACTGTTTAATAAACTTTGCCCTTCGTCCTAGCAGATCTGTCACATAGAACACCAGACACCTTCCACCAACTGTTCCACCCCGCTTGGACCTGTTTCTTCACTTCCTTACCACACTCTCCATTGCTCTGTATTGTTGACCCCAAGTATTTGAAGTCATCCACCCTCACTATCTCTTCATCCTGGAGCTTCACTCTTCCTCCTCCGCCCCTCACATTCACGCACATATATTCTGTTTTACTTCGGCTAATCTTCATTCCTCTCCTTTCCAGTGCGTGCCTCCATCTTTCTAATTCTTCCTCCGCCTGCTCCCTGCTTTCACTGCAGATCACAATAACACCTGCGAACATCATAGTCAAAGGCTTTGTCCATATTCCACATTCACTTCCTTCCAACAATAAAACAAATCTAACAATTTTATTTCAAGATCAATCCCTTCTTATCATATTAACATTAAATAAAAATTCAACTCGTAAAACCATCAACATGGGGAGAACATCCTAACTCCACATAGAAAGTCCAGAGCCCTTTCAAACTAAATCTCAGAACTGTGAGGCACATATTTACCACTAGCTCACCGTGCTGCCCAAGTTTAGACAATCCATCCATCCATTTTCTCTGTCGCTTATCCTCACAAGGGTCACGGGGAGTACTGGAGCCTATCACAGCTGTCAAAGGGCAGGAGGCGGGGTACACCCTGAACCGGTTGCCAGCCAATCGCAGGGCACATAGTGACAAACAGCTGCATTCACAATCACACCTTGGGGCAATTTACAGTTTCCAGTTAATGTTGCGTGTTTTTGGAATGTTGGAAGAAACTGGAGTACCTGGAGAAAACCCACACAGGCACGGGGAGAACATGCAAACTCCATACAGGCGGAGCCGGGATTGAACCCGGGGTCCTCAGAACTGTGAGGCCAAGGCTTTACCAGCTGACCCACTGTGCCGCCGAGTTTAGAAAATATTAGTTTGAAATGACTCGGGAATGGAATCAATGTCGAATCGTCGTGCAGCTGTCAGTGCTTTCGCTCGCCTGCCGTGTGAAATGTGACAAAATCCCAATCTTTCCTGTCCCCTGCAGGTCAAACTCGGACACATTTACTACGTGCATGACAGCAGCGAGAGCACCGAGGACAGCTTCACTATCTCCGCCTCGGCTTATGAGATCAACCGACGCAGCCTTCCCGTCACCGTCGCCGTGACTGTCTGGCCCGTCAATGATGAGCCGCCGAAACTGATGCGCAACACCGGGCTGGAGGTAATGTTCTGGAAAGTTCCTGCCGATGTCACTTAGAGCTTCCCTCATCCTCCACATAGTCACTGCTGAAATGTCGCCAGAGGGAAAACCTTTATGGGCTGAACTTGTATTTCCCCCCCACTCCGGTGAACAATTAGAGTGGGAGGAATGCTCCAATATTTGAAGCGTACAAATATAATGAAACTCGAAGTCGGTATCAGGTGTAATACGGTGAAACTTGACCTCCAGAATCGGGCAAAATTGGAAGAGAATTTCCTCATCGACAAAGAAAAAAATAAAGCATCTTCAATAATCATTCGGAATCAATGTAAAAATAATAAATGTAGAGCAATTTAGTTATTGTATTGCTTTTGCTCTTGTCGGGAAGTGCCCATGACTGCAAAGAAAAAAGATACAGATTTTTTTTTTTTTTTTCCCAAAAAAAATAGGAGTCAGAATAGTATTAGCAGTAGAAATTTCGAAAAGTAGAAAAGGAAATAAAAAGCCTTTTTTTTTGGGTCATTGTATGATGCAAATACAACAAAATTGGGGTATAACTCCAAGCTTGTGTTAATAAAACATACTCGAATACAATACACAAATGACATTCACAGACATTTAGCATCACATACAGCTTGCAGTAGTACTTTTTTAGCGGTTCAAGATAATAAAAAATGAGGATTCTACAAACTTAAGCAAGTCCAAGATCACTAAAATAAAATCACAATAGACTCAGAGGTAAACGTCTTCACATTCAAATGGAAAGTCAGACTAAACGCAAAGCCCAACGAAATAAAGTCCAGTTGACATTACAAAACCTCCAAAAGATGTGGGGAAATGTGTTAGAATCCAATGAAACCAAAATTGATCTTACTGGCCATAAATCCAAAAAGTGTATTTGGCACAAACAGAACACTGCTCTGAACCAAAAGAACACCGACCCTACAGTGCATTATAATAGCAGCATCATGATTTGGGATATTTTTTTTTTCCCATTTGGAAATGGGACCTCAGGTAGAAGGAATTATGAATATTCCAAAACATCATTCGGTTAGCCCGAAATCTTCAGGCTTCTCCTAAAACCAAAACAAATGAACAAATATCGGGAAAAGCCAATTACAACATCTGAAATTGATCTTGAGGTTAATCAAAAGCATTCAAGCACAAATATATTCAAAAATAAACTGACACATACAAGTTAAAGGTAACAGTGGTAGAAACGGTTTTGTAATGATTTATCTTGATCTCATTTTTAAGTCACAAAACCCTGAAGGGTGTGTAGACTTTTTCCATATAGCCACTTTACAACAAAATTAGTGGTTATACAGCTCTCTCTCTTTTCCAACAGCAGCCGATTTATGAGGCCAACTAGTCGCGCCTGTTTGTTGCCCAATTGTGAATTCCTTCAGGGATTGTTTTATTTATTTTACATATTTTTTTCCTCACAAATATATCAGGAAGTAATGAGTCAAAGGCTGGCTATTGACCTCAGTCCAACTTTGCATAAGTCCCTCTAGTGTTGGGGAAAGTCATGTGTAAACCGCTCCCACAACTGGAAAGCAAGCGTGTCATCCGGCTCGTTCCGTTCCTCCTCCTGCGGTTCCACGTCTCCCCGGCAACCCGCATTTAGGGAAAAACCGCCAAAGCGTCCGCCATGGGACGACGAGGCCGCCAAACGTCCGGCGGTGGCACGTTGTTGCGGCGGTAACGTGATAGCGCGGCGAATGGCGCTCGGGCCGATTTGACCGCACCCTGTGACCTGCGAGGTCGGAGGTCACACAATGTGGACTGATTTCGGTTCAGCTCAGGAAATGTTCCAGTTCACCGTTGAGCCCTTTTGACCAAGTCTGATGTCGTCCATTAGCGGTTTCACCAGGTGTGGTCAACCGACAGCACTTGGGCCATATAATGAAGTCCGTGAGTGGATTAGACGCGGCATCCCACGCGATTCTGAGTACAATTAAAACCTTAAAAGGATGCTTTCGGGGGAAGAAAAATACATTTTTCTATTGTTATCAATCTACAAGCGCTACAATTTTTCCTTACTGGATTAATTTAAGCATTAGTATGACTCAACCATTCCTATTTCACACAATAATTTCTAAAATTAGCCTCAGGGTATATAAAAATAACCATGCTTCCATATTCTTAGCCGCTTATCCTCACAAGGGTCCCGGGGAGTGCTGGAGCCAATCCCAGCCGTCAACGGGCAGGGGGTGGGGTACACCCTGAACTGGTCGCCAGCCAATCGCAGGGCACATAGAGACAAACAGCCGGATTCACAATCACACCAAGGGGCAATTTAGAGTGTCCAATTCATGTTGCATGTTTTTGGGGATGGGTGAGGAAACCGGAGTGTCCGGAGAAAACCCACGCGGGCACGGGGAGAACATGCAAACTCCACACAGGCGGGGCCGGGATTGAACCCGGGACTTCGGAACTCTGAGGCCAGCAATGCTTTACCAGCTCATCCACCGTGGCCATATAAAAACATGAATTTGATGTTTATGAATTTGAAATAAAAACATGAAATAAATGTAACTCTTTTAAAAACCTCTAAAGAAAATGTACATATGCCCAAATAAATTCATAAATGCAAAAATGAACAACATCAATTGACAGTCATTGTTTCACTACAGAATCATACCACAAGGTTTTGTTTTGTTTTTAAATCTAGTCTGATAAATTATCCAAAGTGAATTAAATCGTAGTGACAGCCGTATGGACTGAATTACACGCAAGTACTGTGCGTCATCAGAACCAGAAACAGCTTTATTGCCCAAGTACTGGTATGTAAACAACACAAGGAGTTTGCGTCCGGTAGTGGGAGCCGCCCCAGTACAACATCCATGTGGGTTGTTTTCACGCGACCTCACCCGTTGTGCTGCCTCGAACGGCGGCCATTTTCTATCCCTGAGCTCCGTTACTCATACATACGCAAGGTGGACGACATTATGTTTCTAACTGCATTTATTGAAGACCCCACCGACAGCACATCAACCCCAGACGGACTATTAGGCTACCTGGCATACACGCATCATGGGACTCAGGATTGCGTCACAAAGGCGCAGTATCGTGCCCCTAGATCTTTTACTCTATGTGGCAGAAATCACGAAGGAGGAGCACTTACCTGTATGCTAACACGGAAAACGAAAGGCGGTGGAATTTATTTTTTTTTTTTTTATATCGAGGCAAACTCAAAAAGTAAAACCTCTATATTAGTTCACCACAAGCAAAGTGAAATTTTTATTATTTGTTTCAAATTTGATGACAATGGCAGAAAGACAAAAGAATAAACAAATCCAGTATTTAACAAAGAAAATTCTCGAATCTTTCAAGTGATTAACCAAAAAATGGTCTTAACTGTAATGTTGGCCTTCTGAAACTAGTATCGATTAAGCTTGTTAGCTTAGCTCGCCGACACATCAACACGATGGATGTTGAGACCGGGCAGCGGTATGGCATCGTCGGGCAATCGTCCACAAAGCCAAGTCTCCGTGAAGCGCAGAGCCGCAGAACGTCCAAAGTCTTTCGTCGGAAGCGTTAGACGCTTACACCCAGACATGTGTACCGGATCGCGAGGTTTTGAAGAGCTAGCGACTAGCAACTCGGGAAAAAGTCACAAGGATGAGAATGACCAATTTGGAAAAACACTGAAAATGTCCGTCAATTGCCCTCGCTCGATCTTCATCCTTTTTTTCTAACACTTTCGCCATCGTACAACTTTAAACACACCGTCGCTCAGTTCGCGCTATCACTTGGCTAACTAACGAGTTACACTGCGATTTCTGAGAACCGAGAACACATGTACATGGCAATGGTGAAACTCCATTAACCACTAGCACGATTGGATCGTTATACTGTATAACTCTGTTGTCCAATTGAGTTTTAATGTTTATGTCGCAAAATGCAAATATTGACACTACCGAGCAAGTTACAACGGCATATGATAGTCGTGCTTGTGCTAGCACTAAGCTGAACTTGCAGCTCGGAGCCCGCCACCGAGAGCCAGGCGCACGATAAAAAAAAAAGTCGGAAATCCGCCGATCGGCGGAAAATTCTCATCCCCGAAGTCAGAAGAAGGCTCTCTGATGGTTAGCAAGTCCTCTCTTGTGTACTTGAGTCCCGAGACACAAAAACACAAACAATAACGAGAGCATTCCGGAGACTTCCACACTGGGTACGCGTTCGGTAGAGAGGTTAAATGGCGGCGCACAGCGGTGTGTGGGTAATTCAGCAAAAAATGTGACGTCAGTGAAAGCAACCCACTGAGTACGAAAGACAATAGCTAGTCAATTGACAGGGAACTTTTTTTTTGGGGGGGGGAATATGAGAGTATGAGGAAATTACACAAAAACTATATTGTGTATATGTGAATACCATTTTTTTTTTTTTTTTAAAGCCCTGGGGTGTTGTTTTGCATCCAATTTCCTTCCACAAACAAGCAACGAAAACAATGATTCCCAAGCCCGTCAGAGAGCAATTGAGGAAACACGGTGAACGGCTTGAACGATGATTTTAGTCATCTTTTTCCTGGTATAGAACATTTCTCGAGAATTTCTAAAGAACTTTAGAACCAAAGTCCTATAGAAATTCTATTGTTCTGCAGAAATTCGATAGAAAATCACAGCCAAGGTTCTATAGAACAAGTTGCTCTGTACAAATTGTATAGAGTTCTATACGTTTCTATAGAATTTCTATAGAACATTTTTAGCAGGGTTTTACAATAGTCAAGGGTCAGTCAGTAAAAAGTTGTTGTGAAGTAAATTGTTTCAATGGGAAATGGAACGCCAATCGATATTTACATTTAAACTGTGAGTCGATTCAAAAGTACAAGTAGTGGAAACTCGGATATCGTCAACATGATTGATCATTGAGGGTCTGATCCATTGATTTATTGCACAAACGTGTTCTTTTAGTGCGGAAAATGAAATGAATGAATGAATGAATGAATGAATGAATGAATGAATGAATGAATGAATGAAAATGAGGTAATGTTACCTTGCAAGCTAACTGCATATTTTGTTAAATTATTCAATGACAACCCAAAATAACTGATACATACCTGTGACAAAAGGCCTTTTGAGGTTTGATTCCCAGTCTGTCCATTTTAGAAGTGGCGACGCGTGACCTTCGCTGTACACCTATTTAAGACAAACTCAATTAATCTACCTCATCCACACAAGTTCGGCCAGATTCATTTATATTTTTGTGTGAAGTAAATTCTTTGAAAAAAATCGTTTTGGGCTTATCTGGCAGCACAAGCTCAAACAGAATAGGTTTTTGTCAGCTGTAGTTAATCATTTTGTGCCACATGGAAGTACCCCAGTGCCTGTTGCTTGGGGGGGGGGGATTATGAAATTGTTCATATTTGACAACTTCAGAATTCACAAATGTTTTTGGCTAGTTTAGCAGGCAACATTATATAGCTGCCCTTATTCTGCTGCTCATGTTCGAGCTTATCGACTTGTTACTTGGTGTCATTGGTGGGGCACAAAAAGACCAATTTACGCGACATAAATAAAAATAAACTCTATCGATCAACACAAAGAGGTGAAGCGGTTATTTGAAGGACTCGCTTTTTTTTTTTTTTTTTTTTTTTTTTTTAAATATAACAGGGTAGAAAACTCCCAGCTCACCACTTCCTCGTTCCCGTCGTGGTCAGGTCACCTCTTCAAGTTTCTTTTCATTTATTTTCTCGCTGTTCGAACAAAGTGTGTCCAGTCCAGATTCAGAAAATTAAGTTTCATAACGTGGCGACCTCCAAGACTGAAAGCAGCCCTCAATCATGTTCATTTTTTTTTTTTTCCAAATATTGAAACGCGTGCTGCATTAACATGACCGTCTGTGGGACGAAATGTCATCCATTTCGTGTCAGCCTATTGGTTTTATGTCGTCATTCCGTTTACGATCAAGAAGTATCGATCCGTTTATTTGTAAAAGCGCAGCCGTCCTGTCTGATGAGCGCAATTATTGATCAGAGAGCGGATCGATGTTGCCACCTGTCGCCGCTTTTGGTGATTGCAAGGTGACGTCATGATTACGCGCCTCAATTCGAATTCGTCTGTGTTAAATAGAAACAAAAAACTGATAAAAAAATAATAATTTAAATAAAATTACATTTGTAAATAAATAAAATTAAATGTGTGCGTGTGAGTGTGCATGACCTTATTTCCTCGACGGATATTTTTAGAAAAATAAAAATACAGTACAACTTTTGTTCTTGCTTATTCTGTTTTTGTATTTATTTTCTTTTTATGTTTAGTATTACTTTAAATTTATTTGCACGTGTTTATATGTATTGATTTATAGGGATAATAATAATCATCATCATGATAACTACATCCATCCATCCATTTTCTGAGCAGCTTATCCTAGTTGGAGTATTAATATTATGTTTTGTATAAAAACACTTTTTAAAGGAATAAAATACCCCAAAATACATTCGGTTAATAAATACTAAATATTACTTCCATTGAGTAAAATTGGATTTTCCTGTATACTCACAAAACGTTCTACAAATATTTTAAATGTTTTTCAAACTTTAATATAAAGTAAAAACAGAAATATTGGTTTTATTATTACTGATGTTACTTTAAATTTATTTGCATATGTATTGTTTTATAGGCATAATAATAATCATAACTACATTCATCCATCCATTTTCTGTGCAGCTTATTTTGTACAATGTACAATGTTTTGTATCTAAACACTTTTTAAAGGAATGAAATACCACAAAATACATTCGGTAAACAAATACTAAAAACTATTATTTCCATTGAGTAAAACATGACTTTCTTATATACTCACAAAACGTTTTACAAATATTTGAAATGTTTTTCAAACTTTAATATACAGTAAAAACATTCAGCCAAAATAGTAAGTAAATAATTTTTTTATTACCCATGTTAATAATATTAATATTTTTAAAACATCAAATAAATGGTTTCATTATCATCTGTATTTGAAGTTATAAATGAAATTATTTTTATATCTATCATACAAATAATTTCATATCTATCAGATAGATAGATAGATAGATAGATAGATAGATAGATAGATAGATAGATAGATAGATAGATAGATAGATAGATAGATAGATAGATAGATAGATAGATAGATAGATAGAATCTTACATATTTCGACACTTGAGTTATTTTCAAGGCTTTGTTTTCCATCTCTGAGAACCTTCCGCACATTTCATCCGAGTCTTCTCCCGGGGTCTCCCGCCAGGTCCTCGCCGGCGAGGAGGCCGACATCACGTCCAGCATGCTGAAAACCGAGGACGCCGACAGCCCCGCCGAAGAAGTGCATTACAGCGTGGAGTCGCCGACCAACGGCAGGGTGGCGTTCAAAGACTTCCCCGACGAGGCCGCTTTCAATTTCACGCAGGCCCAAATTGACAATGGGGAGGTCATCTTCATTCACGAGGGTGAGGACACCGTCAGGTCCGATTGTTACGTATGGCTCGCTCCAGAATTGAAGAACATTGTCCGTGCCGCTGCACCCGTGAAATCTGAAATAATCCTTGCAGTAAATACAGAAACGTCCTCTTGTTGGGTAAATGATAGCTGATGTAATGTAAACGGTAGTTTCACTTGGTATGCGATTGATGTCTTCCCTTGTAATTGTTACATTTATTATTTATCACTTACTATATAGTACTGTTTTTAAAACCTTATTACATTCGCGAATCTGCACAGTCGAGCACGGAAAATCCATCCATTTTCTTTGCTGCTTATCCACACGAGGGTGGTGGGGAGTGCTGGAGCCAAACCCAGCTGTCAACGGGCAGGAGGGAGGGTACACCCTGAATTGGTTCCCAGCCAATCGCAGGGCAAATACAGACAAACAGCGGCACTCACAATCACACCTAGGGTCAATTTACAGTGTCCAATTAATGTTGCATGTTTTTGGGATGTGTGAGGAAACCGGAGCGCCCAGAGTAAACCCACACAGGTACGGGGAGAACATGCAAACTCCACACAGGCGGGTCCAGGATCGAACCCGGGACCTCAGAACTGTGAGGCCAACGCTTTTACCAGCTGATCCACCGTGCCGCCTAGGGGCAATTTAGAGTGTCCAATTAATGTTGCATGTTTTTGGAATGTGGGAGGAAACCCACGGAGGCACGGGGAGAACATGCAAACTCCACACAGGCAGGTCGGGGATCGAACCCGGGACCTCAGAACTTTGAGGCCAACGCTAATTTACCAGCTGACTCACCGTGCCGCCGCACGAAAAATCTCACACGTAAAATTCGTGACGAGTAGAAATACATGGATATTGAAAGACATCGCTTATTTTTGGGGTATCAATATTCCCTCTAATCTGCGCCACTGCGCAATTGCGCACTTGTCGCACACTCTCAGTGCACATGAAAACCGATCCAGCGCAGTGAACCACAACCTGATGTCTTTATGCGATTTTTTTTCTATACGGAAGCACACGGTCTCTAAAAAACGAGGTGCTGCTAAGCCTACTTCTACTTCCTAGTTTACCTGACACCCCCCCCCCCTTCCGCTCTTAAAGGGGTACACTCATAATTACAAACAGAACACACACCCGCAACTTTATATCTGCGGGCATGACCGGTGGACCACACCTGTACATTTTTCATATGAGTGACAAGTGAGGACAATGAATCCAACAAGTGTGTGAAGTCAACTCTTGCACGTGTCTTTAGGTGAGGAGTCTGGCGGTTTCAGTTTCACGGTGACAGACGGCGAACACACGTCTCCCCTCTACAGATTTGTGGTCACGGCCAGGCCCCTCACCATCACCATGGTAACGCAAGAGGAGCTCATGGTGTTTCCAGGTGAGACATCCACATTCACATCTTGTACTGTACTCCACGTTCGCTTGTTTGTTTTCCTTTATCATGGTAAATATTTTTAGAATTGTGGTTTAATTGTGTTTTATTTTCAAGTGTATTGTTCTGATATATTCAAATAGTTTCACTGTGGTGTCTAATCAAAAATCATTATTGTATCTATTATAATATACATTAAGATGCAATTAACACTTTTATTATTATTAGCTTTATCGACAAAATGTGATTTCATAGTCCTCTGTTGAGCATTTTATTGCCTAATAAGCACCTCACTTAAATATAAAATCATATAAAATATAAACTGACCTGACTCTGGAGACTACTAAACTGCACCGTGTACAAGTTAATTTTACGCTGATTAATGAACCCTCGGGTGCGTTTGCGTGGGGGTCCCGCAGGAACGAGGCAGCCCATCACGAGCGCCAATCTGGGCGCTGTCACAAACGAAGACGGAAACGAGATCAGCTACTCGCTGGTCCAGCCCCCTCGTTTGGGACGACTGATCCTGGCCAACGACAAAAACCAAATGGAGGAAATCAGTCGGTTCTCCCAGACCCAGGTGAGCACCTCGCGAGTGCTTCTGTCGAAATACCCCAAGGGTCAAAAGGTTAGAGCTCAATTTACACAACCTGTCTTTGGTGACGTTAGACTGTTGAGCGGGCTTGGCCAATGGGAAGTTTGATTTTCATTACCATGACGACCAGGGCTGAGCCGGATCGTTGTGACTCGCGTGGTTTCTACGTGAGAAAGCAAAGCTGAAAGTGTGAGTGAAACGTGAGCGGCTGTCAAAACAATAAAAGTATTTTTCCTCAAGGACGTCACACTTAAAAGGCTACGCTGCGTGTATGTGGCGCGTGATCACGTCACCAGTCGCAAATAGCCTCCGCCACCTCATCGATGAGCGCCGCTGATCAGGAGCTAACAGTGTTACAATCGTACTAACCTGTGTTCAACAAAATTAAATATTTTTTGGTGCAACTTTTTTTTTTTCAGAAAAAAAGAGCACTACATACGAATAGACAGTATGAAAATTTACATTAAGAATAAAGCAGAATAAAATGCGGTGTGGTGGCTCAACTGGAAAGCGTTGGCCTCACAGTTCGCACTCCGGTTTCCTCCCACACCCCAAAAACATGCAAAAAATTAATTGGACTCTCTAAATTGCTCCTCAGTGTGATTGTGAGTGCGACTAGTTGTCTCTCTGTGCCCTGCGATTGGCTGGCAACCAGTTTAGGATGTACCCCGCCTCTTGCCCGTTGACAGCTGGGATAGGCTCCAGCACTCCCCATGACTCTCGTGAGGATAAGCGGCTCAGAAAATGGATGGATGTATAGATGGATGGAGTGGTCACATAAGTCACTTATGTACTATCTGCAGTCTAGCCGAAGAGCATCGATCTAGTTTTGCCCCAGGCTGTCACTATATATTGCCAGCATATGCTCCAGCACTCCCCACGACCTTTGCGAGGATAAGCAGCTAAGAAAATGGATGGATGGATGGATGGATAAAACAGAATATAAATAAATATTTTTCCCAGTTCCTACATTTTTGATAAAACCTGACTAGATTAAGTAATTGGTAAATGGAGTGTCCTCAATAATTGTTTCCTCTCAGCACCAGCAGATGGCGTCAATGTGCAAAGTCAATCTCTTGAACCGCCTTCACTCACTCAAAGACGCGGTGCTCTTGTTGCATCCCAAATGTGTCACGAGGTTGTCATACATTTATCGTATATTTATGTCGCAAAATACAAAATGAAGACAAGTAAGTGCACATCCTCACTGATGAAATGCTAGAAAACGTGTCTGGGTGTGGCTCCCAAGAGCTCCTCGGTGGGACTTGATATGGCTTCTATCATTCTATCTAGATACGTAGTGTAAATTCATCAACTCTTCGACACCCTGCAGTCCATTAATTGATGGACACAAAGTGATCACTTCCAGAGAGGAAAGGAAAGTAAAAAGAACACAAACGGGAAGTTTTGAGTTTTGAATTATTTGAGTTCTCCGGTCTGTTGAAGTTTGTGCACGTGATATTTTACTTGAACGTGTTTGTGTAAGAAAGAGTTGAGTTCGGGACACGCTGACCTCAGAAAAATAAACACAATCCGCCACATTCCGATGTTCAATCTCGAGAGGCGGCTCGCCAATTTCCCTCTGGCTCTTTTTAACTTCCAGAGGGAAGAAGACGTCGGCTGAAAGATGTCAGCTGAGCCCGCCAAAATTGTAAAAATAATGAGCTGTGCTTGCAGATAGGCCTTCGAGAACATCATTAACGGGAAACCTTTTTTAAAACTTACTGTCCTACTCTACGTCCTAAACTCTTGTCTCTCCTGGTCCTCAGCTGGAGTCTGGAGCGGTCTTCTATGAGCACCAGATGCCCGAGGAGCCCTTCTGGGTCGTGAGGGACTCCGTGGAGCTGATTCTGTCCTCCCAGCCTGCCCCGGATGTCCGTCACGTGCTACCCATCACCGTCTCCTACTATGCAACGCACAGCAACATTTCCTCACAGCTGTGGAGGAACAAAGGTGAATGTCTGTTTTCGTCCTGTTGTCATGCCAAAAGATATCCAAAACCAAAGACTGTACTACTCTTCCACATGTGAGATTCCCTTCTTTTCGCAACTGGGCATTTCGCAGAAAATTTTCCTTCTTCGGGTTTCTGACTGGCTATAATGGCCTTTACCGTCAGGCGTTAGAAGAACCCCGGTTGGCTGCCTGTGGACGGAACGCCCCGTTAATGCCACTGAACTACTAGTTGGAAACGATACATCAGTGATTACAACCATGGTTCCGTGGTACATTAGTGTGCTAGGAGAAATCATCAAGGGTCCTGTGGGAAATTAGCGAGAATTGCCCTGAAATTAACTGGCAACCAGTCCAGGGTGCAGTTTGCCTTCACGGTAGGTCCAAGCACCTTTCATTGGTATGAATTACATCAGCAGAAGAGAAAAAAGATAAATAAGATAAAAAAAAACGTCTTTGGGTGTTGGTAACAAGGATGCATCTAATGCAGGGTTTTTTTTTTTTACTAAGATTGGCCGCCAGGTTTGTTCATATTTTAGATAGACTGCATAATGGCTGAGTCATTGTTTGGCTCTTGTACATCCTTTGTAATGTCCTCACTGTTTCCACTCAGGTCTGGAAATCGTGCAAGGCCAGCGGAAAACGATCGATGATTCCATCCTAGACGCTTCCAACCTCCAGGCTAGCCTTCCAGAGTCGGAGAGCGCAGAGGTGGTCTTTGAGGTGAAACGTTTCCCTGCCCATGGACGGGTCACCCTCGGCGGTCGCGACCTACCCCGGGATTCGCCTTACTTCACGCAGGAGAATCTGAGTCGCAGAGAGCTGGAGTACCTCCATGATGATTCAGCGGGGTCTTTTGATAGCTTTTCATTCAGGGCCCGTCTGAGGTCGCGGGCTGATGGTGTGTTCTCCAACTCTGTAATCCTAGAAGAGATCTTCAACATCTCTATCAAACGTCGGGGATCTGAGCCCCCCAAGCTCGTCACCGTTGACCAGCTACTGGAGGTTCTGCAGGGATCTATGATCCTTGTGACCAATAAGCATCTGAACACCCATGACGAAGACAGCCCCCCAGATGAGGTCTACTTTAAGGTGACGAAGGCCCCGAGAAATGGGCACATAGTTGATTCCCACACCATGGACACCCTCTCTGAGTTCACCCAAGAGATGATCAACAGAGAGCAGGTGAGCTTTCACAGCGATGGCAACCTTGAAAATGGCTTCGTAGAATTCATCGTGTCAGACGGAGAACATCAGACGGTGCCACAAACGCTTCACATCGGAATCCTAGCTCACACCCTCATTCTGGACAAAGCGCCAGAGATCACAGTGAAGCAAGGAGACGACGAGACTCTGGTGACAGAGGAAATGCTGAGAGCGACCACGGGAGGTCCTGTGGAGGAGGAGGTCATCTACAATATCACAAGTGTTCCCAAGTACGCGGCTGTCATGGTAGACCGGCAGCCCACGTCAGCCTTCACCCAGAAACAGATCAAAGAAAGAAGAGTCAGCGTTCGCTTTGTGAAGTCCACTTCGCCTCGTGACAGCGTTGCATTTGTCGCTCGGAGTCGGGCGGCCAATGTGTCGTCTGTTCTTAATATCACGGTCCAGCCTCTGGCCAAGATCGCTCAGGATCCTCTTCTACCCGAAGGTTCTCTTGTTCAACTCGATAGAAAACTCTTAGATGCAACACCCCTAGCAAACAAGACCAGGACCTCCCCAACGTTCACAATCATCCAGCAGCCACAGGGAGCTCGATTTGTCAGGTCTGGCGGTCCTGATGCAGGCCAGCCTGTGGACTCCTTCAGCCAGCGGGACCTGGATGAAGGACGTGTTGCTGTAGAAATCCCCAAACGCTCCGCCAAGTCCCAGGATGCAGTCGCTCAGGATCAGGCCCGTTTCTTACTTAAGGCTCATGGGGTGCCCCCAGCAGAGTGTGTGCTTTCCTTTCAAACTGGCCCCTACAATGCCTCTGGTGTCTATCCCGCTACCCTGCTGACAGTCCCCTCAGAGGCCCCGGAAAAAGACAGTCAGGACAAGCCAAATGTGGCTGTGCCCCCCCTTACAACCTCCGAAAGCCCTGGTTGGAAAGCCAACCAGGACCAACCCCACGGGAATGTCCATACCACGGCAGCCCCCTCTGACAGCAACTCACACAGGGACCCCGTGGTTTCTCGACGAGGTAACGTCTGGTCCATTCTCATCCCAATCCTCGTCATCCTCATCCTCCTGCTCTTGGCAGCCCTCTTGGCATACTATCTGGTCCGTAAAAACAAGACGGGAAAGCACAACGTTCAGACGGCGGGAGCGGCCAAGCCCAAAAACGGAGAAGTAGCCGGCACGGAAACATTTAGGAAAACCGACCCGTCTAATAACATCTCCATGTCTAACATGGATTCCAAAGTGGCCGACCCAGAACTGGTGCAGGACTGTCGGACGACAACTCCGGTCTTGAAAAAGAACCAGTATTGGGTTTGAGACTTTGAAACGCCCCCTGCCAGAGGTGGATCCTCAAGTGTTTGGAGCACCGCTTCCTCCAAGTCTTCTTCTCAGTATTAAAGACTTCTTGCCACAGCAGTTTGATGGATTTTTGTTCTCTGACCCCAACGGTCGCATACTTATCTCGTCTCAACTGTGGACTGATTCTCAGGCACCAAAACACTGAATAGTTGTTTGGCAAGGCGAGAGGCAGTTTGTTATCTTCGAATGCCGTGTATATTTATTTTATCATTCCTCTCTGTCAAAGAGCACGGATGACATAAACATGCTCCATGTTTGCAACAATAACAAAAAAAAAAGGTGCGCTCGGTGTGCTCGATCATTTTACGTGTATATCAAAGGCCCGCATTACTTGCTCACCGTCTTCAAAGTAGTTTACAGCTCATAGGGTGAAGCTGTTAAAAAGTGGACATAAATAATGAAGTAAACACTTAGTTCCAGAAGTACTGTATATGGACACTGAGAATTTTCATTATTTTTGCCTTTACACACCACCACAATGGATTTTGATGAAGGCAATCAACATGAGTGAATTTTGAATTGACTACCTTTTATGTAGAATTCTTCATGTTTCGTGGACTTTTTTTAAGGTGACAAAATCGGATGCTCTTCAGTAGCCTGATCTTCTTTTCCTTTCGGCTTGTCCCGTTAGGGGTCGCCACAGCGTGTCATCTTTTGCCATCTAAGCCTATCCCGTGCATCTTCCTCTTTAAGTCAGTCTTCATGTCCTCCCTCGTAACATTCATCAACCTTTTCTTTGGTCTCCCTCTCTTCCCTGGGAGCTCCATCCTTACCATTCTCCTACCAATTTCCTCACTCTCTCGCCTCTGAACATGTCCAAACCATCGAAGTCTGCACTATCGAACCTTGTCTCCAAACTTTCCAACTTTGGCTGTCCCTCTAATGAGCTCGTTTCTAATCCTATCCAACCTGATCACTCCAAGCCAGAACCTCAACATCTTCATTTCTGCTACCTCCAGTTCTGCTTCCTCTTGTTTCTTTAGTTTCACCGTCTCTAATCCGTACCGGCCTTACCGCTGTTTTATAAACTTTGCCCTTCATCCTAGCGAAGACTCTTCTGTCACATAGAACACCAGACACCTTCCGCTAACTGTTCCACCCCGCTTGGACCAGTTTCTTCACTTCCTTACCACACTCTCCATTGCTCTGTATTGTTGACCCCAAGTATTTGAAGTCGTCCACCCTTGCCATCTCTTCTTCCTGGAGCTTCTCTCTTCCCCCTCCACCCCTCTCATTCACGCGCATATATTCCGTTTTACTTCGGCTGATCTTCATTTCTCTCCTTTCCAGTCCGTGTCTCCGTCTTTTTAATTGTTCCTTCCTTCAGTGGCCTGATCGCAAGTCAATATTATGCAGCGAAGGCTCGCTAAAGCATCTCTAGGGGAGAATGTCGAATTCGGTGAGGTCCACGTCGCTCCAAACTTGAGGCGCCCGAAGACAATGCAACTAACCCATGCGGACTACACACTTAAATTGCACCTTCTTGTCTTTGTTTCAAAATCCATCATGGTGGTGGAAATAGTCCAACTACTAACTGTACTGTAACTTGATATTTTGTCTTGTCCAGAAGATTTCAAACTGCCTTTTGCCTGTTCTGTGCTTTCTGGTTCCTTTGTTTATTCCGCTGTTTCTCAGGGCTAAATTCAGTTTCATGTCATCACTCTTAACATTTCAGCAGTTTGTCTTTTTCTTTTTTTTTTTTTTTTTTTTAGATGATTTGGTACTTAAAAAAAATAGCTAAGCTTTCAAACTTGAATTTAGCTCCAAAGACCGACCATTTCTGCTTCAAAGGTTCTGGTGAGCTTCCTTTACTTGAGCGGACGCAAAGTTTGGTCTTAAACACGTCTCCGCAGGCTGATGATGTCAGATTTCCACAGACGCTGTTCGGGGGCGCTTTGGGGGAGCGATCGGGATCGGGATGGCGACGGCGCGGTCCGGTTTGTCGCGCGTTCAAAGCATTCCGTGCTGTATGTAAGCTAAATATAGTCGCGTACTGAGATCATGAAGATTTTTTATTTTGTATCGATGAAGACTGTTACTTCCTTGTTCCTTTCTGATTGGTGAATGTCAATTGGAGGTTAAAAGGTCATGTAGAACTTGAGCCGGGGTGGGGAACCTGTGGCTTGGGGACCACATACGGCCCTGCAAGAGCATTTGATTCGATTGTGGAAACAAATTGGAGTGACTGCTAATGAAAACAATTAACCTACATATGTTCATATTGTATTGTAATGGAGCTTTCCAACCTGTCAATCACTCATATAATAATAGCCAATCAGATAACCGCATTGTCTTAACCCCTGGTTTGACACGCCCCCCTCGCCGTATTGTCCCACAAGCAATGCTGGTTGTCAGTAGCGTGCGCTTGGAAAAGTTAATGTTACGAAGAAAATGGTCACAAATCATGTAAGAATATAGTACATATCCACTATTTGTAAATAGTGGGAATAAGCAAGTAATGGACCTTTCCGACCTGTCAATCACTCGTACACAACAACAACAATAGCCAATCAGCTTGACACGCCCCTGCCGCCATGTTGTGCCACAACCAATCCTGATTGTCAGTAGTGTGCGCATGGAAAAGTTAATGTTACGAAGAAAAGGGTCCTCAGATGCTCATGGGGAACGTGCAATTCGGATGAAAATATCCTGCTAGCTTAGAAGGGATTCGGTTGATTCATTTTCCAAAGCCTAAAACACAGTTGACAAAGTGTCTACGATGGATTAAGGCTCACGGAAGAGCACATGTACAACTAAATGTGAACAATATCAACAATCACAAGGCTGTATGTTCGAATGTAAGTGAGGGGCGTCAAACTTTTTTGCATCGATCGCCAACATTTCTCTATAACTCTGACATTGCGTCCTGCTCCGTCCAAAACCTTAATTCCGTGTACATATCCTTGCGTGAAATAGTTGAGACCTCTGTGTAGAACTCTCTTGGACAAGTCTGACGCATTTGGCAAAAAAAAAAAAACATACCCCAATATTATCTGGAATACGCAATAGAGAATCGACTTCAAACATGTTCTGTTCAGTCGCCATTTTGGAAGCTTGTGGGACATGGCAAAGGGGGCGGAGCTTAAGATCGCCATCGGAAAGGTCCATTGAAGACCGTGATCGTTGTATCAAAATTCCTCAATTGAATATGTCCATTGGGTGTGAAAAAGGTTCCCCATTCCTGATCTACACTTCAAATCTTTGTATTTTCCTTTTTAACCACCTACTGAAATGTCTTGAGATTTTAATTGTTATAACATCTTGAGGATTTTTTTTCCCCTCCTTTTTAGCTGTTGGCACAGAGCTCAGGAAGTGATGTGTTCAAAGACACTTTGTATTCCCTGTGAAATGTTTGGGTTTTCTTACCCCGCCAGCCCCCCCCCCACCCCAACCTCCCTCCGACATTTCATCCCCTTTTTTAAATGTAAATAATCTGTTTCATTCGGGGGTCACGGGGTTTCGCTGTACTCTAATTAAACGACATTTAATGAAGACTAACCGCCCTTCTCTCCAGCTTGCTGCTCTCTTTTGTTTTCATCCGGAGTTTCATCAGCACGCCTCCCTTTTGTTCATTCATTATTTATTATTTCTTCCACTGCCCTTACATCACCCCTATGCTATAAAATAACTTTTTTTAAACTTTATTTTTTCCTAAATTGAGCTTCTAGAACAAGACAGGCACCCGTTTAAGCCTCCTGAAAGGTTTCCATTACCCTCGTGAAATAAAAACTCTGATGCAACAAAGGCTCTCTTCATTGATTTGTTCAGCTACGCAATTTTAAAAAGGTGCGTAAAAAGGCCGCCTGCGCGCTCGGCAAGCGAATGAAACAAGACGTCATCAGCGATGCTATTTATAGCGTTCGTGCGTTAAATTTATTTCTTATTTCAAAAAATACTTTGAAAACTTAAAAAAAAAAGTTGAGATGTGAGAACAGCGCTGTTCGCTTCACACTGAAAGTTTCTTCTAAAAGTTTTTTGTTTGTAAAAAGACTACTACAATACGTTATTATTATTACAAAAGGTATTACGTTCTAAGAAACTGTACTGCTGCCACACCAAAAAAAAAGGTCGCTATCACGTTATAACATGATGTGTTTCACAATATAATGTGGACGTTTCATATTGTAACATATGTTTCACATTATAATGTGGTGTGGTTAATTACACGTTATAATGTGAACAATTTCATGTTATAACGTGAAACGTTTCACATTATATCGTAATTCATTTCATGTTATAATGTGAAACTTTCATGTTATAACATGATGTGCTCTATGCTATAATGTGATTCGTTTGATGTTGTAACAGATCCGTTTCACGTTACATTTGCCACACCAAAAAAAAAAACTCGCTATCACGTTATAACATATGTTTCATATTATAATGTGGTTAATTACACGTTATAATGTGAATCATGTTATAACGCAAAATGTTTCTCGTTATAACGTAATTTATTTCATGTTAAATTGTGAAACTTTCACGTTGTAACATGATATGCTCTACATTATAACGTGATTCGTTTCATGTTATAACGTAGATCCGTTTCACGTTATAACAGAAAATAATAAATGAATAAATTTAACCCTCTTCACCCCCCCCCCCCGAAAGCCAATTACTTCTGGTTCTGCGACATGTTCTACTACATTACTACATGTTCTTGCTCCATGCGTAAAAGGCACTCTTCGGGTACACCACGACTCCATAAAAAGCTCACCAAATCCATGTTTTGTGCAACACTCAGTGAGAGTCCACTTACAGCTGTGTCTTCCTGCTGGCCACCTTGGAAGAATGTGAGTGACCACACGGTCCCAACAAGTTGACGCAAACTTTTCATGAAATGATTCACGTTATAATGCGTAATTACCACATTACAACGTGAAACATGTTAAAACATGAAACATAAACATTATAACGTGAAACATATCACCTTATAACACGATAGCGACATTTTTGGGGGTGGGGTGTGTGGCAGCAATACACTTCCATAACTCTTTTAAAAATATATATTTTCAAATGTGGCTGCAGCTGAAGATGATACATTTTTTCCACGGGCGCTAAACGCTCACTTGACCACCAGGTGGCAGTGCTGTACAATTACTGTCATTCGGTTGAAAAAAAAAAAGAGCAACATTCCTGCTTTCTAGGTGTGCGTGCTCGTGCGCGCGCGTGCGCGAGCGCCCGCGGGTCCTGACTGAAGCCGTTCACGAGAAGCTGAGCCCAGCTGTGCGTGCGTGCTGACGTCATCACCGCTCAGCTGCGATTATGCAAGCGATGTCGCAGCTGGATGCCTTTCAAGAGGAATAGAATCCAGACCTTGTTGTTGTTGTTGTTGTTGTTTGGGTGCATGCTTGTATTGCTGTTCTCAAATAAAAATAAAACCTATGTACCAATGTCACTTTTATATGCCTAAGATAACGTGTTCACAGTATTTTGGGGGACGAAGGCCAGATTCAAACTCGTAACCTCAACACTTTGAGGCAGGCAATACTGTGAAGTGCTACGCAGGTTTTATTTGGTTTATTTGCTGTCTTTCGATGACTGACGGGCTTTAGATTGTTTGTAAACCGTCCCCGTTAAAGAAAAAAGAAAGTATAATTGTCTCCCTTTTTTTTTTTCTCCGAACATTAATCAGACATGATGTCCCTTCCAGATCCCTCAATCCTGAAAACAGGACTATTCTTTCACGTCTCTGGCGGACGTCGTCTTGCGTAAGTTTTGGAGGAAAACGACTCCTCCAGTCTTTCAACAAAAGAAAAAAAAATTTGAAATGGGAAAACAGCTCCCGACTGGGAAAAGGAGGAGCCATTCTTGAGATGCCAGGAGGATAAACACTTGTTTCCTCAAAGTGGAAGAAATTTAAAGACCACTTAAAGTTGTTTTTTTACCTTCAAAACAATGTGGGGGGGGGGGGGTAATGAAGCCTCCTGGTCACCATGGCGACAAGTCAATTAGCGAGCTCCCATTAAAAAAAATAAAAAATAAATCTAAGCAATGCGCTTTTAACGAGATCAAACAGGACCGCTTCCCTTTGGGATTTCCTGAGGCCCCGTCTTATCTCTGCAGCCAATTGGAGCGCATCGCCCGCAGGAAGTGACGCGCGTGGGAGAGCTCGTTACTTGACGGCGCAACCAACCGCGAGATAGTCCATGAAAACTTGAAGAGTGAAGTACAAATGAAGTCAGAAGGTTACATACACTATGCAAAAAAAAAAAAAAAACTTTGGTCTGAAGTCAAATCAAAGAAATTGGCCAGGAAATCAGAGAAATAATTGTGGAGCTCTGCAAGTCTGTCTCATCCTTGGGTAAAATTTCCATGTGCTTGAAAAAAGATGATATAGGATATGCAGCACCAAATTAAATATTCAAACAACAGTGCATTATGTTACAGGACCGCTTCCTGTTGGGATTTCCTGAAGCCCCGTCTTATCTCTGCAGCCAATTGGAGCGCATCGCCCACAGGAAGTGACGTGTGTGGGAGAGCTCATTACTAGTTGGCGAAACCAACTGCGAGATAGTCCATGAAAACTTGAAGAGTGACGTACAAATGAAGTCAGAAGGTTACATACATTATGCAAAAAAAAAATTGGTCTGAAGTTAAATCAAAGAAATTGGCCAGGAAATCAGAGAAATAATTGTGGAGCTCCGCATGTCTGTCTCATCCTTAGGTAAAATTTCCATGTAGCACCAAATTAAATATTCAAACAACTGTGGATTGCGTTACAGTGCCTTAAACCTCTTTAATACATTAGACTACATTTGTCAAGTACAGTTCAGGTGTATTTAACTTATGATACATCTATCCATTTTCTTTTGACGCTTATCCTCACAAGGGTCACAGGGGAGGGGGTGCTGTGATCAGTGTTGGTAAACAGACCAGACCATTCTAAAAGATAAAATGCAAATATATTGTACTTGAGGATTTTCATAGCGAGAGTTACAAAAAAACATATACGTCAAAATCGAATTTGTGGTGAAAAAAACGCATGGGTCCATTATGGCTGTCTTTTTTTTTTCCATTAATAACTTACTAAAAATCATGCATTTCGTGACAGTGGCCCTTTAAATGCCTGTCTAATTACAGTCCCAATGTGAAACAGCTGTGGCCAAGTCTTGCTCATGACACCTTTGCATCAAATCTTTAAAAACTTATCATTTTTCTAACTTTATTTTTTAACATTTATGTAGGTACTGTTTTGATTGAACACTTTTGTGCAATACATAATTATACAGCAATCGTGTTATCTGCTTTTACTTTGAACGTGAATCCTTTCAAAACCACTGTAAAAGTTTTCTGATGATTGGAGACTTTTCGGCAAGCCTCTTGAACATGTCCTGATATTGTACAAATAATAACATATTTTATACAGAAGTGTTTCAAAATGTGTCCAACTGCTAGCTTGTCCTGCAGATAACTGATGAATTTTGTAAGCAGCAGACGCTTTCGTCTCTTTTTGTAGAGTTGTTTGGGTTTGCCGTGATGGGACGTTGGCCATCGAACACGGAGTCGGTTCTGGTTTATGACGTCCGTGTTCTTTATGTGTTGTTTCAGTTTGTGAAAACTTGGCGGGACGTGAAGCGGAAAGAAACCATTTATCACTGAAAACGTATCAAGAGTTCAGATGCAAAAGCAGATATATCCATTTTGTTGTATTTTTTTTTTGGGGGGGGGGTTATTCTTAATCAAAGAATCTATAATTTTTTCATTCATTCAAAGATTTTTTTCAATTTGATTCTTTTTCAGCACTGTGAAATATCGAGAGATTAAATACGGAAACAAATTTAATACAAAAGTCATTATCCATCCATCCATTTTCTTCACCGCTCAACCTCACAAGGGTCACGGGGCGTACTGGAGCCTATCCCAGCTGTCAATGGGCGGGAGGCGGGATACACCCTGAACTGGTTGCCAGCCAATCGCAAACAGCCACACTCACAATCACACCTCGGGGCAATTTAGAGTGTCCAATAAATGTTGCACGTTTTTGGGATGTGGGAGGAAATCGGAGTGCCCACCCGGAGAAAAGCCACGCAGGCACGGGGAGAACGTGCAAACTCCACACAGGTGGGTCCGGGGTTGAACCCAGGACCTCAGAACTGTGAGGCCAACGCTTTACCAGCTTCTCCACCGTGCCGCCCACAAAAGTCATTAAATCAATAAAAATGACGTTCCTTAATTTAAAAGGTTTGATACGGAAATTAATTACATATTTCACGACCTAATTAATGATTGGATTTTCTATTTAATCGCCTTAGAATTTATTTTGTGCAAACAACCCTCAATAATTGAAGTACAGTATTAAAACGCAAACATCATTAAATAAATATTTCAAGTGAATAATCCATGTAAAAATTATTACATTGAATTAAGTAACAATATAAAAGAAATTCAATGAAAAAAGGAAATTCAATAATTCAAAAAGTGAATGAAATATTTATATCAGTGAAATAAAACTAAATTAATAGGTTCAATATAATAATGTATTCACATGACAATTCATTTTATTAGCCATGGTTTTACCAATTCATATTTTGATGTTTGATTTAATTATTTTTATACTGATGTAATTTTGGCACAAACAACCTGTCACAGATTTGCTGGTATACTTTTTTATAAAAATGTCTGTATTAAGAATCATAAAGTTGGCCCGTAATTGGTTTCGCCTTCATGTTCAAGCAACATTCCAATCACAGCATGCTACGTCTTTATATGAACATGAACTCTTTCATACCAAGCTAACAGGATTTAGAAGTCAGTTTTACAGCGATATAGAAATAATACAATTATAGCGGCGTTACTATTAACGTATACGTACCTTTACTGGGAGCGACCAATAATCCATGTTCCCATCCGTGTCGTTACACATTTCCAGCCGCAGGGTAGATCTACCAGTGCAGAGAAGAACTGAATTGTGACAACATGAAACGCCCAGCGGCCAACGACAGCTGACATCTGGCTTCTGTCCACAAATCTCCGATCGCCACTGTCATCTTGCCCGGACGCCAAAAAGAACGCCGTCGCTGGCCAGATCGCAGTCACGCTAACTAGCTGCTAGCCGCACTAGTAAGACTAAAGGAATTTGAAAGTTGCCCAATTTTGGGGTTCAATATCGTTTTCGAGCTTGCGATAGATAGCCAATGTTTTATTCGGGCTATTTTAGCTACATTAAATGAAAACAAATTTGCTTTCCTTGCTCCTTGGCTCATTAGAAAACATGCTAGCAAGTGATGCTAGCACTTAAAAGCCTTTGCATCTTTTCACAAGTTAACATTATTTAAGTAGCAACTACTATTCTTAGTATTAGTATAGGGGATACATCATATACATCCAGTTGTTGTAGCTTTTGGGTTAAAACTGTTCAAATATTCATTCAAAATTCTCCGTTTTCATGTACCGTAATTTCCGGACTTTTTTCACATGTTTTCAACCCTGCGGTTTATGCGGTGATGCGGATAATTTGTGCATTTTTTCTAACGGAAATACCGTCACGCAACGTCCTAAATTCTCTGAGTCCAAAAAAAAAAAAAAAAAACAGTTTGAAGACCTCCACACTACTGCCACGGTGGAATGTCAGGGTCCTGAAAAATCTCCATGTTGTGTAGATTGTCACGAGCCATCGGTGCGGAGGAAGGACCAAATGCAGAACTCAGAGGCAAAGGCATAATGTCCGCAGACGGTAACGCAGTCCAAACTCACTAACGCAAGGCAACGAACTGGCAAATGCCAGTGACAAAAACTCCAACTTAAATGCCTGTCTAATTACAGTCCCGATGTGAAGCATCCCAGAACAGTGGCCTGGCCACGCCCCTCCTGGCAGTGGCCAAGCCTTACTCATGACATACTGTAGATGTTACCCTACAGTGGTTCAGGACCTGGGGACAATGGAACGTTCCACAGGGAACACAAGCACTTATGTACCTCCTCTGTGTTTTTTACATCACTTCTTCCACGTTCCAAAAGAGTAACGTCAACAGGGCGAACCTCCGTCACCCCTCTCTGGACATTTTTGGAGGGGTAGTCATGATCTTATGCGTGCAGCTGATTAGGTGGATCTCTTTCTCTGCAGCTTTCCTCCATTTGTCACATGTAAACGCAGAAAGGATTGCATCAGGAGAACATTTGCACCAGTTCTCCATTTGATGTTGGACAAATGAAGGTACCAGTCTGCAATCCGATCCCAGGAAGTGTCTGAGGTGGTCCTGGATGTCAAGCCGGCGGGAAGGGGGGGGGACGGCGGTTTGATACACCCACAGAGACGCCGACACGGCAAGTTATTTTAGGAGGCAAATCCTTGGCGAAATCTGGTTTTCCTCACGGCTGTTTTCTCGATGCAATTTCACAACATGAAGTCATTGAAGGGAGTAAAGGGAAAACATTAGCACCTCGTCGAAAAACTTGACAAGTACAAACCTTGACGGAGAAACGCTCTGCATTTTGTTCACAATTTAAAACATGATAATGTGACTCAAAATATCCAAAGGATCAAGAATTATAGCACAGTTTGCACACTTTTTACAGCATGAACTGCTGCTGTTTTATTCAAATGAGGGAGCGCTGACCCCGCCGTCAACTACTGCAGGGTGTGCCCGTCACTGTTCCTGTAACGACATCAACCACCAGCAAAATTGCAGTGGGCTGGGGATTGAGCCCCACCGCAACTCAAGTAACTCAAGCCTTCCCAAACATTTTTGGAATTGCATATATCCATCCCTCCGTCCATTTTTTTGGCGGCTTATCCTCACGAGGGTCGGCGCCTATCCCAGCTGTCGACGGGCAGGAGGCGGGATACACCCTGAACTGGTCGCCGGCCAATCGCAGGGCACATGGAGACGAACAGCCGCACTCACAATCACACCTAGGGGCAATTTATAGTGTCCAATTAATGTTGCATGTTTTTGGGATGTGGGAGGAAACTGGAGTACCCGGAAGAAACCCACGCAGGCACGGGGAGAACATGCAAACTCCACACAAGTGGGTCCGGGATTGAACCAGAGATCTCAGAACTGTGAGGCCAACGCTTTACCAAAGATCCACCGTGCCGCCCCTAATTGCATATATTAATAGTTTAAATTGTAAATATACCACAACCCGTGATCCAGAAACACTTTAATACCGATTCAAACTCATCTTACAACACTACATGTCAAAGAGGGCATAGAGGTAATTTGATTATGAAAAAATGAATCTGAAGTACACATTTACAGTACATGCAGTTACTTCCATGCCCCCCCCAGGAAAAAATTAGCTCCTCCTGAACAAAGAAATTTAGTCTCTCAGTCAAAATGTGTCACGTTACCACAGTACTTCCATCCATTCATCCATCCATTTTCTTCACAGCTTATCCTCACGAGGGTCGCGGGGAGTGCTGGAACCTATCCCAGGCTGTCAACGGGCAGGAGGCGGGGTACACCCTGAACTGGTTGCCAGCCAATCGCAGACCACTGTACTTCTTTGAGTCCAATTCTTATGTAAGCAGGGTTTCGCCACCGTTCTGCTGCACCTGGGACTGTTAAAGTAAATATGTGACTTTTTCCAGATAATAATGGCCCATATGTTCCAAAAAAAAAAAAAAAAGTACTCACGTTAGAAGAGAGTCAACAATTCGATCCTCACAGCCTTGAGTGAGTTTTCACGCTTGTGCGCGGGCGTGGCTGCAAACAAACTCAACTGAAGTTCAAATTAGACCACGATCCAATCCGGCAAACGAAGCGATCAGTTTTGTCCCTTTACGGCCTAACGGTGACTCCATGCAGTACTTGAGTCTCGGGTTTAGCATATCATCTGTGAGTCTTCTTTGAGCAAGACCGCAATCAAAACTTGCCTTCGGTGGCACTGCTTCACTCGTTAGTCCACGTAAGCAAACGTTCTTCCCGGGTCCAGGGTCCTTCCAACCAATCCAGGAAGAGAACAATACTTACTTACGTACTTTGCGGTGATGTCTTTGTCTTCACTCGGAATTCCAAACTTTTGAGTGGAAACGAAACCACGGGCGGGCGTGGGAAGAAAAAGACCGAGTTTATTTACCAAAGAACTGATCTGAACCAGATAACCCGTACCGTAGCTATCCGTCATCTCGAAACATAGATCCACTCAGCACCGAACGACTTCAAGTCCATCAACATGACTGATGTTTCACTTGCAAAGAACCAGCGGGGACCTTAAGAAATCATTTGTCCTGGCCACATTCCTATTAAACTTTCAAGTACTAGCGAAAGAAATACCGCTGCTATCGTCAAGTTGTAGCGCGTTTTTGTGATCCCGATGTCATGGAAGCATTACATTTATCGCTGTCCTTTACCGCTAAAGAGTCCGGTTCTGTTTGGCTGTTGTCTACGCAGTCCTTTCGACACGCTGCGCATTGGCCAACTAGCAAAACGCTCACTCGCCGAAAGAGTTTTGTTTGTGTATCGGCTTAGACTCTGACTGACCTCAAAGCGTAGCGGGGGGGATCTCCATCACTGCCAAGACTGCTTGTTTTTATTGTTTCAGCCCAAAGGCAAAGTGCGACTCCCGCTGCTGCTGGCGTGCCAAGATTCTGTTTAAAGACAAACTATTTCAAGCATTTTGACTGCAGCCATTATAAGTCACAATAAGACAAAACTGTGATATTTTATATAACGGGCATCACAATATCTATGCGCGGATGCCCCAGGCAGCCCTATAAGAGATTGCGGAAACGGGACGTTTTGCATCCCCCGAGCGAGATAATAGTTATCGGCAGAATGTTGTTTACAAGCTCCCGTAATTACAGACGGTGTTTCTGCATGCCGACAGATACTCTAGTAGTCTCAAAAATGCCACATTAGCATGTGCAGTAATCAGTTTATCGCAGGGGATGTGGTCCGCAATAGGTCAAAAAATACAAAAGAGCGAGCCCGCGCTGTGCATATTTATCAATTTAGGAGGCGCAGTGGTAAACTGACTTTAATTTAATTTCAAAACACATCAACGATTTTGTACGTTTTTTTGCACGCTTTCAACCCTGCGGTTTATGCGGTGATGCGGCTAATTTGTGCCACAAGGGGGGCACTCAAGCTGAAAAGGTAAGAGTGAGACCGGTGGAATATATGTGCCGAGGAAGAGACTTTTACCGGCCCTGTTAGCGCTGCGCTACCGTTAGCGCTGTGCTAGCGTGTTGCTGCTGTGTTATTGGCGTTTCTCAGTGATATTTACCTTTAAATTTTATTTTAACCGGCCGTGTTAGCGTTAGCACTACCGCGCAGCTATCATTAGCGCAGCATTAGCACTAGCGTTAAACTCTTTCTGCATACCGTCTTTCTTTGTAAATGTCTCGTGTTTGAATGCGGGTTTCAATGTGGGCACTTGCGGCTTTTACACAGCTGCGGTATGTATGTACCAAATGGTATTTCCTTTACAAATGTACTCAGTGAGGCTTATAACCAGGTGCGCGCTGTAGGCCAGGAATTACAGTAAATCACTCACGGCATTGGACTGTATAAAAACATACACCGTGTTTGATTGGACATAGTGCCGCTCCCTCTGCTGCGCAATGTGTACCTTGGCCACCAGAGGGCGGTATAATATCTCCATATTGTACAAGTAGAAGAGCATTGCAACTAAGCTTCAGTGATATTTTTCATTTTTGCAGAACGTAAAAAATATATGCCCAAGTATTATTATATGATCTGTCTGAATATGGCATGTTGTGGAACCGTTTGCGTTGAAGTATCCGTTGTTTAAAGGCTTGTAGCTACCGCTAGGTATTTGAGTTAGCATTTTACGACCCGACTTTGTTATTTGGTTTGATTAAATATGTGTATTTCTCTTTTTTTAGGAAGAATTTCATGGTAAACTTGAACTTTAAGTGAGAGTGACAATGAAGCACTTGAAGCAAGCTAGTAAAAAGCTCACTTTTAAGTGAAATATTTGGTCCCATCACTGAGTTTATGTTGGAATGCCCGATCAGAATGAAACTGCAACTTCATATTAAAATCTCTCTTGCTTTCATTCTTTCCATAACTTTCCCTCTCATTTTGTGACTTATTTTCAACGGCCACCTGTGATTTCTATTCAGATTCTATGAACGTTTGACCACCGTGCAGGCAACTTGTGGCGCGCTTAATTCGACATTCGTTGGAAAGGTTGAAGGGTGAAATGTTGAGAACGAATGGTTGAGAGCTGCGCCCTGGTGCTGAAACAAAACAAAAAAAAAGTTGAGATGTGACCTATTTAGTCTTGGGGGCAAATCAACAACGACAGATAATGCGCATGCTGCGTGTTTTTACCTTTGTCGACGTGTCTCTCCTAAAGAGGTGGCCTGTGAAACCTGAACATCTTCCAGATAAGCACTGAGTCACCAGAGAGGTTGTTCAGAGGACAACGTCCCACTTGGAATAACACAACTGGTCTGCCAACACCGTCAAGTGCTGCCATACACACACACACACACACACAGAGCTCTGAAAACTGTGGCACCGATTTGTCCTTTTAATCTTAACAGCCCTCAATTTTCCGTTTTTAATGGGACTAAAACACTATATATTTTTTTTCCGTGGTACGTTCCATTTAGTTTAGTTTAGATTTTGATAGCTAGCACTGTTTTGCGGTTACGTTCGCTTACGCGCGATTCTGTGTTGAATAGAAAATACAGCTGGGACTGAGGAAGAAAGAAAGAAGAAAGAAAGAAAGAAGAAAGAAGAAAGAAAGAAAGAAAGAAAGAAAGAAAGATGAAAGATAGGTAGGAAGGAAGGAAGAAAGAAAGAAAGAAGAAAGACTCAAGACCGAACTAAAGGAAAGAAGGAAAACTGAACAGTTTGCAGGACTTCCGGAGCCCTACCGAAACTCCCTCCCTCCCTAGAAAGCCCTAAAGAAAGGAAAGCTTCCTTCAGGTAGGAGCCTCCCGCCCTCTGCCTTCCCTTTGTAAGGCCGGAAAATCCCTTTTCCGGCCCCTGCCGGCATCCCGGCCTCCCTCCCTCCCGCCCTCCCTCCCGCCCGCCCTCCCTCCCGCCCGCCCTCCCGCCCGCCCGCCCGCCCTCCCGCCCTCCCGCCCTCCCGCCCTCCCTCCCTCCCCCTCCCGCCCTCCCGCCCGCCCGCCCGCCCTCCCTCCCTCCCGCCCTCCCGCCCTCCCGCCCGCCCGCCCGCCCGCCCGCCCGCCCGCCCTCCCGCCCTCCCGCCCTCCCGCCCGCCCGCCCGCCCTCCCGCCCTCCCGCCCGCCCGCCCGCCCGCCCGCCCGCCCGCCCGCCCGCCCGCCCGCCCGCCCGCTGCCTGCCCCGGTTGGCCGGCCGGCCTCCTGCCGGCCTGCCGGCCGCCTGCCTGCCTCCAGCCCGAAAGAAAGAAAGAAAGAAAGAATGACAGGTAGTAAAGGAGGACGAAAGAAAGAAAGAAAGAAAAAAGAAGCCGAAAGATGAAGGAAGGAAGGAAGGAAGGAAGGAAGGAAGGGAGAAAGAAAGAATGACAGGTAGTAAAGGAGGACGAAAGAAAGAAAGACTGGTCGGAAGGAAGGAAGAAAGAAAGATGAAAGATAGGTAGGAAGGAAGGAAGAAAGGAAGTACAAAAAAATGAAAGCAAAAAAACAAAGGAAGAAATACCTAGAAGTATGAATGTACAGCACATTTTTTCATTGATAATCCTAATTTTGAGTTTCATTGCTTTGTACAATATATGAGTCTACACATAGACATTATACCATTAATGGCTTCAAATTATATTTGAAAAAAATATTTGTAGGACATGCTTGACATGTGCAAGACATAATCCACAAGATAATTTGAGCCAGTTATGAGTATATACATCAACATTCAACAATTTATGGCTTCAATTTTTATTCGAAAAAATGTTTGGAGGACACGTCAAGCATTCCTTTTTTTTACGAATAAAAATTGAAGCCATAAATTGTATAATGTTGACCATTAGACCCATACCATAAACTGTATAATATTGATGTATAGACTCATATCCCATACATTTCAGAACTACATGCAGGAATATGCATATATTTTTAAAAAGTACAAATTCCAACACCGTAGCGTCGTCTCCTGGAGCCGATGGGGCACTGTTGCTGTTGCCCCGAACGCAACATGGAGCTTGATGGGATATTTTCACACCACGAGTCTGTATTGAATATGAAATACATTTTGGAGGGAGGGGCGTCACCTGGGGCACAGTCCCCCCTGCCCCTAATGCAATGCGAATGGACGGATGGACAGACATAAAGGCAGTTATGGTTACGGACGTTGAATTTGGAGTCATTTTCAAAGTATAAACGAGAAACGATCGCTTCCGAGTGAGCTTTTCACCATCTGCTCCTGCACACACTCAAAGAAGAGAAAAAAAAGAGGAGGAGGAGCAGGTCAGAGGTCAAGTCCATGTCACCGGGGTGGGTGGCTTCAGGTGCGCGTTGACAAAAACGCCACGAAGAAGAACGAGGTGAGAGCGAAAGCCAAAAGCTCGACCGCGGGAAAGGAAAGAGGACAGCGGAAAAGCGGCGACGACGCAGCGTGTGCCACTTTTCCGTCTTCCAGCAAAACTATGCAGACGCTCCCCCTTTCCTTCCCCCAACATTTTCAATCTTTTTCTTTTTTTTCACGCAAACATCTGCTGCCACTTCTTGCAGTGTGGCCGTGATGGTTTTACCAGGTGCCCCCGCGGCAAGGACGCAATCCAACACTTTTTCCCCTTCGAGAGGGCTCGTCAGACATGAGCACACTGAAGCACGCGAAAAATATTCGGACCGCCTTAAGTAGATGCGCATCCATATAAAGCAAATCCAGTGCGTCTGCTTCGTTTCTTGCTAATTTTGACAATTCTATTTAAAAAAATTGCATTTTTGTCTTCGATTTTGAATAAAGTCCCTTCTTAACCTAAATTGAATAATAGTATTTTTAATTCTGTGACTATTTTCCATGATGTCTGATTCCCAACTCAAATTGTTAAAAGATGCACATTTTTTTATTTTTTTATTTTTTATTTATTTTTTTTTACAAAAAAATTTAACTAAATATGTTGCAGAAAAAAAATTTCAACTTAAGCATGAAACGATGTACAAGTATTTTGAAATAAGAAATGCTGCTTGTCTGATTTTTTTTTTTTTTTTTTTTTGTCTTGAGTCATGAGCAAAAGTTTGCGTTATGAACGCTACGTGCTGGCAGCAAACCTCACAAGCGGATAATGACCAATTCCTTAAAAAAAACAAGCTTCAAGCTGTTTATTGCCACCCCCAGTCGAAGATTACTGTAAAAACCACCGCAAAACAGCGAGAATTCCCCCATTGTACACTTAACTAAACCACATAAATTTGCCTGAAGCTCCGCTAGCTTAATGCTAACACACAATGCGAAACACCATTGGCAGGCTAATGACACGTCTACCAATATTGTGGTAGTTATTCTCCTTTACGCAAAGGATATGTTAACACAAATACTAGAGCAACACAACAAAAGTCGCACGCGTGTATTCTTTATCCTCTTTGAAAAATGGCTAATAGTACTGCTAAAGCTTAGTAGTGATGGGCTAGCACGAAAACCGAAATCATGTTGCAAAAACTGTCAAATTATGCCAAAAACGCCCCAAAACTTCTAAATCAAGGCACCTTTGCAAAAATATATATATAGGGGAAAAAAAACTATAACGTTAATACAACAAATATAGCATGACTGTTGGTAGTGTAAATGCTCGGTTAAGAGTACAGTAGTGCATATGTTGCCATAGTTTGACACTAGAGCACATTATGTAATATTCCATAATTTCCTATGGGACAATATAATGTTTGAAACAATTCCAAAGGTGGCCTTGGAAGCCCTTTGCTAACAATAAAACCGAAGAAGTAACTTTGCAGAGGTGTGTACTTGACACCGACAGGTATATCCTGTATCCTGCAGTATTTTTTATTATTATTTTTTTTTTTCTACCTGATGACATTTCCTCCTGTTGGCGAAATGGCGTCATGGCCGCTCCTCATGTTACATTCCACAAACTGAGAGAACCGCAAACAAGTCGCCGGGATTCAACGCGCACGTCTGATTTTTCAAGGATGAACTCATATAAAGCCCATAAACTTGTTCCGGGGCCAGACTCTAAAGGCAATGTTTTAATTTGTCTTTTCAATTTTAGAAGCATACTCTGATATCTTTCATTAAATATGGACAAAAGTAATAATCCGTAGCTGAATTTGTCTGACGTTAGATTAGATCCTTCTCATCTTACAAAGTATGAAGACATATTTGACAACAAACTTGACAGTGATCGATTGGTAATAAAGTATCACATATGTAAATTCATCCATCCCTCCATTTTCTTAGCCGCTTATCCTCATGAGGGTAGTGGGGAGTGCTGGAGCCTATCCCAGCTATCAACGGGCAGGAGGCGGGGCACACCCTGAACTGTTTGTCAGCCAATCGCAGGGCACATTGAGACGAGAGTCACACTTGCAATCACACCTTGGGGCAATTTAGAGTGCCCAATTAATGTTGCATGTTTTTGGGAATGTGGGAGGAAACCGGAGAAAACCCACGCAGGCAACGGGGAGAACATGGAAACTCCACACAGGGGGGATCGAACCTGAGACCTCAGAGCTGTGAGACCAACAATTTCCAGCTGAGAATCTGTGCCCAAATATGTAAATTCATTTCGGAAAAAAAGAAATTGTACCCATTTTACCCACAGTGCCATCTATTGGATATAGTTGGGCACTGTCCCACTTGCACCTCATGCAAAATTGACCGTGTTTAATTTTGGCCAGTGATGTAAAATTGTTCAAATAAGACAACAAATTCAGGCCATTATTCTTTTTTTTTAAATTGCATTTTATTATTATTATTTAACCCTTGTACGTCCCCTTCCCTTGAATCAAGCGAGGAAGGACTCAGCATTTTTTTGACATTCTGTAAACTCTCAAGGTCAACACATCGGCAATCATTTTTGGGATGTTTCACCGCAGCCGCGAAACCGCGTTTTTATTTCAGGGGTTGGGGGGGGGGACTTTCACATACTAAACCTCGTCCGCTTTTTGCCTTTTTTCGGAGACTGCCTGCGCATTTTCCTTACACACAAGGACAGATTCAATTACAAAAGCAGAGAGAAAAATGAGCTCTGCAGTAGAAAGAAAAAAAAATAGAAACAATGTAGGAAAAAAAATCTGACTTGTGGGAGAGGTTGCCAGATAGACCCCCCCAAAAAAAAAAAAAAAAAAATTGTGTCGACGGTAACATTTAGACCTCAAAAGCACTTCTGCTCACTTTAGGAAGCCGAATCGACACTTTTCGGAATGTCATGATTTCGAAACAAGCACAGCAGAATCTCGGCCCAACACGAACAAAAATCTCTCACGTCACTGAGCCGTCAAAAGTATTCAAATAAGGACAGTTGTGTGTGTAGGAAGGGGGGAAAAAATAATAACTCTCAGGACTGACAAGTAAATAACGTTGTTCTTCCAGTATCAAATAAAAAAAAAAGTGCCGTTTTTGGTCACATCCTTTAAAAAAACAAACGTGTTTTTTTTTCTTTCTTTCGATATTACGCTATCGTTGGAAAAAATGCTAACTTAAAGTCTTAAAGGCACTGTGTTGTTCCTAACCTTGGCCTTGCAATACAAGTTCCTCTAGTCCTGTTTCCACAAAGCAGTGCATTTTGGGCTCAGTTTGGTACCGGGATGATATTTTTGTGTTTAAATATTGGTGAGTGCGCCGAAATTTTGGTACCATCGGGTTCGTGACAGCAGAGGTCGTATCCCGAACTGAAGTAATTGACAATTGAAGGATTACTTCATTTCTACTTACACGGAGAACCAGTCACCGTGGTTTGTGTTTCTGCCATCAACAAGTATGAATTTACCTTTTTGGCAGCACATTTAACATGATTAAAAACTGAGAACTTGCGCATTGGTCTACCGAGCACAGTGGTCACGTGCCTCAAGATTTACGTTTTCATCATCTTTTTTTTTTTTTTTTGGTAATCAAAAGCTACGAAAGTAATCCTTGTCTTGATGTTCCAATTACAGTGATTTGGTAAGGGAAATTCCGGTGGTTTGGATCAACAATGTATCCAATAAGTCATGTAATATGTACTGTATCTTGAAAATTTAATGTTAATCCTCTCTCATTTATTGGTGTTTTGAAAAGAATTTTATCGACAATTGGGAATTTTCAGGGGCACTACTATTTTCACGAGTCACATGACCGAGGTGGGCGGACGTGACGTGTTATGTGGCTCAATTACAATGGGACACAATTATGGCCAGCGCTGATTTTATCGGATTTATCCTCATCTGATGAAAAAATAGCAGCATCGATTGATCGGGAAGACGGAGGAATACTTCCATACACAGCCGTGACCGGCTCGGCCGCTCGGGAAGACGGAGGAATGCTGCCATACGCAGCCGTGAGCGGCTCGGCTGCCCGGTTGATCGGGAAGACGGAGGAATACTTCCATACACAGCCGTGACCGGCTCGGCCGCTCGGGAAGACGGAGGAATACTGCCATACGCAGTTGTGAGCGGCTCGGCTGCCCGGTTGATCGGGAAGACGGAGGAATACTTCCATACACAGCCGTGACCGCCTCGGCCGCTCGGGAAGACGGAGGAATACTTCCATACGCAGCCGTGACCGCCTCGGCTGCTCGGGAAGACGGAGGAATGCTTCCATACACAGCCGTGAGCGATCAACCGAGCGGCCGAGCCGTGAGCTCGCTCCCCGAGCCCTGGCGCTCGCTCACTGGGGAGCTAGCTCACAGCTCCCCAGGCTTTTGGAAGTATTCCTCCGTCTTCCCGATCAACCGAGACTGCCGTTTCTTCATCAGATGAGGATAAATCCCAGAAATCAGCGCTGGTCGTAACGGTGTCCCATGTAATCCGAGCCTTTGGCGCGGCACCTCATACGTCACATCCGCGCACATAGGTCGTGTGACCCGCCTAAATGGCAGCGCCCCTGAAAATTCGTAATTGTTGATAAAAAAAAAATCTTCTCAAAACCACATTAAATGAGAGAGGATTAACATTACATTGTCAAGATACAGTACATGACCTGTTGGATACCTTGTTAATCCAAATCACCAGAATTTCCCTTTAAACGCTTGCGTCCTTAGGTTCCCATCTCCATCATCAGAAGTTGAGAAGGGGGGGGGGGCAAAATAACACAATGGATCACTTTTTGGTACCAGTGTGTTGGGGTACAAATCAAAGTTCTTGGGTACTCAGAATTTGCATTTCCATCGCCATCCATAAAATATTGTTGAGGGTCACAAAATAACTGATGTCGATCAGATTTTGGTCCCCTTGTGATGGGGCGCCTAAAGATTTGGGTTTCCGTCAGCAATAGTAGACAAACGCATCAATATTTATCCGTATGATAGCACTTGCCAACCCCGCAGTTGGGTTTTGAACTCAATTAACCCGAGTGAACTAAACTGGACCGCTTGGTGGAAACGTGGCTTTAAGGCACGACAGCGACATTTGAATGAGTCGCCGGTACGCACACGTGGCGGAAATGTGGAACAGGAAACAGAAGCGATGTTGATCGTTCATTTGAAAGCAGACATTCTTGTTTTTCTTGTTTAAAATGACAACGGAGAGAAGGGGACTGAACCCGTCTGATGGGTTTCGTGCGAATGATCCAGTACAGGAACAGCAAAAGACTTTGAAACCTACACGTAATGTCCTAACACCTTAAGTTATGTAAAATACACAATATGTTGCAACGGCGTCTTCTGTTACGTGATAGGTGCACGGTAAGGTCTCGGGAAAACACGGAGTCCGGGGCGTCCTTCGGATTTGGCAACCGGCGCCCTTAAAGACAATCGTACATGCGCAGCGTGCGCTCCAGTTGCTGCACCACGCGCTGGTAGAAGGCGATCTGCTCCCTGAGGTACGCCTGCATCATGTCTTTAAAGTCCACCTCCCGCTGCCGGTGGAAGTGGCTCATCTCGGCCTGCAGCGCGAAGCCGACCGTCCGGCAGCGCTTGCGGATGCCGTCGGCCTCGTCCTGGTCCATCTTGCCCTCGTCCGTCATCCGCTGGCTCTCCTTCACCTTGGCAAAGGCACCTTGGGGGTGACGAACAAAATAGGACTTGTCTTAGTTTTAAATTGCCAAATTTGAAGAATTTTTCTTGGTAGCACAGCAAAAACATACCAAGAACCTGACAAACTGTAGAACAGTAATCTCTGGACATTTGCTTTAAACAAAATGTCAGCTCGAGTGGCGACTAGAAATGCCGAGCCCGGTTACAAGTAGCGCGAATCGGGGACGCCTCTTTGATCAAGGTCATTGTCAAGAGATGCCACAAGATGGCAGCAAAGCACGGTTTGTCGAGACAAAAAAAATGTTCGTCAACTGACGTCAAAATAGTTTCAAATTCTTGGATGGTCCTGTTTTTGCTAACTCAGGGGCGTCAAACTAATTTTTGTCGCGGGCCACATTTGACTTACGGTTCCCCTCGGAGGGTCGTTATGAAAATGAAATAAAAATCTTTAACCGCCTCGTCAAATTTACATATGAAATTTATGAACTCGTTTTGCAATCAGAAATCGAGAGTAATGGGTTTTTCAACCATTGTTGTTTGGTAACACAAAAATGCTTGTCATATATCTCGTGATCATTTATGATATGACAATTTGAAATTTTGGGACGGATTTGAACAAAAATCATTAAAGTTGATACATATGATTTGCCTTCGTGGGCCACATAAAATCATGCGGCGGGCCGGATCTGGCCCCCGGGCCTTAGTTTCACACCTGTGTGCTAACTGATTAGTTGACTTATCTATTTAAAGTTTCCATCACCAAAAAGTAAGTACCCTAATTTTGAACCTACAAGCCGTGACTTTTTTCACACACTGCGGTTTATGCGGTGATACGGCTAATTTGTGCATTTTTTTCAAACGGCACTCGAACGGAAAAAGGCAAGAGTGAGACCGGTGGAATATATGTGCCAAGGAAGTGACTTTTACCGGCCATGTTAGTGCTGCCCTAGCTTTAGCACTGTGCTAGCCTGTTGCTGCTGTGTTACTGGCACGGCTCAGTGATTTGTACCGGTAAATTTTTATTTTAACCAGCCCACCTAGCATTAGCGTTAGCGGCGCTTGTCTCTAAAAGCATGCGGCGTATGTATGTACCAAATGGTATTTCCTTTACAACTGTACTGGGTGAGGCTTATAACCAGGTGCGCTCCGTAGGCCGGGAATTATGGTATAAGAAATCACCTTAGTAATAACAACTGTGTTTTCTGGCAACAATTTCTTTGGGAAAGTTTGGAGAACTTCTTCCTGTTGTCCCTCCAGTGCCACAGTCTCTAATCCTAATCCTCCAAAAAAAGTTTAATGCATATAATTATGAAACTTCTGCCAAATAATGGGACCTACATAAAAATGTAACATCTTAAAATGTTTTGGACTTCAAATAGCTTTTGATTTCAGTAAGTGACCTGCTAATGATGCAAATTCAACAAGACTATTTTCAGTTTTTTAAGACCCGCAAAAAGTCTTAAAACTCTATTGTGCTCAATAATGTGCAACTGTGTATTTAAGATTTTAATTTCTCAAAAATCTACAAACACTGTTAAGATTTGTTCAAAAAAAAATCCCAGTTATACTCCAGCAGTTGATAACATGAAAATTATGCTGACTGTAATTTGTGTTAAGTATTTAGGAAAACCTGAGAATAATCTACTTTTGCAGCAATAAACATCCCTATAAAAATGTTTTAAGAGTATTATTTCCAGAACATTCTGTAAGTGACGTAAGGAAAAGGTAGTTTAGCACTGAGACTAATAAACTCTCCTTTTTTTTTAATTGCTCAGGGAGGCTGTGCATAATTGTATGAACGTTTTAGCGTAATTAAGCATCGGGAATCCACAGAGCGCGGAAGCAGCAAAGCACACGCTATTTTTCGCCTCGTTGCATACCAAACGTCTGAGGGCAAGCGGTAACCACGCCGGCCCAGACGGCCACGACGTCACTTTTCCACGGGCACGTCGCCGCCTCGCACCTACATACGATTATTACGACCTGCCCAAACGGTCGAGCTTGAATGCAAAAACAAACAAACGGGAAAAAAGGAATATTTCAAATTTTTTAGGTGGGCAATCTCCTTGTCGAGCCGGGACAGGCCCGCCGTCGCCGGGGTAACGACAACTCGAGTCGAGTCGGCGGGTCCCGGAATTTCAACGGAATTCCTGGCGAGCGTGCGGGAAAGCACAGAGAGAGAGGAGACTGTGGAGATGACCTACATTCGTGCGCTCCCTTTTCCACATGAGAGGAGAATGTGCCGTCGCTACATAGCGTGGCGGCCGGCATCAAGAAATGTATTTGGGCGGGGGGGATAATGAGGGTCGAAACGACGATTCTGGATCAAGTCCAGACACAAACATATCTAATCGATGGCTCGCTAAAAAGCACCGAAAGCAAAGCACATCCATCACCTAAAAACCTCACCGGGAAGTCATCAGGAGATTCCCGTTCTCCTCCTCCTGTTGTTGGATGGATGGTGTTTTTTTTTTTTTTTAGATCACCACAGTGGTATTCCAGATAGATAACAAAGTAGGGAAAACAACCCCCCCCCTCAAAAAAAAAAAAAAAAAAAAACAGCGTCAAGATGAGCTGCGCCATTCTGCCACGGTCCGATGCAAAAACTGCAACAGGACAAGAGGCCAGTAAGCTCTGCCAAAAAAAAATTCAACTAAATTACAACAAAACCGAGACAATTGTTTTTGGCAATAAGGAAAAGAGAATTCCTGTTAGTAGACACCTGGACTCGCTATCTTTAAATCCAAAGACCAAGTCCGAAACCTTGGTGTTCTGATTGATTCCGACCTGACTTTCAACAATCATATCAAATCAATTGCAAAAACTGCCTTCTACCATCTGAAGAACAAATCGAGAGTGAAGTCTTGTCAAGCAACCCCGGAAAAGCTCATCCATGCTTTTATCTGAAGTAGACTCGACTACTGTAATGGTCTTCTGACTGGACTCCCAAAAAGAGTATTAAACAGCTGCAGCTCACGTTCTGACCAAAACAAAGCAGTCAGAGCATATAACTCCAATCCTAAAGTCCTTGCACTAGTTTCCAGTCAACTTTAGAATAGATTTTAAAGTTCTGCTCGTGGTCTAAAAAAAAAATCACTAAATGATTTCGGTCCTGAATACATGAAAGAAATGCTAACGGAATACAAACCCAGTCGAGCTCTGAGATCGACTGACTCGGGTCAAATAGTGGAGCGCAGATTCCAAAGCAAACATGGTGAAGCAGCATTTAGCTATTATGATGCACACAAATGAAATAATAATAATAATAATAATAATGGTGAGGTCAGCCCCAAGTATGAATGTTTTGAAATCCAGGTTGAAAACGCTTGTTTTTCCTCATGTTTTTTTAGAATATATCCACTTTTTGATCATATTACTTGCGCTGTATGCGGTTTTAACTGTCTTTTTTTATATATTTTGTGTCATTTTTATTCCTTTTTATCTCTTTGTTTTCAAATGCCTTTAATCATGTAAAGCAGTTACCTCGTGTATGAAATGCGCTATACAAGTAAATTTGTTTTGCTTTGATGACTTTTGCCATAACGAGTAGCATTTAGTGGTAAGATCACCACACCCCGAAAAAATAAAATAGTCAAAATAAATGAGAATGAGGGTTTGAACGCATTTCGTCCGATTCCTGATGCAAATATTTCCAGATTTTGCCAGCATTACTTGGTTAAAACTCCAAACGCTCTCGCAGTTGGACAGCCAGACGGCTTGCTTTCCGATAAGGTCACCTGCCTGCGTGAATTTCACGCAGCACACGGAATGTTTTATATGGCGGCACTGTGACAGCTTAATGATCTTTTGGAGGGTAGCTCGTCTGTGAGGGATTAAAAAGAAGGGAGAAGGGGGTGCCGGCTGACCGTCTAAACAGCGGCGAGGGGTAGGGGGGCCGGGCTTTATGAGGATGGTCAGATTAACTGTGACCACAATCCCGCGGGCGGCTGAACCTGGCGTCTGCTCAATTTTCTTTTCCCACAAGCCTCGGGGGGCAGGAGGAATTCTCAGAGACAGCGCGCAACGCTCTCACGAGTTTCGAGCATCTATTCAACACAAAGGTGACGCGACGCCCTACTTGCGTTTACTGTACGAGTAATTACACGGCCAGTGAGAGGACCACTGACATATTTATGACATCATTACTATTGTTGATACGGCTGTCGTTGTGCCCATTGTTCTCTCGTGGCTCTCCCGCTCATTCAACCAATCGGTCCCGATATCTCTGTCCCCCATCTACATTCAGTCCTTCTCTTTCGTCTCTCCATCTCAAACCCAACTGGCTGGGACCAGTTTGAGGTTTATGTTTAGTAGTGTTCGCCACTGTAACATTAAGCGCAGATTGAACAACAACACCGCACTTTAGTACAGGGTAATAAAACAAACTGTAGTTGAATAATTATTCAATTAAGATGTATCCATTATCTACCGCTTTATCGGGTCGGGTCGCAGGGGAAGTAGCTTCAGCAGGGATACCCAGACTTCCCTTTCCCCAGCCACTTCTTCCAGCTCTTCCGGAGGGATCCCGAGGAGTTCCCAAGCCAGCCGAGAGACAGTCTCCTGGGTCGTCCCCGGGATCTCTATCCGGTGGGACATGCCCGGAACACCTCACCAGGGAGGCGTCCGGGAGGCATCCGAATCAGATGCCCCAGCCACCTCATCAAAGCTCCTCTCAATGCGGAGGAGCAGCGGCTCGACATTGAGCCCCTCCCTGATGGCCAAGCTTCTCACTCTATCTCTAAGGGAGAGTCCGGACACCCTGCGGAGGAAACTCATTCCGGCCGCTTGTATCCGGGATCTTGTTCTTTCGGTCACGACCCACAGCTCGTGCCCATAGGTGAGGGTAGGAACGTAGATCGACTGGTAAATTGAGAGCTTCGCCTTTCGTATTGCGCATAAAAGTTCAATAAATAACTTCCGTAATTCCCGGCCTACAGAGCGCACCTGGTTATAAGCCTCACCCAGAACTTTTGTAAAGGAAATACCATTTGGTACATACATAAGTGCTCACATTGAAACTCACATTGAAAAACGAGATATTTACAAAGAAAGACGGTACACAGAGAGTTTAACGCTAGCGCCGCCGTGCTACCGTTAGCACCACCGCGTTAACGCCAATGCTAGCGTCGCGCTAACAGGGCCAGTTGAAAAAAAATACCATTAAAAATCATTGACACACGGCAGTAACACGCTAGCGCAGCGCTAACAGGGTAAGACCTGTAAAAGTCACTTCCTCGGCAGATATATTCCACCGGTCTCACTCTGACCTTTTCCGCTCGAGTGCCCCCTTGCGGCCCTTAGAAAAAATGCACAAATTAGGGCCATCACCGTATAAACTGCAGGGTTGAAAGCGTGTATAAAAATACTCGGCTTATAGGCTGGAAATTATGGTAAATGTTCAACTTAAACATTAAATACGACTCAACTATACTGATCAAATGTACATTAATGGATTTAACATTTCATCCACGGTAATATTATGAATTAATTCGGAGATTCTTCGGCGTATCACCAGAGGGAGGCTAATGTACTAAAAGTTGGACATGTACGACGCTTTAATAATGGCCGCCACGGCTATTGACAGTTGGACCACCAATGTTGGACGACGCAGGAAAAATCTAACGCGCAACACTTCATTTATTGAGGTGCTCGTTTAACATGAGTGATGAAGCGATGAGACGGGCTCATGATATGACAGATGAGGGAAGGGGAAAAAAAAAACTAGAGTGGGAATGAAATTTAAGAATGCAGGACAGGCTCAAATCTTTGCAGCAGCCAAAGTTGCAGAATTTATCTTGTAAATCTACGGAGCTGTTACGGAACACTGACCCAAAATAGTTCTAATTCTTTTGCTTTTGCTCCCTCCCTCGGAGCCTCAGAAGAGAAAACAGAAACAGCTTCTCTCATCCGAGCACAGATCTTTCTTAAAGGGAAGTGCAAGTCATTGCAGCTGCTACAATATCCATTATTAGGTCATGTTTGGCCACGTATGAAAAAATATGTGAATAATCAAAAGTTGAACTGAGCCGGAGAAATTCTTTTGAGATTTCCAGGGGCCGTCGGGATGGGATTTGCGAATCTTGACCTCCCGGCCCAACACTCGTGTCGTTTAAAAAAAAAAAACAATAAAATAAAAAAATCACATCAAAGCCGGTGACGAGCATCCCCATGTGCGATAGAAACGGACATTTCATCTGAGGACGGATATCGCCATGCCAACTGCGAGTGCCAGAGCCGTGTCGCTGTGGCTACAGCAAAAGCGAGTGTAAAAGAAAAAACACCAATAACCAAGAATCACAGCGCACACTTCATTTTTCTATGTATATTTTTTTAACCCTAGATGAAATTGGGCTGTTTTGAAGGGGCGGTTGTCGTCAATCCATTTTCTTTGCCGCTTATCCTCACAAGGGTTGCGGGGAGTGCTGGAGCCTGTCCCAGCTGTCAACGGGCAGGAGGCGGGGCACACCCTGAACTGGTTGTCAGCCAATCGCAAGGCACATGGAGACAAACAGACGCATTCGCAATCACACCTAGGGGCAATTTAGAGTCTCCAATTCCCATGTTTTGGGGATGTGAGAGAAAACCGGAGTGCCTGGAGAAAACCCACGCAGGCGGGTCCAGGATTGAAGCCAGGATCTCAGACCTGTGAGGCCAAAGCTTTGCAGCTGAGCCATCGTGATGCCTCGTTTGTTTAAAACATCCATCCATCCATTTTCTTTTGCCACTTATCCTCGCGAGGGTCGCGGGAGTGCTGGAGCCTATCCCAGCTATCATCAGGCAGGAGGCGGGGTACACCCTGAACTGGTCGCCAGCCAATCCCAGGGCACATAGAGAGAGACAAACTGCCGCACTCACAATCAGACCTAGGGGCAATTTAGAGTGTCCAATTAATGTTGGGTGATTTTGGGATGTGGGAGGAAACCGGAGTGCCCGGGGGAAACCCACACAGGCACGGGGAGAACATGCAAACTCCACACAGGCGGGTCCGGGATTGAACCCGGGATCTCAGAAATGTGAGGCCAACGCTTTCCAGCTGAGCCATCGTCCCGCCTTGTTGTTTGTTTATAACATCCATCCATTTTCTTAACCGCTTATCCTCACAAGGTTCGCGGGGAGTGCTGGAGACTATCCCAGCTGTCAAGGGGCAGAAGGCGGGGCACACCCTGAACTGGTTGCCAGCCAATCGCAGGGCACACAGAGACAAACAGGCGCACTCACAATCACACCTATGAACAATTCGGAGTGTCCAATGAATGTTGCATGTTTTGGGAATGTGGGAGCAAACCGGAGTGCCCGGAGGAAACCCACGCAGGCACAGGGAGAACATGCAAACTCCACACAGGCGGGGCCGGGATTGAACGCAGGATCTCAGAACTGTGAGGCCAACGCTTTCCAGCTGCTCCACCGTGCCGCCCCGTTGTTTGTTTAAAACATTACAAAACAAAATGTGACATAAACTATGGATGGAATGAGTCAGACGAATGCGTGCAAAACAAGACGTGTGTGTGAAGGGTAAAACATTATTAATTTTGTTTTCCTGAGTTTCATGGTCTCTCAATACAGCGCGTCTACTGCGATACACATTATTGAGCTTGAACAGCACCTTAAGGGACACAAACGGACTCCCGTGGCGCCTTCCAAGAAGCGCAAGATGGAACGTTGAATGGGCTCACTGAAGGAAGACATTTTTATCTTTACGGATACCAGCAAAGCGCCGTGCTCCGCGCGCAGAACGCCGAACGACCGACTGATCCAAACATAAACAAATGCAGATGTTCTCGACTGCTACTTTCCACGTGTTTTCGTGACGGGGCCAGCGTTTTCGTCCAGACGTCAGCGCATTCAGCCAACCTCCTTCCACAAAACACCAACCAGTTCGCATGCCATGCTCCAAATTTGGACGCGTGTTTTCCTTTTAAAGTACCAGCAGGGAGCCCGGGGTCACAAATGGCCTGTGAAGGCGTTTGATCTACCCCGATGTAATGCAAAAAAAAACCAAAAACAAAGGTTCAAATTTTGTGTGTGTCAAGCAACTTCCCTGGGATAGTGGCTCGGGAAGTTATCAGTTCAACAAAAAAAATGGACCAAAATAAATACTTGATAACAGCTCTAAAATATTAAAGCGAATGTACAGTACTTGTACAGTTAACTGCCTTGAACCTGATTGATGTTAACTGCCTCTAACATCCTCGGGTCAAATTTCTTTTAAGATCAAAAAGGTTCTTTCTTTGACTTTGGTAACAATAAAAACACTGCGCGAAAAGCGGAGCTGCGTGAGCGCTGAAGAGAAAATATTGACAAAGAGGCAGAGCAATTTTCACGAGGCCCTCGGACGGCGCGCTCGGGGCCACCTGCTGCTCGACATAAATCAATATCAACAGGGTTCGTCCTTTTATAACAACGACCGTGCTTGCATGTTTGATATGTTCATCCCACTTATGAGACCCTTAAAAACAGCAGGAACTAACAAACTGACATTTTTCTTGTTTTAAAGCCATGAATTTAACATTTTGACCACTGACTGGATGATTTCATCACTTAAATTGATTAAAAAGCACTGGGTGTGGGTGTCACATTCAAAAAACAGCTAGAAGCACAAAACTGCCACCAGCGGGCGTGGTGGACACGGACAAATAAAGGTGGCTCTCCCCCGGCTGAAATTCGCCCCAAAAAGTAAACAAGAGTCGTTTATAGTACTTTTCCAGCCTGCGCCGTCGTCCCATTAAGGAGCTCTGATTTACTGATTCTGAACAGAGTGTCAGCTGGATGTTTTATGCTGTGGTCGCCCACATGGATGTCGTGACTCACTTCCTGTAACTGTCCGCCATCTTGCAGCCAAACAAGCCACGGCTTGGCAAACGTGGAGCTTGTCGGGCAACGGGTTCCTGGTCTACTGTTAAAAACTGTTAAAAAAAAAAAAAAAAAATCGTAGATTTCTTGCTTGGTCCTGAAGCGAACGCCCAAAAGGTTTTAAACATCAGTTGTGACAGGTAAAATCTCTCCAACTGCCAAAATTCCCATGGTTAACTTCTCATGGAATTTTTTTACATGCAAATTTTGAAATTTTACGTGCCCTTGCGACCCTATTTGGGTCTTGGCCTCTTTAAGATTAATATGGTTCTCATCGACCTAAGTCAGTAATTGTAAAGGAAAGGCTAAGGGTTTAAGATGAAACCAAACACGAGACGACAGAGTTGAACTATGACCTCAGTCCAGGAGCTGGTCCAAAAACTGGTTTGGTTTAAATTTCAACATTGACTTCCCTGCAGAATTATATCTTATGTCTTTAAATAATTAAAATCATCATGGTTTTGCAATTATCCATCCATTATCCAAGCCGCTTATCCTCACAAGAGTCACGGGAGTGCTGGAGCCTATCCCAGATGTCAACAGGTAGGAGGCAGGGGATAGCCTGAACTGGTTGCCAGCCAGTCGCAGGCACATCGAGACAAACAGCCGCACTCACAATCACACCTAGGGGCAATTTAGAGTGTCCAATTAATGCTTCATGTTTTTGGGATGTGGGAGGAAACCGGAGTGCCCGGAGGAAACCCACTCAGGTGAGGTGGGGACACATGCAAACTCCACACAGGGAGGGCTGGTATTGAACCTGGGACCTCAGAACTGTGAGGCCAACGCTTTCCAGCTGAGCCACTGTGCCGCCGATTTTGCAATTAGTTAAATCGAAAAACAGGTAGAGCTCAATAAATTAGAATATGCCAAAGAAGTCCACTTTCACTATGCAGTTTATTATCAGGAAAAGCTAAAAAAAATGCTTTAAAAAGCCACATTTTTTAGGTTTGGAACACATTATTTCTTTTTCCATTCATTGCAATGGGAAACATCGATTCGCTTTTCGAACAAATCACTTTTCGAACCATTTTCTGGAACGGACTGTGGTCGAGAACCGAGGCATCACTGTACTACTTTTTAATGTTAGTCATGGTGGTGGTACGTGAACAGTCAAGTATAGTCTTGGGTGGTACTTTTTGCTCTCACAAATTGAAGAACCAGTCCTATAACGGGATTATTGGCCGACTAGTGGAATCAGATGAGAGATAACAACAATAGAGACACTGTTGGTGTCATAATGCCAACAGACTTCTTAGATCCTTCGCACTAATATTGGTCTCAGAAGATTTTCTTCATCACAGAAAGGCTTTTGCATTTCAGTGCCACAAGGCCGAGACAAAGGGTTCTGGGAGACATCTGCGGTCTGCGTTGGTGTGAATCAGCAGTGCAGCGGGCCAACATGCGCAGAAATGCCGCAGCGTGCGGATTTGACGGTTCGTGTGAAGACGAGAGGACCTCGCCTGGGTTCAGATTTATGAGTAAGCAAACAGCCCCGGGAGAGAAAAAAAAAATGCTCTCTATGGTCGCCAAAGTGGATAGCGCAGCAAATAAGCACAGTAATAAAAGACACAAATGTTTTCCAAGGAAGGCTTTAGTCCACAAATACTACTGACCTACATGCCGGTCTGTATTTGTACATGCTTGTTACATTTATGAAACAACTGGATGCGCCCAGAGGGTCGGATATGTGATACATTACTGAACTTTTGACGACCGTACCATTCCAATCAGTTATCCAATTTAAGTGCGGCAAAAAGTTTTACCGATTAGGTAAACACAAAGATTTTGTAACCCTACTGATGCAGTGCCAAAATGTGATATTTTGCTACTCCACTCTTCTTTTGCTGGAGGGTGATGGGAAAGGAAAACTTTTAACTGACCTAAAACCTTAGTGAGTAACTCAACTTAAGAGCTGATTTACTCAGATGCCAAACAACGGGTGCTAAACAACATTTTACCCTTCATTCTAAGATTCTGTCTGCTGTTGGCAACAGGCGTTTAGTACTAGTAGACCGCTGTACTTGAAAGAGACTTTTGCTATTTAACTAGCTTTGATGGTTTTTAAATGTGGGAGAATGACAGTTTGAAGTGATGGAATTGGAAGTGTTAGTGGAAGCCAAATAGATTACTAAGTTACAGAAAATGATTCTGATAACCAGTGAAGCCAGTTAAATGTATAAAAAAAACATTGTTTGATTTAACTTGTTTTGAGGGTGAAGAAATTAAGTGAACAGTGGCGTAACGCTGCGTTCAAAACTTAGGACATCACACCTAAAGAACTGTTCAGGGAGACTCTAATCATGTATGAAGGCAGCAGAACAGCGGTGAGGTGTGCCGTTGATGTCTCAGAAGAATTTAAGGTGGAGGTGGGACTGCATCAGGGATCCGCGCTGAGCCCCTTCCTGTTTGCGGTAGTAATGGATAGGCTGACAGAAGACGTTAGACTGGAATCACCTTGTACTATGATGTTCGCAGATGATATTGCGATCTGCAGTGAAAGCAGGGAGCAGGCGGAGGAAAAATTAGAAAAACGGAGGCACGCACCGGAAAGGAGAGGAATGAAGATTAGCCAAAGGAAAACAGGATTTATGTGCATGAATGTGAGGGGCGAAGGAGGAGGAGTGAAGTTCCAGGGAGAAGAGATGGCGAGGGTAGACGACTTCAAATACTTGGGGTCAACAATACAGCAATGGTGAGTGGGGTAAGGATGTGAAGGAACGGGTCCAAGCGGGGTGCAACAGTTGGCGGAAGGTGTCTGGTGTTCTATGCGACAGAAGAGTCTCCGCTAAGATGAAGGGAAAAGTTTATTAAACAGTGGTGAGGCCGGCCATGATCTACGGATTAGAGACGGTGGCACTGAAGAAACAACAGGAGGCAGAACTCGAGGTGGCAGAAATGAACATGTTGAGGTTCTCGGTCGGAGTGAGCAGGTTGCATAGGATTAGAAATGAGCTCATTAAAGTTGGATGTTTTCGAGACAGGTTTAGAGAGAGCAAACTTTGATGGTTTGGACATGTTCAGAGGCGAGAGAGTGAGTAAATGGTAGAGAAATGGTAAGGATGGAGCTACCAGGGAAGAGAGGGAGAGGGAGACCAAAGAAAAGGTTGATGGATGTTGTGAGGGAGGACATGAGGACAGAGGGGGTTCGAGAGGAGGATGCACGAGATAGGCTTACATGGAAAAAGATGACACACTGTGGTGACCCCTAATTGCGACAAGCCGAAAGGAAAAGAAGAAGAAGAAGGAGGAGAAGGGAGACTCCAGCAGCAATTTTGTGTGCTGGAATGAAGCAAATGCAAGTAAAGGCAGAGTTGAAAGTTTTTGTGATTCGTGATATGGAAGGACTCCTCCCTGCGACCAGGTCCAAATAAGTCTGAGATCATTCAAAGGCTCCAAGATCACAGTGTCGCCCCCCCCCCCCCCTCCCCTCTTCTTATTCTGGCCTTTCAAACAAAAATGTTTGGACAAGCACAAAAGATCTGTTCTCCCCCAAAAGTGCTGCGCTGTCCTGGCCTTGTATTCCAGCCCAAGTATTTGAAGACGCAAAATCAGCAGTCACAATACATCTCACGTTTGGTGAATCACGTTTGGAGATGCTAAATTCATTTATTCGGATCTACCATTGCCAGAACACGCAAAAATTAATGATGCATTTTTTTTTCCGCTTTGCCACCCACATTCCTCGGTGTGCCCGCTAAGTCCATTAGCATCCATCTGTTTGCATCCATTTTCACACGCACGCTAAACTTCAGTACAAAAAGACCCTCGGATGAGAAAAGGTATGGATGTGCCACAATATGGAGGACAGCTAGCTTCTTTTTTAGATTAAAAGTTCCTGCAGGCGTGCTTCAGGCATCACAGCCGGGCTGTGGCATTTTGCGACAATCGCTGCTGAGTTCTGGTGTGCATCAACGCAGCTTTTATCCCCGCTATCGGCAACAAATGACGCCAAGAAGAAGGCAATTAGGACAAGTCTTTCCTAAGATGAATAGCATTATCGTGGCATCACTGCAAATAACTCCAGTCTGTGGGATCTTATAACAATTAAGAAGAGGACATTTTGGGGTTGGGTCCACTGTTGCGTTGTACTGTCAAATATTTGCTCTGTGGACGCTTGGCTCGGGGAAACACTGCGGTCACCACGGATACGGTAATGACAGGAACTGATGGTGAACTGGAGCTGCCCACTCAGCAGTCTTGTGTTTTGTTGAAAAGGAACAAGTTTCCAGTGAGTAATTCCACCGTTGAGCTTTAAGGCAAACCCGTAAAGACACGATTGTTGAGTCACCTTTGCTAGTTTTGGCATTAAAGACATTTAATTGCTCATTTGTGTCACTTCAAACAGATGTGACATTTGATCTTCGGGAAAAATACAGTCACACATAGATGTCAGGTAACTGGTTCGTAAACCAATGAGAGAGGTGTCAAAAAGTAGTCTATAATTTTGGTACACAAATCAAACGCTTTTGCCACCCTACATCAATCAAAAACTTAAATCCCACGGTAAAAAAAAAACTCTCTCCCCCAGAGATAATTTTTCCACACAGATTAATGTTACGAAAGAAGCACGGTCAGTCGATCTACGTTCCGACCCTCGCCTATGGGCACGAGCTGTGGGTCGTGACCGAAAGAACAAGATCCCGGATAGAAGCGGCCGGAATGAGTTTCCTCCGCGGGGTGTCCGGGTTCTCCCTTAGAGATAGGGTGAGAAGCTCGGTCATCAGGGAGGGGCTAAATGTCGAGCCGCTGGTCCTCCGCATTGAGAGGAGGCAGATGAGGTGGCTGGGGCATCTGATCTGGATTTCTCCGAGCTGTGGGTCGTGACCGAAAGAACAAGATCCCTGATACAAGCGGCCGGAACGAGTTTCCTCCGCAGGGTGTCCGGGTTCTCCCTTAGAGAGAGGGTGAGAAGCTGGGTCATCAGGGAGGGGCTCAGTGTCGAGCTGCTGCTCCTCCACATTGAGAGGAGCCAGATGAGGTGGCTGGGGTATCTGAACCGGATGCCTTTCGGACAACTCCCTGGTGAGGTGTTCCGGGCATGTCCCTCCGGAAAGAGACCCCGGGGATGACCCAGGACACGCCGGAGTGACTATGTCTCTCGGCTGGCCTGGGAATGGCTCAAGATCCCTTCCGGAAGAGCCACGGTATATCCCAGAGGTCCTTATGATTCACCGACGCATCCACGCGGCCAGGTCACATCACAGGAGGCGACAAGACGCGTTCTGGGCGCGGGACGCTCCAACAAAGGAGCGAGTGTTACACGGCGAGGTCACATCTGCACTAGCAAAGCCCTGATGAGGCCCGGAGCGCAATTAGCCACCGCAATCCAATCCCTGCTCCTACGTAAACGTCACAAGAACAGATGAGAAGAAGCAGATGGCCACGAGGGGAGATGAAAGACATGGAAAACGGAAGGTGGCAAAAGTCTCAAACTTTTCACACGGATTTAATGCAATTCAAGAAAACAACCGAGACTGTTTCATTTAAATGTTGTGTATTAATAGGGAATTTAAAATCCAGATTGTCACCTTGAGAAAGTTTTACCTGTTCTGTTGACCATGCTCGTAACACAAAATGATCTCAAAATTATATTTCCAAATTGAAATCAACAGAAAGGAAACTGGAGTATTCTGTTTCAGCCTCATTCTGTTTGTTTTTAATAAGAATGTTACCACTCCATAATCACATTTTTTTCTGTCTTTAAATGCTTTTAATCATTAAAAGCGTTCGTTACCTTATGTATGAAATGCTCTATATAAATTTGCTTTGAATTTCATAAAACATAGAGTGATGACGTAATTAAATAGGATGTCAACAGTATAACAGAACATGGAACTTTTCTAAACTAAAGATAGAGGGGATATTTTTCATGTAATATTCGGAATGAACACTTATAGATAGGGCAGTGGTACATGTTCCAGCATTTCATCGAGGCGCAGGTTTGATTCCCCCTTTAGTGCTCGGTCCCAAGACCATACATGAAAAGGGTCGGTTTTTGCCAAGAGAAATTCCGGTGCAAAACCTGCGCCAAACAAAATCAGGTGAGTGACTATGATCTAAACACTTCGGCGGAATCTTACAGGAAACATCGGGAAATCTACCGGAAATTTTCCGCCCCTTTGTAACCATAAGAACGAGTCGGGGAGGGAGTGGGGAAGATGAATTCTAAAGCAAAATAAACATGCTGGACGCACGCCTCAGTTCTGACATAACCTGGAAGTCAGCTCCCGAGAGACTTCTGAAATCAAGAACACATGGCGTCACGCACGCAGCACGGCATGCATCTATTTGAGATATTTAACATTCCAGCATATCTCGGTACAACAAGACATCCCAGAACGTGCGATACACTTTTTTTAAATGTCAAAACCATCCAAATGCTATGGATGAGCTTCGACGGGTGACCTGGAGCCTACTCCAGTTGGTTTTTGGTGCGAGGCAGTGTACACCCTGGACTGGTTTCCACTCAAGTGCGGAGCACATCTAGACAAAACAAACATTCCCAACAGTGGACAATTTAGAGGAGGGGTGTCCAAACAACAACCCGGGGGCCATGTGCAGCCCGCATTTCATTTTTAGAGGCCAGCAGCATACATGAAAACTGGGACTATCTAACCTAATCTTTTTTAGAGGCCAGCAGCATACATGAAAACTGGGACTATCTAACCTAATCTTTATCAGTCACCGATTTGACAGGCGCGTGTGCGCCCGTGCGCCATCGCATTCGCAAATCTGCACAGTTGAGCACGAAAAATCCCGCGCGTAAAATTTGTTACAAGTAGAGCAGTCTTGACCGATATTCCCTCTAAGCTGCGCCACTGCGCAATTGCGCACTTGTCGCACACTCTCAGCGCACATGAAAACCGATCCAGGGCAGTGAACCACAGCCTGACGTCTTTTGTTTTTAACACGGAAGCACACGGTACGGTCTCAAACAACGAGCTGCTGCTCAGCCTACTTCTACTTCCAAGTTTACCTGATACCGCACCCCTACGCTCTTAAAGGGGTACACTCAGAATTACAAACAGAACACACACCCGCAACTTTATATCTGCGGGCATGACTGATGGAGCACACCCACAACTTTATATCTGCGGGCATGACTAACCATGCCAACACTGCTCTTCTCACCAATAATGTTCAGTTTTGTCTTGTTGAGTTTTTAGTCGACGGGGCCTGTATGAGCGATGGCACTATTTTTAGCTGAAACCTGTTTGTCGATCAGAGAAGGGGATCCCTAATTAGCAGACAACATTCGTCAGTCAAGGAGACATGCTGAGAAATCCTTTTTTAAAACATTTTTTTTTTTGGACTCAAATTTGAAGAAGCCTCAATTTATGGTTTCAATCCGAATCAGTCAATCACTCAGCCACATCATCACCATGAAAGCTCATGATTTTTAATGAAAAGCACATAAAACGGCTAATTTACCTGAGGTACAATCTCGAATTTTAGAAACTGTGGCCTTTACAAGAAAGACCGTGGTTGATTTTTGAACAAATGGTGCTTTAGGAAGCAAACCTCAAGTTTCCGTCTGTCTTTCAGAGATTATTGCTCTACATCACAGCAAAAGATTACACATTTATTTTGAACAATATGACTGTCAAAAGAAGTTGGAGTAAGCCGGGGTCTAGCATCACAAATTCCATATCGGTTTTGATGAAAATAATGTCCAATAATGTTCACTTTGTGCGCAGTATTGTCAGAATACTCCTAAACCCCTTGATCAAAGTGCTAAGCGATATAACTGACTAAATTATGAAATCAAAACTGGTCGGAATACATGCATCACAATGGCTGATCCTGATCCTTAAACGTGAGTTTCGGTTAACTGCTGGTTTGACAACAACTCTGCTATTTCTGGGTTGACAACATGCCTCTTGGAAACACTGCACGTGCGGTTCAGAAACAAAATACGTGCAGAATATTAAATAGATTATCTCCCATTGTGTTTGTAAACATTCTTTCTAACTGGAGGAATACTTGGAGTTTCGGAATGGAGCAATACCACGCGGCAGCATGTGACTTACGCTCATGGGTGACTGACAGTCCTATAGACGGTTATCGCCGACTGACACGCAAACACCGAGGGACCACTTTTAGCCTTGATTTTGAAAGGTTGGTATATACTGGAGGAGGCGGCGGGTGAGCCCATCAGTCATTCGTAATGACATACCAAGCACAAATCCTTATGGTTCCTATTAGCGGACTCGAGCTAGGGCCAAATTCGGGGATTTCTCGCCAGGGACCTCAGAAAGCTGCCTCAACCATTGTTGTATGCTACAATCCTGGTGGTCTATGTGCATTTTCTTCTTGTATCTCATTAGAGGACTTATGAATTCCCTCCATCCAGCTTCATAGATCTTTCTTTTTAAAGATATTCTACAGGTTCTCTATAGTGTTTAAGTCAGGGAATGATGGTAGCCACACCATACATTTGTCTCCCTTTCGACACACAAGTATAGTAAAGCAAAATAATTTAGAATAAAATCCAAGTTTAAAAAGTTCTTTCAAATCTTGCATTTAGGTACTGAAAATTTCAGACAACCCTACCTAGATGGTCAATGAAGGCAACGGATTCGGAGACATTTAAAAAAGAAAAACTCAACGTCAGTACATTTCCTAGTTTTACCCAACCTCACAGTACTCTAAAAGTACTGATGTCAGAGTTTAAAAAGGTTCCCTTGAGCATATACCTGTATCCAGGGGCTACAGTCTAAGGATTTGATGAATCCCACATAAAATCCTGGTCAAAGTGACGAAGTGGTCATGAGGTGCTTTTTCCTGATTGGTCCCACCCTTTACGTCACATATGTCCTGCTAAGTTGAACATATCCGGCATTAGGTGGTCAATACTTGCGTTGGCCGACTAAGAACCTCAAAGGCGGACCTTACGATCCCATAAAATGGCGCCAAAACCCTGTCTTGATCTGAAAGTACGGTTGGACCAAGGAAGTATATTAAAGTGATACATCTCGAATCGAAGAACAGCTATTTGGGGGAGGAACTACGTTAGCCCGTGTTGTTACCCCGTCTTCACCACTTGCACGAGTTAACGTACACTTGGGTGGTTTATTGTTTTCTAAAATCAAATGCTTGAATTGTGTTCAACTGTTTTGGGGTCATATTTTATGATACAATTACAGTTTAAACTTTTAAATATGGGGAATTATAAACAATTATAAGGGCTCAGAACCAATCTCCGCTAAAAAGTATTGGTCTAACCTTTAGGAATCTATGCAAGTAGTGAACATCCAAACTATACGCATGCTGACCAATGGAGATACTAACCACAAAACCCCGTTCCTTAAGCCCTGAGCCCAGAACCTCAAAACTGTGATTTAGACATGCTAACCACTTGTCCACCACTCCTCACCCCAAAGACTCTTTGTGTGAGAAGCGCTTGATGGATTGTGAAGTTGTAAAACTCGCACTGGATTACCTTTCTGTAGATGAATAATGTCTGGGAAGTTGGCGAGCAGGCCTTGGTAGAGGGACAGCGTGTCCAGCATGTGGAAGAGGTCGTACTTGGGCTGCTCGGCGAACAACTCGCCAATGTTCTCGTAGGTGCGGCCAGTGTGGGATATGGCGTTGTTGAGGGCCTCGGAGCTGTGCGGCGGGTCCAGCATGAACGACTGGCTGATGGACTGGAAAGAGTTGCCCAGACGCTGGAACTCCTTCCTGAACCCGCCCAAGTGCTTCCGTACCAGCTCCGAGGCAACGTGCGTGAGCTGCATGACGCTGTCGTCCATCTTCTTAGCAAAGTTCTTGAAGGTGTCCACCCGCTCCTCCACGTCCTGGAGGTCCTGGTGCTCATTGGGGATCTGAAGAGTCAGCATGAAGTGGGCCCCCACCATCTCGTCCTTCTCAGCTCGCCTCTTGCCGAGCTTCCATTGCTTGTCGTCGGCGCACATCAGGAAGTGCTCGAAGCCTTCGTACTGGGAGAGCACCGGGTGGCTGGTCATGTGGTTCATCCAGAGGATCAGTCGCCGCTTGCGCTTCTCGATGAAGTCCTCCTCAAAGCGCCCCGTGGCCTGCTTTTCTGGCAGGTGAGGCACAGAGATCACAGTGAACTTGTGCAACAGGCGGTTGTAGAGCCAGTCAAAGTGCTTGTAGCGCCTGTATACAGGCCGACCGGTGTGGCTCGGAGTCACCCGGTATGAAATGTAAGTCTTGATGCCTTTAAACTTGGTCTGCTTGGTGGGGTCCTCGATGGAGCAGGAGAAAGGCTGCGGGCTCTCCTTCCACCCGGGCCCCTGGGGCCTCATCTCAATGGTGTAAGACTCGGCTATCTTCGCCATCATGGGGACGTCCCCCAGCACAAACGCCTCCACGCCCGAGCGGACGAAGCTGGAGAAGCGGTTCAAGTTGCGGCCCACCATGCTGCCTTTCCTGGCACTGGAGATGCTGTCCTGCCTCTCCATTGGCGGCTTGGCCCGGTAGTGGACGTTGGGGTTGTTGGATGGCGGACTTTGATGGGAGTGACCGTTGGCCCCGGGGCTTCGGCTGTGATCGGAGTCCTCCACCACAGTGGACCTGTCGTCCCAGTCGTCCCAATCGTCATCGTCGTCGATGTCGTAATAGGTCGGTTGCGTGTTGAGCGTGGTGTTCGTGGTAGAGGGCAGGAAATAGGAGTCGTTCCCCAACGAACCCGCCGGGCTGATGGAGCAGTCGGTCACGTTGGAGTTGGAACGTGTGCGGATGACCTCCACGTAGGACGCCGGGAAGAGGCCCCGCTCGCCTCGGCTGTTCTCCCCCTGGAACCATCCGTCCACCGAGTTCTCGTCAAAGATGACCAGTTCCTCGTTCTCCTGGATGCTTATCTCTTCTTTGTTTTCGCTTTGGAATGTGTAGAGGGCTTTGGCTTTTACCGACATCTTGACTTTCTCCAGTTACGAAGCAACAACAAAAATAATAATAATAATACCAAATAATAAATCTACAGGCACATGGTGCCGAGCGGCTGTATTGTAAATAGAATCTGGGACACGTTCATGAATATTTCAAGTCATCTCACATGACGTGGATCAGGTGTGCAACGGCACCGTCAGTCGAAAACTGTTTTGTTATGCTTCATTTAATATTGCATATGCTTGATTTATACTTCACTGCTACTCACTGATGTAAACACTCTTTCGTCTAGAAACGGAGTCATTTGCATGCACTGAAATCCCCTCGTGAACGCAGATTGCTACTTCCCTGTAACAAGTCAGTTTCCAAACCGGTTTCGGCTCCCGCAACGAGGGTTTTTAAAAATCCTCCGTTTGAAAAGAAAAAAAAAAAAAAGAAGCAAGATTTCTTTTCTCTCCCCCCCCCGACCGGTCCCGGATGCAAATAAATCCAAGCGAAAAGTGCACTTTTGTTGATCGCGATGGAATCCGTGGACATGGTGAGGCGGCAGCGCCACATTTCCGTCCTTCCTTCCCTCAGACACGAACTTGCTCCGTGGGGCTCGTAAACAGGTTCCTGCGCATCTTCGCTCGATCGTTTCTGTTTCGAAAGATCAAAGAAAATCACAACTTCGTACCGCTCCGGATCATCTCGCGCAAGCGAGCCGGTATTGTTCCTGAGGCTTTATTTGCTCACAGCCCCGACACAAAGTAACTCTTTCCATGACGTGAGACTGAGACAATTGGAGACGAGCTCGGGCTGTGTTCCCCTTGCAAGTCGCCTTTCCCTTGACTCGAGAGCGACAAAGGGGGAGATTGTGGCTCAATGGCGCCCTCCAGACGGACATATTACGTAACTGCAACAACAACACCGTTTTAGAAGGTTAAATTGAGATGAAGACATTAAAAAGCAATGTCATATTGAGCAATTAAAAAGCGGGAAGTCAAGCAATTAAACATGACAAAAATTAAACTCATTAAATTAAACCAACAAAAGTGTAAAATGTCCAATCAAATAATTGAAACATGTAAAAAGAGAAACAAATATCAAATTCAGGGGTTGCAAATTTGCAACAGGTTCAATATAATGAAAATTTTTAAGTCCAGAGTATCATTTTATAGTATCAGATTTTTCTCTCTGCATAATTTTATTAAGATAAAAATTTTCATTACAACGATTTAAAACGTCCTTGAAATAATAAAAAAGTTAAGTCAATCAATTAGTAATGTTATCGTTAAACATTAAAAAGGTGTCCACTCAAACAATAGCAAAAAAAAATGTGAAACAATTAGAAATGACTAAATAATTTGGAAAATGTCAACATGTACACACAGACAAATGTCCAATTAAAAAATAAAATAACCTCGACATAAACAATCAACCATGTCAGACCAGCTCATTAAAAATGTCAAATTAAACACATGAAGTGTCAAATACAACAACCCCCCCCAAAAAAAAACTATTAAAAACAAATGCGTTAACTTAAGAAATAATAAAAAAAATATATGTGCAGCAGTTAGAAACAACAAAATAATTGGAAAAATGTCAAGTACACATATAAATGATGAATTGAAAAATAAAATAACGTCAACATTAACCATCAACCATGTCAAACCAGCTCAATTAAAATGTCAAATTAAACAAATGAAGTGCCAAATTCAACAACCCCCCAAAAAAAGTATTAAAAACAAATGTGTTCACTTCAGAAATAATAAAAAATGTATGTGCAGCAATTAGAAACGACGAAATAATTTGAAAAATGTCAACATGTACATACAGATAAATGTCAAAATAAAAAATAAAATAACGTCGACATCAACAATCAACCATGTCAGACCAGCTCATTAAAAATGTCAAATTAAACAAATGAAGTGTGAAATTGAACAACCACCCCCCCAAAAAAAATGTTTTCAAAATGTTAACTTAAACAACTTAAAAATGTCAAACTCAACAATTCAACCGTTCAGTTTATTAATTAAACATGTCAGATGAAACAAACAACTGCATAGACAAAAGAAGGTTGCGCATTTATTTTATTTTATTTTTTAAATAATGACACAAACACCGGTTGGCCGCCAGGTAGGCACGTGATATCGGAGGCGGTTGTGACGTCACAGCCCCGGCAGTCTCCCTCCCTCGATGTCCAAGGTAAATTTAACTTGTTTCTTCGCATTTATTTGGTTCAAGTTGGTAAGCTTTTAATTCGCACGGATGTGGTTGGCAAACGCGAGGAAGTATAGATAGAATCGTCGTTGTCTTAGCGAGCGGCTGCCCCGACAGTGTGCTAGCTGCTTTAGCCGCTCTGCTAACTGCTAATAAACCGGCCGGCTAGCCACACAAAATGACGACAACGTGTGTTTACTGCGACCCTTTGCATGTACTGTATGCGGTGCTACTGTCTAACTATCAGAGGGAACATGTTTGTTGAATTCCTTGGAAGTAGTTTTAATTTGACTTTTGCCTGCGCAACAAAAGTTCCCACCTTGATTTAATACAGCACAGTACTGTATTTCGTCAAGAGTTTTTACTGTGAATTTTATATTTAGGCAGTTATTCATTTAACTCATATATTAAACATCGCCAAACAGTTAAGTACCATACAGTGTATAATTTTGTATGTACCCTCGCTATATTACGGTTCACTTTTTCGTGGGTATATATATATATATATATATATTTGTGTGTGTATGTAGATGTACGTCCATTTTCTTAGCCGCATATCCTCACAAGGGTAGCTGGAGCCTATCCCAGCTGTTAACGAGCAGGAGGCGGGGTCCACCCTGGACTGGTCGCCAGCCAATTGCAGGGCACACAAATAACCGCACTCACAATCACACTTAGGGGTAATTTAGAGTGTCCAATTAATGTTGCATGTTTTGGGATGTGGGAGGAAACCCACACTGGCATGGGGAGAACATGCAAACTCCACACAGGCGAGTCTGGGATGAAACTCGGGACCTCAGAACTGTTAGGCCAACGCTTTATCAGCTGTCCCCTGTGCTTAAACTCACCCCCCCCCCCCCCCGGATATCGTGCAGTCCTAGTATGTACATATTTTCTCGTCTGATTATTAATAACAACACGGTAAGACATGAGCGTGCCTGGTGTAATGAACACATGATGCAACGGGTTACACTTGTGGGCAGGGTGGCTAAGGCATTTGTGAAGGAACAAATTGCAGCATCCACAAAACGTGTGGTGCTTAGATGAATGCACTCAAATATTCATCCATCCATTGTCTTTGCCGCTTATCCTCACGAGGGTAGTGGGGAGTGCTGGAGCCTTTCCCAGCTGTCAACGGGCAGGAGGTGGGGTACACCCTGAAATGGTTGCCAGCCAATCGCAGGGCACATCGAGACAAGACAACAGTTGCACTCACAATCACACCTAGGGACAATTTAGAGAGTCCAATTAATGTTGCGTGTTTTTGGGATGTGGGAGGTAACCAAAGTGCCCGGAGAAAACATGCAAACTCCACCCAGGCGGGGCCAGGGTCGAACCCGGGTCCTCAGAACTGTGAGGCCAACGCTTTACCAGCTGACCCACCGTGCCGCCTGCACTCAAATATATAAATGCTAATACATATGAAGTTCTACACGTTGCCTTTGACCCCTCCAGAGTCCCCATGGATGACCTGACCCGAGCCCTTTCGGCCAGCTTCGCCGTGTCCAAGGAGCCCAACAGCACCTCCGGGCCGCACCCTCGGCTCTCGCAGTACAAGAGCAAGTACAGAGCGCTGGAGCAGAGCGAGCGGCGCCGGCGCTTCCTTGAGCTGCAGAAAATGTACAGCACCCTATAGAACTTCTCATAATGTTTGTAAACATTAGGCGCTAGGATATTTCCGGGGGCCAGAAAAACCTCAAAAGGTTTAAGTATTTTCTTGTTTTCTTGGTCACATGACAAAGTCTTTGTTTACTAGTAGTGACGTTAGAGATCGTTTGTGCATTTTCCACAAGGAAGTGCACGTGAGGTCATGGTGGAAAAAAGTTTATTCAGACTGAACCGACCCAGTATTCATCTCTACCATTTTTTTCCCCCTTTTTTAAAAAAAAAAAAATCAGTAAAAGGTTAAACTACGTCGACCACGTACGATGTCTGGCCAACGGCGACTGGACCGGGGTGGACGGCGACGGGGAGCGGGACATGGAGGAGCAGAAGGACGAAGGGCAGAAGGGGGAACAGGAGCAAGATGGCACCGCCGAGGAAGAAGGGATGGAGATTGAGAGACGAAAGCTGCCGAAGCATTACGCCAACCAGGTCGGGGTTCGCCGGACGCTACGAAAACACGTTCGTTCACTGCTTTGGGTTTTGACAAAACTGGAAAGCCGTTTAGAACGAAAGTCATTTCCTGAAACTTTATCTTCTTGTATCATCCCGCCGGTATGAGTTAACACAAAAAGTACAATTTCCAAGACCAAAATGCATCGAAAGTGTTCCGTCAATCTCCGAGCTACAGTTTTTTTTTTTTTATATATACAGTCCAGAAGATGGCGCCCGTGTCTCGGTTCTGAACATTTCCCCATGTTCCTCCTCAGCTCATGCTGTCAGAGTGGTTGGTGGACGTCCCTGCGGAGCTGGACTCAGACTGGCTGTTGGTGGTCTGTCCTGTGGGGAAAAGATCCCTCATCATTGCCTCCAAGGTTAAAAAAAAAGAAACTTTTATGGATTTGAATGGACCTTTCCGACTGGCGATCTTAAGCTCCGCCCCCTTAGCTACAGTTGCCATGTGCCACAAGCTTCCAAAATGGCGACTGAACAGAACGGGTTTGAAATCGATTCTCTCTTGCGTGTTCCAGATAATAATGCGGTATGTTTTTTTTTCCCCAAATGTGTCAGACTTGTCCAAGAGAGTTCCACAGAGAGGTCTCAACTATTTCACGCGAGGATATGTACACGGAATTGAGATTTTGGACGGAACAGGACGCAATGTCAGAGTCGTAGACACTTCGTCAACTGTGTTTTAGGCTTTGGAAAATGAATCAACCTTGTAACCTAGCAGGATATCTTTCTTCAGAATTGCACATTCCCCAAGTGCATCTGAGGACCATTTTGTTCGTAAGATTAACTTTTCCAAGCGCACGCTACTGACAACCAGTATTGCTTGTGGGACAATATGGCGAGAGGGGCGTGTTAAGACAATGCTGCTATCTGATTGGCTATTATTGTACGAATGCTTGACAGGTCGGGAAGGTCCATTGGCCGCCAACTTGTCTGGAATTTCCACATCCTAACGAGGGCACGTGCGTGACTAACAATGGCTTCCAGTGGCCAAAAGATTATTCGATACTTGCAGACAGCAAGGTGGACATAGGAAATGAGGTGATGAGGAAGTGATGAGAAGAAGTCAGAAGACAAAGTGAGGAGAAGAAACGCAAAGACAAGGAAAAAGAAAATGGGGTGATGCGAAGATAGGGCATGGAGACGATATGACATGAAAGGATATGAGAAGATGAAGTGAAAAGAGGAGATAAAACAATGAGAGATGAAGACCGTATTAGGAGAGGAAGCAAGGAGATCAGAAGATTCCAGAAAATGAGATGAAGAGATGATTGAATGGAGGAAATGACAAGACGAAAAGGAAGTGAGGACAGGAGACAAAGATGATGTGAGGAGAGGAACCAAGGAAATAAGACGAGCAAGGAAGGAAATGAAGGGATGAGAAGACACGGAAGTGAGGAGATATGATGTAATGTGAAGTGGGTAAAAAGATGAAGAGAGGAAATATTTGCAGAATGACAGAAGTGAGGAGAGGAAAGGTGGAGTTTTGAAGATGAGGTTAAAGTCTCATTTCTAACGCAAATGATCTTATCTAGACGAAAATATATGTTCACCTGTTCCATACAATGCAGATCCTGTTCAACGTTTTTACCCCAAAATATAAGCGTCTATAACTTAACGTCCGCGAACTTTGACCCAGTTTCTTTTACCTGCGAAACGGCTCATTTCGTGGGCGGACCTCTGACGTTCCGAAATCTGGGATGGGCTGTTTTGGAACGACGATAAAATGGGAGTCTTTTGTATTCACACTGAATAAAGGAGAAAAAAAATAAAAAATTGTTTCGAGAAATCCTCAGTGATTGTAAGATGAAACCAATCTGTAAAAATTATTGATTATTATTTTATTTTATTATTATTATTATTATTAAAACCGTGCCAAACAAATATGAGCATTCATCTGAGATGACACGCTGTGGCGACCACAAACAGGACAAGCCTAAACAAAGCGTCATTATATTACCATATTATTATTATTATTATTTGTGAAAATATACCAACGTCATCGGCTTCTGTGTGTTTTGGTGCAGTAATAAGCATTTTACATGCAAAGCAGTTGCTTTAACGGCTTCGTAAAGCTCATATTCTTCGCCGTCTTTGTGGAACCCTTCAGAAAAAATGTTCATCCCTCGAATTATCGGAAAATTCATCGGCGTTCTTCCCCTATTTATGTTTTTCTTATCTGATTTTTGTTGTCACAACGTCCTACGTCACGGCCCCGATCGGCTTTTCCCGCGACGTTTCCGTCCTTTTCCGGCGGATACACCAATGTGGGAGCGTTTTTTGCAGATACTCGAAAGATAAGATTGTTGCCTTCATAACGGATTTAAGATTCGTATTCAACATAAAAACTGTACAATATTTGCAAAAAGGTGCATTGCCGTCCTTCGATACCCCTTAAAAGAGGAGGAAACAAGGTGATGAGAAGAAATCGATGTGAGGAGAAGAAACCCGGAGATGAGAAAGTGAGAGGAAACAGATTAACACAAGGAAGTGAAGAGAGGAAACGTATATGTGAAACGATGGCACAAAGAAATGAGAAAATTAGTCAAGGAAGTGACGAGATAAGAAGTTGAGGCCTTCCAAAATAAAGTGGGATTACAAAATTATCATATCACAGCGACAATATGGAGATGTGTACACTTTGGTGCGGATCCAATGTTGTCTTGGCCTTGGAGGACGTCCATGTTTCGTTTCATTCTCTGCAGGGTTCCACTGCGGCGTACACCAAAAGCGGCTACTGCGTCAACCGTTTCCCCTCCCTGCTGCCCGGCGGGAACCGCCACAACTCGGCCATGGGGAAAGGTAGACGGACCCTCGCCCCCCTCCCTGCACGCAAAAGCAAAATCATACTTTGACCCGTAACAAATGATGCCACTCGCGTAGATTACACCATCCTGGACTGCATTTACAGCGAGGTCGACAGGACCTTCTTCATCCTGGACATCATGTGCTGGCGAGGCCACCCGGTTTACGACTGCCCGGTGAGAACGGACCCTTCCCGGAAAAAAAAAAACAAAAAACCCCAGAGCGAATCTGGGAATGTTTGTAATTCCTAATGGATTAAAAAAAAAAGTAGCACAAGTCTGGAGCCCAGATGTGCTTTTTTGCCACGTTGGCAACGTTGCTTGTTTTTTCCTCCGCAGACCGATTTCCGTTTCTACTGGCTCCAGACCAAAATGCAGGAGACCGACGGCTTGGCGGAGATCGCCAAACGCAACCCTGTGAGTGACGACTCCCGTCTCCTCTTCTACTTTTTCGCCACACGAAATCAAATCTTGAGTCTCGTTCACCAAGAGATGTCGCCCAAAAAAACGTGATTTTGTTTGCTTGTGCAGTTCCGCTTCGTCAGCCTCCAGAGCACCAAGTGCACGCCGACGTCCATCTACAAAGCCTTGGCAGCCGAGTACAGCTTCAACGTGAGAACCTTTTTTTGTTGTTTTGTTTTTTTTAAGTTCCGTCCAAAAATAGACATTTTCTTAATCACCAGATGCCGGGGTACTGCCGGGCTGCTGAACACAAGTGACTGTTGCTAAGCAGAACTGAAAATGATGACAAATAATTTTATTTGGGATGGGCTGTCACATATTCCTTTTTTTTTTTTTTTTTTTTTTTAAATTCCACCTGAAAAATGTAAACTAATCCGCTGGAAGGTGCAGTTGAGGATGATAAATTTAGTGTGTGTCCATAAAAATTGTACAAAGATCACAGATCACTAATTTCTGGCCTACAGAGCGCACCTGATTATAAGCTTCACCCACTACATTTGTAATGGAAATACCATTTGGGACATACGTAAGACGCACCAGTATAAAAGCCGCAATTGCCCACATTGAAACACGAGATATTTACAAAGAAAGACGTACACGGAAAGAGTTTTCAAGGTTTTAATACCTTAGCTTAGCTTGACATAGCAATAAATGAGAGTACGAACAAGGATGGTAACAAAAAATAAAACAGCCACGGCAGCTACACAGTAGCAAGAAATGGGAGCACTAACAGGGCTGGTTAAAAAAAAAAAACATACCTATATCACTCAGACATGTCAGTAACACAGCGCTAACGCTAGCGTGGCGCTAACAGGGACGGTTAAAAAAAAAAACATACCAGTAAAAATCACTGAGACACGGCAGCAGCATGCTAGCGCGGCACTAACAGAGACAGTTGAAAAAAAACATATCGGTAAAAATCACTTGAGACACGGCAGCAACATGCTAGTGCAGCGCTAACAGGGACAGTTAAAAAAATAACATCCCAGTAAAAATCACAGAGACACAGCTTGAAAAGCGCTAACGCTAGCGCAGCGCTAAGAGGGACAGTTAAAAAAAAACATCCCGGTAAAAATCAGAGACACAGCTAGCACAGCGTTAACGCTTGCGTGGCGCTAACTGGGACGGTTACAAAAAAAAACATACCAGTAAAAATCACTGAGACACGGCAGCAACATGCTAGCACGGCGCTAACAAGGACGGTTAAAAAAAAACATCCTAGTAAAAATCACTGAGACAGGGCAGTAAGAGCAGCAATAGCTAGCACAGCACTCACGCTAGTGCAGTACTAAGGGGGCCGGTTTAAAAAAAAAAAAAAAACAACATACCGGTAAAAGTCACTTCCTCGGCACCTATATTCCACCGGTCTCACTCTTACCTTTTGCTGTTGCTTGTTTAAAGTTATTTTTCACTTTTGTTAATAAAATAAGTTCACAAGGCCGGGGGCCGAGTCCCTACAGATACGGCAACGGACCCCCAATTAATAATTTGGAATAATTGTCGACTTTGCTGGCAGGTGGACGGTCTTCTGTTCTACCACCGGCAGACCCACTACACGCCCGGCAGCACTCCGCTGGTGGGCTGGCTGCGCCCCTACATGGTCGCCGACATCCTGGGCGTGGAGGTGCCCCCCGGACCCCTCACCGCCAAGCCCGAGTACGCCGGCTACCAGCTGCAGCAGATCCTGAAGGAGAAGAAGACCTCCGGCGAGGTGCGGCCCGCCGGGAGGGGCGGCAGCTACGAGCTGGAGCACCTGTCCACGCCCACCCAGGACAATGACCGCAACCACAGAGCCATCCAGGAAGCGCAGATGGAGAGCTGATGCGATTACTGGCTCATCAGTCACTCGGCAGGACGTCGCCCGTTTTTATTTACAACTTCCTCCGACAAATCACGGATGACCTCCGATTGTTCGTCTCGTCCAGAAGTGTTCTATTTGTCTTTGTCGTACCAGTAAGGTTGGGAAATCTCTCGTAAATTTCCATGAAAACTTCTGGAAATATCTTAACATATAGCTTAGTCATGACACAACCATGCAAGATATTACAGTTTAAAAAAAAAACATGACATTTCAATTTTTTTTTCAGTGCAAGTTTGGAGTATTACTGAAGTTATTTTATTGAAGGACATGGATGTTGAGTCATATTTCTCACCCTCCTGAGTCAAGCCATTTAAAAAAAAAAAAAAAAAAGAATACAAATGTACCACTCGATTCAAAAATATTAATAACCTCCCATTGTAGAGGCCCTCTGCCTGGACCAAAAAGTAGCATAAATGATGATAATTTTAAAGCATCTTCCTTCAATCAAATTATTATCCTTTTCTATTTTTTTATGCACCAGCCTCTTCATTTTCAACAGTAATTAAATCTGGTTGTTTATTCGGGATTATGCTAATATGTTTTCTTAGTATGCCAGGCTCCAGTTTTGTAAATTCATGATTAATACCTGTGAAAAATGTCCCACTTTATAAATCACAGAATTTTGCAACCCTAGTTACAATATTTCAATCATATGCAGGTAGTTTTTGAAAAACCACTGTTTGTAGTTTCCGATGCATCTCAATTCATCTGTTTACAACTTGTTTTTTTTTTTTTATTTTAATGTTTTTTACTTTACAAAATAAATCTTTTATGGCTTAGTTGTCACTGTGCTTGCTGTTTTAAGCAACGTATGTGCTAACGGGCTAGCACACCCAGTAGCATGTTAGCATTCCACAACAGCATAATTTAAAATTATTACAGTATTCCAAACACACAATTTAGCACATTATGTATTTTCAAAAAAAAATTCTATTCCTGTAGATTAAAGGTCCACTGTCATGAAATGCATGATTTTTAGTATGTTATTAATGAAAAAAACGGCAGCCAGTGTGGATGTTTTTTCACCACAAAACGTGATTTTGACGTATGTGGCTTTACATAACTCCAGCCATGAAAATCCTTTCGAGGGATTTGTTTTCGAGAAAAAGCAGGAAGTGACGTAAAGAGCAGTAGCGCACTCAAGCGGTCTTGTATGTTGATACTAGTTTTACCTGCAGGAATGTAGCTCGTCGTTCCTTCGTGTTAGCCAAAACCACGGCTCGTTGTATTGCTGGATGTTGCCCGAACACTCAGGGGGATGGATTCGCTCTTCATAGTCATATTCGCTCTTGTCGTGAAAAATGGATTGCACGGGTGCAAAGGACAAGAGCTTCGTGGGTTCCAAATGACAGGTGTGTATACAGTTACTAAAAAAAATAAAAGTGGTGGTGGTGGGGGGGGGGGGGGTAATCCTTTCAGAACATAAAAGATCTGCATCCATAAGTCAGGGGTGCTAAATTTGTCGATGTGCCTATCGGCACCGTGTCCGCTGATCACAGCTTCGGCCGGGGTGGCTCATCCACGCCGTGCGGAGGTGGATCGTCGTCGCTCGCAGCTGCGGGCACGGTTTATCGCCGCCGCGGAAGTGGATCGGACGGGGAGGCGGTTTGGCCGCGCCGCCGTCGCTCGCGGGCACCGTTGTTCATCGCCGCCGCAGATGTGGATCGGGCAGGGAGGTGGTTTGGCCGTGATCCGCATATCATCTAAATATGGCGCCGTGTTTTCAATGCCGAATGTTTCCCGTGACTTCACAGGTTGTGGACTCAGCCAATATGGTGACCACTTGGATGTCAAATGACACTTCCACGACTTTGAGGACAGACGACGCGCTCTCCGCTCATATTTATTTTTCCGTACGAACATTGAAGTGAATGATCTTATATGTATTTTTCATTACAATATCTATTTTATTTTTTTTTTTTATAAAGATGACACTTCATTCAACAGTGAGTTGTTTTTTGTTTTTTTTTAATTTGTTGTTTGATGATTAAGCAATATCACATGAGGGAATGACACTATTGTACTTGTCAATCTTTTTAAATTTAGAGATTATTTGTCCATTCATCGACACAACTGTATCACAAACGAACCCATAAGGTCAAACACTTATTATTTTGTTGTATGATGAACTGGAACACGAAAGCCCTACAAACAGTAATCTGCCACCTCTTATTGTTAAACACTTTTCTGAGAAGTTTGACCAAGCATCCGCTGCAGGAATCCAGGTATTAGTCAGCAGCACACCACGCTTTCCAGGAACTGCGCAGCTCCGTTGCACTCATTTGTACTTTCTTTCTCTTTCTCTCTCTCTCTTTCTCTCTGAATATCAAAGCTATTTCTGGTCATACAAATGTAATTGCAGTTCACACACGAACTGTTGAGTCAACGGTAACGATTGTAATTTCCTGGGAAAATGTTTGAAAATTCAATTCGTACACAATCCCCGAACGAAGCCACTTAGCATGTTAGCATTCACGCAACAGAACACATTACATGCCGTATATTAGCATGCAATGCGCTAAGTAGCACAAGTTAGTGCGTCAACATTGGTGTTAGCGTTCCAAAAATGCAAGAACAAAATTAGCATTATCAAGCAACAAGTTATAATTAGCGCACTAAGGAGCAAATATGAGCAATTTGTTTCATGGAAAATAACTGTTGTTATTGCAATATAAATTGGCGGCGTTTCATTAACACTATTATGGCTTAAAAAAATGTAAACATATGTCAATTAGAAGAGAGTCATTCTTTAGGTCTAGAAAAATCTAAATTATATCATTCATTCTACGTGTGTAGCTCACAATTGTATCTCATTCTCCACAAGGCTAAAAAGGTTTCGGTAAAAGCATTTGTTTTTTTTCTTTTTTTAGTTTGTGATTTAAAAAAATGTTTTTACCAATTCAAGAAAGATATCAACATACTTGTACCAAAAATAAAAAATGCTGATTAATTTCAACCAGTTTTATGTTCCTGTAAATTGTTTATAAAATGGGAGGGGCCAGACGGGTTGGGAAAAAAAAAAACAATTGTACGAGTAATTTTTACTATAGCTACAATTATATTCACTCACATACTGTAAACGGAAACACTTGTAATTTCCTGGGGAAATGTTTGAAAATTCAATTTGTACACAATCCCCGAACGAAGCCACTTAGCATGTTAGCATTCAAGCACGCTAAGTAGCACAAGCTAGTGTGTCAACATTGGTGTTAGCATTCCAATAAACCAAGAACAAAAATAGCATTATCAAGCAACAAGTTATAATTAGCGCACTAAGGAGCAAATATGAGCAACTTGTTTAATGGAAAATAACTTGTTATTGCAATATAAATTGCAACGATATCAATGAACCAATTGACCCCTCTGTACAGGGCACTTAACCACGCTTCCTGAAGTGACGTCACGCCACGTGCGCTGATGTAAGACAAACAGTAAAAATGGCAAATACAATACAATACATTCTTAACTGAGAGAGACGCCATGCTTCTGATTTCATTCACACGTAGCAATGTTATGCTAGCGGAGAACGTCTCATTCATTTATACGAGACGTGTATTAAAAATCAAATTTAGGTTAAGCTTCGGCCGCGAGCCACCAAGAAAGCGAGACGTTTGTGCAGTCCGATCATCGCTAAATATCGCTCAACAAAGAATAAGTGTGTCAATCATTCACACGTAGCGGTGTTATGCTAGCGGAGAACGTCTCATTCATTTATACGAGACATCTATTGAAAATCAAATATAGGGCATACCTTCGTGCAAACATATCTGTTCCGGTTGATATTAGATGGATTTAGTTGATGATGCGGTCTTCCACAAAGTTTGATCCATCGAAGGCATTTTTCGTACTGGGTCTTCGGTTTTGGAAAGGGTACCTAATCGAACTCCACCAACTAGCCTTTCAGGTTACCAGTCGTCACTATTACAAAGTCAGTGACTACACCTCTTAACCATATTTTTTGTTAAATAACCCAAATACGCGATAAAACACTAACTAAACCTATACTGGACCATGCAACGTTGTCTGAGAAAATGGGAGCAAAAACGGGCTTTGGTTTATGCAGATCTCTGGCCTCTGATTGGTCAGTGACGCGGATTGCGCAATATCCACGGAGGGGTCAATTATCATGGCGGCGTTTCATTAACACTATTATGGCTGCAAAAAAAATGTAAACATAAAATAATAAAATCTAAATTAATAATAAATTAAATAATTAACTATAATTTATACTACGTGTGTAACTCACAATTGTATCTCATTCTCCACAAGGCTAAAAATGTTTTGGTAACAGCATGTTTTTTTTTTTTTTTTTTAGTTTGTGATTTTAAAAAACGTTTTAACCAATTCAAGAAAGATATTAACATACTTGTACCAAAAAAAATGCTGATTAATTTCAACCATTTTTATGTTCTTGTAAATTTTTTATAAAATGGGAGGGGCCAGACGGTTTGGGGAAAAAAACAATTGTACCAGTAATTTTTACTACAGTTATAATTATATTATGTGTCACGACAACTGTCATTTTCCCCCCCCCAAATTTTTTTTTAATGTTTTGCTGTTGTTTGCGTTACTTTTTTTTTATGAATGAATGTTTGGGTGGTGAGCCACTGGGTGCAGTTCCAGCGCCAGCCAGCGGGTGGCAGAGTAGCTCGAAAGGAAGCGGCTGACTGGCGTCGTTGTAGGCACCATAAAGGAGACGTTCACTGGTCTCCGGCACACACATACACGCACAGCAAAAAAAAAAAAAAAAAAATCTTCATGGCTGGAAGAAGTCGACAGTGATCCGAGTGGCTAAGCTAAGGCTGGGTTGGGCTTCGGTCGGAGGGGAAGGTTCCGAAGTAGGCGGCCGAACCTCCATAAGAGGTCCTTGTTTTATTATTATTTTTTGTTCTAATTAGCGTGAGCTCGTTAAAACTAATGCGAGAACCGCTTCGTCGTGTCCATTTTTGTTAGGTTTTTTTTTTTTTTTTAGATGGAACATTCGCGTTAATTAGCCTCCGAGAGAAAAAAAAAAAAGAACCGTCGGACCGAACAGAAGCCTCCTTCTTCTCCTTCTTCCTGCTCCTGTGTGGCGGTGACCGAACTGGTACCATGGCAGCTACTTTGACGGCCGAGGAAGAACAGGTAGGCCCTGTTCGGATGTGTCTCGTGGGTTCGGTTCGAAGGAACGGGACCGTTGTCAGTGCTCGAATGCCGACTGAAACGTTGGCCGAAAGCGCGAGCGGAACTGCTGTTATCGATTTGCGGCGCGTTATTGCATCACAGACCCTTCCCATGTGTGTTTGAGTCGTTATGTAGCCCAATAACCCCCCTGTCACCCTCCACGCGTGTGAATTCCCCGCCCGAAGCCCCCCACTTCGAGTGGGTGGAGGGCATGACCACCCATGGGAAAAATGTGCGCGTTGTAATGAAAGTATTATTTCGAGCACACCTGGTTTCTCTCTTATTTTTGGTTGGGTCCTTAAACGCATCATCATTGCAATCGTAGAAATTAAACAGCATTTTTTTTTTTTTTTTTGCAAGCAAACATTTATATTTAGTAATAATTGAATAGGTTTTGCATTGCTTTTGGAAATCATCCATGCATCTATTTATGTTTTTCTTTAATGATTTTGCAGCCTATCCCAGCTGATACATGGGGAGGGGGAAGGGTAACTACACCCTTCTACGTCACAACATTCTGGTCAACAAAATAAGACAAAATGGAATTGTGGATATTTTAAAATATCAGGTTGGCCTGCATCCGACAAATAGATTTACATTCAGCACAAAATAAGAGTAAGGTGATCAATTAACGTGACGTATGGTGGCGACCAGTAATCGGGACAAGCCGAAAGGAAAAGAAGATGCTAATCAAGGTGGAACGGTGGGTTCACCTTTCAAACCGTTGGCCTCACAGTTCTGAGGACCTGGGTTCGATCCCGGCCCCGCCTGTGTGGAGTTTGCATGTTCTCGCCGTGCCTGCGTGGTTTTTTTTTCCGGGTACTCCGGTTTCTTCCCACATCCCAAAAACATGCAACAATAATTGGACACTCTAAATTGCCCATAAGTGTGATTGTGAGTGCGGCTGTTTGTCTCGATGTGCCCTGCGATTGGTTGGCAACCAGTTCAGGGTGACAGCTGGGCTAGGCTCCAGCACTCCCCGCGTCCCTCGTGAGGATAAGCGGCTAAGAAAATGGATGGATGGACGCTAATCAAACTTTAGAAACCCCTGACTTTTTTAAATATATCTTTTAGATATTGCAGGCTCTGTCAAAAAAATAATTCAATTCTATTTACTAAGGTCCACTTTAAAACAAACACCAGGCCACGAATGTTCCCCGAGCTGCAGTTTGGACACCCCTGGTTTAGAAGCTATCTATAACGATGGCGTAACGTTTATTTAGATTGAAAAATTAGCTTGAGATGCACTCACTGGCCAAAACATTCGGTATACCCAGAACAGTCATTCCCAACCACTCCTTTGTTGCACAATTAGCGTGTAACGAGAGCTCATCCGGTCTGAAAAGTACGATATAATTACGAAAAATAATACGTATAATACTGTTTTTTTCGCTTTGGGCACCGATGGTGTAAGCGCTATTTTCAACCGTGCCAGCGATGAAAAGTGACCGCACATCATGATTATTTCCATATATGTACTGTACTGTATATACTTTTGTGTGACATTTTTGTATGGCATTGTGCTGTGATTTTTATTTTGTTAAATATGTGACCTAGTTCAATGAATGCTTGAGAACAAATGACAACGGGACAAATGTTTCAATTCATCCGCTTGATTAGTTCACAAATATGGAGCACAGCATTCTTTCATTTTCCAGAACACTGACCTTCAAGGTCACAGGTGAGTTGGAGCCTTTCCGGGTTGAATACTTACTCCGATGTGCAGTATTGTTTGCAATCTATTGTTTGTACGAGGATAATAATGCGGGCTTGTGAGTTTCTCCTTCCGACAATCTGCCCATTGTCGGATTAGCAGAACTGCAGTTCCGCACGGCGATCGGCTGTTCCTAATATTTTGATCATCCCCCGCGGTGTCGAGTTACAAGTACAAAATAATTACATGACTGCCGGGGGGGGGGGGGGTGGACCGCGAGCAATCAGTCGAGAAGAATAACGCGTACGTAACGGCCGAGCAGACGCCCTGCGAAATGCGGCAATTACAGGTGGGAGAAAGACTGAAACAGGAGGATAACTACTATAATTTTCGAGTCTAATAAAACTAAAATAAAGTGAAACTACTTCAACGCTTCAGATGGTTTGCCGCCAAGCTTTTTTAGTCTGTAGCCTTAAGTTACACGCGAGTCCCACTGACATCTGCTCAGTTATATAAATGTGTGCGCAATTCATTCAACATTAAAATAGAGAAGCGTAGGAAGGCCAATGTGTTCTTCAAAAACATGACAGAGGTTTTTATTACGGAAATGTATATTTAATACGACTGCAACCCACTTTGTCGTTACGTAGTTTAACATTAACGCTGCACTGAAGTAGAGTAAAATAAAAAGTTAGCGTGTAATCCGGCTTCCTCCTCCTGAATTCCAAAGGCATACCTCTTGGGTTAATTTTACTTTAAATTGTTTGTGAGTGAGAGGAGTGTAAATATTTTTTATCTCCAGTGAAGAAAACAAGTATTTGAACACCCTGCTATATTGCAAGTTCTCCCATTTAGATCTAGATCATGGAGGGGTCTGAAATTTTCATCGTAGGTGCATGTCCACTGTGAGAGAGATAATCTAAAAAGAAAAATCCAGAAATCACAATGTACGATTTATTTGTGTGATACAGCTGCAAATAAGTATTTGAACACCTGAGAAAACCAATGTTAATATTTGGTAGAGTAGCCTTTGTGTCCAATTACAGAGGTCAAATGTTTCCTGTAGTTGTTCACCAGGTTTGCACACACTGCAGGAGGGATTTTGGCCCACTCCTCCACACAGATCTTCTCTAGATCAGACAGGTTTCTGGACTGTTGCTGGGAAACACGAAGTTTCAGCTCCCTCCAAAGATTTTCTATTGGGTTTAGGTCTGGTGACTGGCTAGGCCACGCTAGGACCTTGCTATGCTTCTTCCGGAGCCACTCCTTGGTTTTCCTGGCTGTGTGTTTCGGGTCATTGTCATGTTGAAAGACCCAGCCACAACCCATCTTCAATGCTCTGACCGAGGGAAAGAGGTTGTTCCCCAAAATCTCACAATACGTGGCCGCGGTCATCCTCTCCTTAATACAGTGCAGTCGTCCTGTCCCATGTGCTGAAAAATACCCCCAAACCATGATGCTACCACCCCCATGCTTCACAGTAGGGACGGTGTTCTTGGGATGGAACTCAACATTCGTCTTCCTCCAAACACAGTTCGTGGAATTATGACCAAAAAGTTCCATTTTGATCTCATCTGACCACAAAACTTTCTCCCATGACTCCTCATTGGCGAACTCATGACGGGCCTTGACATGCGCTGGTTTCAGCAGGGAAACCTTCCGTGGCATGCATGATTTCAAACCATGACGTCTTAGTGTATTACCAACAGTCACCTTGGAAACGGTGGTCCCAGCTCTTTTCAGGTCATTGATCAAGTCCTGTTGTATAGTCCTGAGCTGATTCCTCACCTTTCTAAGGATCATTGAGACCCCGCAAGGTGATATCTTCCATGGGGCTCCACTCCGATTGAGATTGACCATCATGTTTAGCCCATGTCCAGAAAAACACCTCCAAACCATGATGCTACCACCCCCATGCTTCACAGTAGGGACGGTGTTCTTGGGATGGATTCGTCTTCCTCCTGTCAACGCGCAGGAGGCGGGGTACACCCTGAACCAGTTACCAGCCAATCGCAGGGCACATTGAGACAAACAGTCGCACTCACAATCACACCTATGGGCAATTTAGAGTGTCCAATTAACGTTGCATGTTTTTGGGATGTGCGAAGAAACTGGGGTGCCCGGAGGAAACACACACAGGGACGGGGAGAACATGCAAACTCCACACAGGCGGGTCTGGGACTGAACCCGGGACCTCAGAACTGTGAGGCCAACGCTTTCCAGCTGCGCCACCGTGTCGCCTTATCTATATGTACCCTGAAATTGCTTGGCGACCAGTTCTAAAGTCAGCTGTGGTAGATATTGACTCACCCGTAAGCCTGAGAAAGCTCAATGGATGCATATCAGTAAAGGCAAATTGCACTTGAAAAAGTAGTTCTTAAAGATAAGATGAAACTATCAAAATTATTACAGCCACAGCCTGGGGGGGGGGGGTGCTGTGTGTGTGTGTGTCGTGAGAGTGTACATGCACACACACACACACACACACACACACACACGTGTAGTGGAACGTCATTCAGGCAGCTGTTGAAAGCATTTCCACGAGACTCTTTATGAGGGGGGCTTAGTGGCGGAGTGCATGTGTGTTTCTGTCATGTGCTTTTGGTGCGTGCGTGTATGTATGTGTTGCATGTGCTCCCAGGAAGCGGAGAAAGTGGGAAGAGAGCTCCTAGAGTGATGTTATCGATTTTCCCGTTTTTTTTTGGGCATCGAACGCCTCGTCCCAAATGGAAGCGAGCCTCGGCTGCTGTTTGACTATTTGGCAGGCGTGTTACCAAACAAAACGAATGCAAATGTGTTTTTTTTTGTGGTCCTGTTCGTGCCTGCAGGGGTTTGGGGTGGGGGGAGTGTCCTCATGAAGCTGCCTGACTGGTTCCCATCATCCTTTGGGTGTACTTCATGGATACAGTTTTCTTGATTGATTTACTAATTATTCAGGTTATAAAAAATTGTGATTTATACTGGTTCAACCATTATTTTCCCCTCAACAACAGACGTTGGAATTATGAAGGGTTCTTTGGAAAAATGTCTCCACTCTAAGGGTCCCAAAAAGTTTGAAAATCCCCTTTTCTAAACAGTCAAGTACTAAAGGCTAGAAACAAAAGCGCTGCGAGGTTTCCATGATGAAAAAGCTTTCAGGAATCGTGTTAATAATAGATAGAGAGCTAGTAAAGAAGTGACCAGACCTGCTCATTGCACCACAACGTGAGGCTCGGAAATCGTGTCTCTTAGCTAATATTGTCCCTTGTTCTCCTCTTTCCTTCCAAGAATCTTCCTCCCCGTTCTTCCGAAAGCTGTAAATACTTCTTCCACGGCCGTACTTCGTCGCGCATTCAACAACGCTCTTAGCATTTTCACGTGATGTTCACAATACTCGACAGTCGTATTCGATCGCTGTGTTTATCACGATGTTGGCAGCTAGCGAGCTTAAGCTAACCTGCTGAGCTTGAAAAACTTATCACACACATGCCTCCATATAAAGCAGTGGTGTCAAACCTGTTTTTGTCACGGGCCACATTGTTGTTAGGGTTTTCCCTAAGAGGGCCATTATGACTTTGAAGCCATGCAAATCTTTCGCCTCATTATACTTACACATGAAATGTATGAACTCGTTTTGTCATCAGAAATCAAGCGTAATGGGTTTTTCAACTATTGTTCATGTTTTGGTGAAACAAAAATGCTTGCAATATCTCAACTTTATCATTTACGTTATAACAATTGGAAATTTTGTTACAAATCATCACAAAAATCATGGAAGTTGATATTATTTGCCTTCGCGGGGCACATGAAATCATGCGGCAGGCCGGATCTGACCACCGGGCCTTGGGTTTGACACCTGTGATATAAAGTATGACGTGTAAATTGTTACATGTTCAAACCAGCAAAATTCGACAAGGCAGTTGTATTGCGTTTCTGACAATTTAATCTCACACACATAAATGCAACGAAAACACGATACAATAGCTAAAACAAAAGAGGCGCTCGAGAACAGATTAGTTGAGCCACAACGGCGAATAGTCACCAATGTTGGAACGAGTGTTCCCAAACAAGCAAATGTCCGTCCCGGCGAGTATTCCAAGCGAGCAAAAGTTCCAGCCGGTCCAAAAACGAAAGGCGGCAGGCGTCCATGCACTTCGTGTTCCAAGCAGCGTAGTTTCCCAGAGCAGCGGTGAGGTCGTAAGAAGAAGCCTCGTTGTCCGGCTTTCTCGTCCTTATACAGGTAATCCTTGAAACCTTTCAGACTTCCGCGTCTCAAAGGACACAAAGAATTCGCATCACGCGGACCCAAGAGCATTAGAGGAAACCGCGTCGCCAAAGCCTTACTTCATAGTATCGTTACAATAGATCAGTGATTCCCAAACAGTGTGCCGGGGTACATTAGTGTGCCGTGAGCGCTCTTCAGGTGTGCCGTGGGAAGTTATCCAATTTTATGTAATTGCAAAAAAAAAAAAACCCATTTATTCCAAGAAATAATGTATCTTTATCCATGTATTTATGCCAGTGAGGCACAATGACAAACAGAACAAAAAAATTCCTCTTCTATTAAATGGCAGCAGGTATAAAGAGTAATTAATTGATCAATATTTACTTTTGTTGGTGTGCCGTGAGATTTTTCAATTGTAAAATATGAGCCTTGGCTCTATAAAGGTTGGGAATGACTGCAATAGATTACTTTTTAAATCATTTATCCGAAAGGCTAACTTGCCGAATATATAATCGATAAACATAAATCGATACATCAAGGTTTAATCATTACACCCGCAATAGAAAATAGTACATGCATGTCGGACCTGGTGAGGTGGCGTGTGAGTGTCTGGGTGTGAACTGCGGTTGACTGCAAGTTCTGCATATTGTTGTACTGTCAACCCGGTGTCCAATAAACGGCAGAAAAAGCAGAATAAACGGCAGTGACTCTCCATTGCCATGTGTGAGAATAGTTATTACACTGTAACAACCCCATAATCGAAAAATGCAACTGGGGATTACTATATGTGCCATGCGATTGGTTGGCGACCGGTACAGGGTGTGTACCCTGACACGCTGATCAGGACAAGCGCTACAAAAAATAGATTTCTGTTGTTACGCAGAGATCATGTCAAATTGTCATCAGATATTACACGCAGTAGCATCAGATGTCATAAAAATAGTGACAGATACAAGTGTCGGGTGTGAGGTGAGAAGAGTTGCTTTCAAACAAGGTGGGAAAAGTGAGTGTCGCGGCGTCGAACTGTGGAATTTCTTTACACGGGTAGCGTTAGGGTTCTGAAAGTAGCAACAAAGGTGGAAATTGCCACGTCAGGTCTTGTAACAAATAGATGAGACGTTTTATCTACAGTACTGTTTGCCTCGTACCCAGAACCCAGTGCAGCCGGCGGTTATTATTGTGATCAAAGAGGTGATACGGCTCCCTGCAATCGGTTAATTAGATGACGCGCGCGTCTGATGGGATGCACAATATGAAATAGTTGCTGAACCACAATATTTCTGACTCAACAGGGCGTGAGAAATGAGTGTTTGGCGTGAAATGTCACACCGAGATCTGGGCAATGCGGAATACTATTGGAAAAAACAGGCCCCTTCCTGACTTTGTCACAGCTATGATATTAGCCCTGAAGGTGGGAAATTGCCTGGACAGGCTTATGAATCACAGACCCGATCAGAGATCTCTCGCTCCCAGGCCCGACTCATGCCGGGATTGAACTTTCAGACTCCTCCACGTAAAGATTCCCCAAAATGACCGCGTCACGGCTGTAATAGAAGACCTGGAATTGATCCACCTTTGCCTTTTACGGAGAACACAGTCATGGAGGATATTGACGCAAGCGTGTGCGCTTCCGCACAGCGACACAGCATCCCGCAATCAGATAATTATGTAACGTCGGCCCTCGGGGTGTTAAATATCCCCCAAAGGATCGTTCTTCCAAACGTCGTCCAAACCAAAGCGTGTGGCTTTGCTCGATCCTTCGCCGTGGAAACTGCATCTTAAGAGTTCCAAACGGTGGAACGTTGAGGGGAAACATCTGCTGCAATCAGGTAAATATTTATGCATCCTGAAGGAAACAAATAAGTGACTCCTCCGCTCTTAGCGCGCCAAAAGCTCACCAGAATGGATCCGCCGATTTGATCCCGGCAGCCCCCCTCCAGCGAAACCAAACAAGAGCGTCTCCTCCAGGAAGTCGGGGGGTCGGAGCCTGTGGGCGAGCGGGGGAAGCCAACCTCAGAGTCATGGAGCGTACCTGACGGGAAGTTGTCTTTGGCGCCAAGATCTAGAAGGCTGAACTTGACTTAAGCCTGTCGATAATGTTGTTATAACCCGGAGTGGCTCTGAAGTAATGACGTAAGCTTCCTGCCGGACAGTTTGACAAATTTTTAGCATCGAGAATGTAAAACGTGGCTGGAACTTGGCCTCGTCTGCGTCTGTGTGACCAAACAGCTGGTGGGGGGTGGGGGCAAAATCCCACACTGATGTTGGACGAGTTAACGGTGTAAATAAGTGTATAAAGTCAGAAAGCTAACATGTTAGCATGCTTGGGTTCCAATAGCAATTTCATACACAAGATAACTCAATGTGAAACATTTAAAACGGAAAAGTGAAAATGCACTTCAAACTGTACAGTCCCAAAAAGATTAGTTTAAAGGTGGACATGCTTGAAAAGGCATCAGGAGAAGAGGAGGAATTTTTAACCGAGACTTAAAAGCCTTCGCAGCTGAGGCTGACGTCACATCTGTTGGCAATTTCTTCCATTTTTGTGCAGCATAACAGCTAAATGCTGCTTCACCATGTTTGCTTTGGACTCTCCGCTCCACTTTTTGACCCAAGTCAGTCGATCTCAGAGCACTACTGGGTTCGTATTCCTTTGGCATTTTTCTTTGTAGGTATTCAGGGCCTAAACAAAACTTTAAAATCTATTCTCAAGATGACCCGGAGGGAGTATAGGGACCTTAGAATTGGACTGATATGTTTTGACCTCTTTTTCTCTAGTCAGAACCCAAGCTTCCACATTCTGAATGAGCTGCAGTTGTTTAAATCTCTTTTGATGGACTCCAGTCAGAAGACCATTGCAATAGTCAAGTCTACTTGAGATAAAAGCATGGATTACCTTCTTTTCTTTTCCTACTGGGTTTGTATTCCCTTGGCATTTTTTTTATGTATTCAGGGCCTAAACCATTTAGTCATTTTTAGACCAGTAGCAGAACTTTAAAATCTATTCTCAAGATGACCCGGAGGCAGTATAGGGACCTTAGAATTGGACTGATATGTTTTGACCGTGACCAGGAGCCAGTGTAAGGACTTTAGAAATGGACTGATATGTTTTGACCTCTTTTTCTCTCGTCAGAACCCAAGCTGCGACATTCTGAATGAGCTGCAGCTTTTTAAAGAGCTCTTTTGAGGGACTCCAGTCAGAAGACCATTACAATAGTCAAGTCTAGTTGAGATAAAAGCATGGATTAGCTTCTCTTGGTCTGGTTGGCACATCCAAGCCTTCACTCTGAATCATGTTCTTCATCTGGTAGAAGGCTGTGTTAGTAATTTATTTGGTAAGAGTGTTGAAAGTCAGGTCTGACTCAGTACACCAAGGTTTCGGACTTCAGTCCAGTGAGTTTTATTTTTGTGATACAGCTTGTGGAAGCTTACCCAAAAATATAGATAGATAGATATAAAACTCTCTCATTATTGTGGCATTTAACAAAATTAAATAATTTTGGTGATCCTGATTGACCTGAAACAGGAGAGCTTTAGTCTCATTTGACTTCAGTGTGAGACGGAAAAATGAAATGTGTTTTTGTATGTATGTAAACTTTTGGCTTCAACTGCATGTCTGTTGAATATAATAATGCACACCCTCCATCTCCCTCATGATCTTTTCTCATATGACCCGTGGTCAAAACTTAAACTCAGTAAATCACTTTTGCAAGCTATAAGTGGGCACGATCGCTTTGGAAATGTTAAGTGCGTGATTGCCTCCTTTCTCATCATAGAAAACTACGTGAAAAAATGATTCTGATCCTTAACAGGAATTAAAGGCGCTCGTTGCTGTTTTGGAAATTTTTTTTTGCTAAAGGTGTCAGAACAGTTGCTGATTTGGCAACATTGATGCTGATGTGCTTTCGTCAGCTAGCTCGAGCTCTTTTTATTCTTTTTTTTTTCATCCACATTATGAAAACTGCGCTTTGAACTTCAGAAAGTGCTAAAACAATTTCCTGTTAACTCCATTAATAATAAATTACTCTATAATCTATATTCATCATTCATCCCTACGAAAGTAATGTGATGAACAAGTTTGCTACTGCTGCGCTTAATTTATTTTTATTCATGTTCCATTCAAACATTTCCTTGAACTAGAGAATGTAATTTCTGTCGAAATTCCATATTAATGATGAAAAGCGCAAGATAAACTGAAATTCTGTGGAATGTGGGACCTTGGAAGGAGGAGATAAATACAGTTTTGTGTAATCTTCTTAGTTTGGGAGTTTAGTTGTGAAAACGCAGGACCAGCCCCCAACACTTCTGAATGAGCTCAACATTTTTGAAGGTGGAATTGTTTTTAATCTGTTATGTGGAAGGAGGAGGAAAAAATGTAAAAAGAAGGATTTAAAAAAAAATTAAATGATGCATTTATTTAATTTATTAATTTTTTGTTATTTTATTATTATTTATTTATTTATTTTGAGGGGAAAATTGGTGAATTTGTGGAACGGAAATGCTTACCCAATTTTGATTGTTTAAGGTTTTAAGACGGCAACAGTTTGGAGATTGGAGTTTAGGTGTAATCTCGTGGCCGGTCCGGTGGGTATGAGTGTCAGGTGCACGGGTACCTCGTGCGGTGCATGTTAAGGCCTGAGAACAGAGCGGAAGCTTCATCTCTTGTCTTTCCTCGAGGGAGGGTGTGGGTGGGGGGGGGGGAAGCAGACACAGCGGTATCCTGTCTTCAGGCCCCGCCGCCCCTCACTGAGCGTTTTGTACTCCTAAAGAGAATCCCATAAGTGGACTTCCTGGACCCCCACACCCCTTCTTCCCCCAGTCGTCTCCACGCTCGTGCGTCCCGCCTGACCACAAAAAGCAGAAGGCGGCGTTGTTGGGTGCTGAGATGGCGAAGACCAAGAGAGGGGAGCACAGGAAGCCCTCCCCCACACCCCCGTGAGACTGCTAGCTAAATACTTGACTTGTTGTTCGGGGGGGGGGCTTTCTAAAGTTACTTGGATTGACAAGGGTCTCGTTTGATACATTGAAATCTCGAGATAAATCATTTTCAGACAAATAAAATCACATTTCTCACGGCACACCTTTTCAGTCTGTCGTATCCTCGTGGGTGTGCACACTAATGTTACACAACAAATCACCTGTCATCTTTTTTCTCTTTAGCAGTTAATGCGATTTCCTTGGATTTTCTTTTTTTTAACGATAGCTCGAGGAGAGCTTTTTCTTTACTCGTTAACCATCACAGGGCTTTTTTTCTTCTCCCTCGGTTTTCTTTTCTGTGGTTGCTGCCAGATTCCACAAGAAGCTCATTAGCATCTCCTCACACAGCTGGCGGAAGCGCGTTTATAAGCGGCAGCTTTGGTTTCTGAAAATGATGATGATGATGATGATGATGGTGGTGGGGGAGGCAACATCTCCCACCTAAATGGTTGTGAAATGTTCCATCCATCCATTTTCCTTCCCGCTTAACCTCACGAGGGTCACGGGGAGTGCCGGAGCCTATCCCAGCTGTCAACGGGCAGGAGGCGGTGTTCACCCTGAACTGGTTGCCAGCCAATCACAGGGCACGTGGAGACAAACAGCCGCACTCACAATTCACACCTAGGGGCAATTTAGAGTGTCCAATTAATTTGTTGCATCTTTTGGGGAATGTGGGAGGAAACCAGCGTGCCCGGGGGAAACCCACACAGGCACGGGGAGAACATGCAAACTTCACACAGGCGGGTTCGGTGTGACGGTCTTAGCGCCCCCGGTGCTGCAAAGTCTCTTTGTGAGTAATGCGCATGCAAGTATATTAATGCGCATGTGCGTATAGTTTCTAAACTTGCGGCCATTCTGAAACATCCCCATCCATGCTTGAACATGTTCCATTCGAAAACTTGTCGCCGAGTGTTCATGTTTGTGATGGATGTCTCGGAAAGACGAACAGAGCGAGCGTACATATATGCGTATATCTTTTTTAGCAACTTTTGTTTTGAGGTTAGGTTAGGTTCTAACCTATGTTAGCTCCCTCTATGTAGAAGAAGGGGAACTATGAGACCGGGACATTTCCCAGTAAGCGTCTGCTACGTAACCAGAGTTCCCCTGTGAGTAACGCATGCGCATTCGTCACAAGGAGACTTTTCAGCACGGGGGAGCGCTCAGACCGTCGCACCGGGATTGAACCCGGGACCTCAGAACTGTGATACCAGCGCTTCACCAGCTGAGCCCACCGTGCCACCTTGGGAAATGTTAAACGTAACAATTATTTAACCCTCTCTGGACCAAATAAAATTTTGCAGAGAAAAATCTGATACTCTGGATTTAAAATTTTCGATGATCTTAAACCTGTTGCAAATTTGCAACCCCTGCCCGGAAAGGGTTAAATTCCGAGAGCACATTTCTTTGGTTATTTATCACAAGTTTGTGCAAGTTTGTTTGCCCGACCTGTACTGTATGTGAACTAATGCCATTGATGAACTTTGTGTGAAATTGTTTTTTTTTTTTTGTGTACTCATTTATGTAACATGAGTTCACGATTGTGTGCATTCTCGCAGCATGGGGTTGATGGTTCATGATCTGTTCCGTTTTAAGTGCTTTGATGGGATCTTATGACATGGAAATACCAGTGTCAATTATTAGCAGATTTTCGATGCTCGCACTCCAGCTCGGCTCCATTTCCCCCATGAATCGTGGCATTTTTTTTTCCTCATCCATCGAAATATCCGCTTCACTGGGCTCTGCAAAAATGTTTGCTAAATCCTGGCTTTTGTGTTCTTCCAGTTCTGCAGTTTCTCGCGATTGTGATTGTTTGTTATATCCCTTTTAGGCCACCAGGCAGTTCCTGGAAGAAATCACCAAGTGGACCAATCAGCACGGCGTCTCGCCGCTCTCCAGAGAATTGGCCGTCAAGTTCCTCATGGCCCGGAAGTTCGACGTCGTACGAGCCATCGAACTGTTCCACAGCTACAGGGTAGGGGAGGCTGCCATTTTTTTTTTTTTTTTTTTTGAGGCTCTCGTGTTAGTCCCCTCGCGTCGTTTTAAACTGGCTCCACTTGCCGCTCTTTTCCAGGAAACGCGTCTCAAAGAAGGAATAGTCAGACTTCAGCCTCAGGAAGAACCTCTGCGATCCGAGCTGCTCAGTGGAAAGTTCACCGTGCTGGTGAAGTTCTCCTCAGTTCATGTCCTGGTCTTGGTCCCTAGCCGAAACAGCAGCACCTGCAAAAATGTTTAAACACAGATATGTTCAATATGTTTTTTTTTTTTTTTAATAATCCATTGTCATGGTGTAACCCTGGAACTTGGATTATTAAAGAATTACAGTATCTAGGGGGAAAAAATTGAATAACTCTGTTAATTCTTCAAAAAATAGGTCAACACACAAAATTCCTGCGTCAAAGCTCTGCTGGGACCAGAAGGGGGGAAAAAAAAATCCACCCAGAATCTTGTTTGCATACTGACATTTATTGCTGACGGACGCAATGTTGGGCTAATAATGAATTTGGCCAAAATTGAGCATCTATAGAGATTCTTAAGACACCGTTAAATGTGTAATGCATATACAACATGATAACTACCATCCTGCTCACTCATACTTAGCATTTTTTTCTTGTTTTCACCTAAAATGGTACTCGCTAGCGTGCTAATGCTAACTGTGATTGCTAACATTTAGCATGTTACTATTTTAAATTCTGTACAGCGAATTTATACCATACGCTCAGTACCAACACATACAGTTTGAAGTATCCCTCATAAATGACAATAAAATGCGTGTTAGTATTAAGGGGGGGTTATTATTCAATCTTTCAATAGAACACTCACATTGTTTAATATCACAGTAAACACCTGATATTTCGCATTTTTTAATACATCTATCCCATGCCTTTCTGTGAAATCCTCAGCTAGTCGATGAAAGAGTTTTTTGGTAGTTTTTTGTTTTTTTTTTTTTTTTTTTTTGCATGCTCGGTTATGGCCCAAGGTGCCACAAAATGGTGCCAAATCCCTGGCGAGTACAAAAGTAGTAATTGGTGTCAAGGAAGTACAATGTTACCTTTATTAACGTTTAATTAGATGGTAAAATATGTAAGTGGATTCATTCATAAATCGGAGTAACATTGTATATTGAAGCAATGCATCTCGACTGAGAGACTAACATATGTCGAGTTAATCGAAGTTTAGTTTGGGTTGTTAGCGGGAGCCGCGGCGAGTCTTCACTGCATTATGTTTATGCTCTGATCAGTGGCAATTAAAAGCTAAACAAAATGATCTGTAAGATTTCATAAAATACAATTGAAAATGTTTGTTGTGGGATCAAAGCCTCAATACTTAGTTTGAACTTTTAATATAGTTAATTAAATATTTAGTGGGGGTATCAGTTACTCTTATTTTTTCCGCTGTGTTCTGAAAATGCCTTTGCACAAATAAAAAGTTTCCACTCCCACAAATTCCGGAGTTGATGAGAGATGTGGCGCTTTGGTGCTATTTGTGCCATATTTGTAGATTTATTAATACTCCGTGTGGCATCTTGAATATTTTAGTGCATAACCTTTACAAGCAGGGGCATGTTCTAATCGTGAAAAAATTCTCAGCAAGTTAACTGGAAGTTCCACCTTTTAGCTATATTTAGCCTTTTGTCAAGCAAATCCTCCATGTAAAAGATTTGCGTTTCCCTCTGTCCTTCCTCGCCGATGCGGCCGATTGACGTGGATGCTGCACATTTTGTTCATATCCTGCCTGCAGTATTTTTAGCCGTATTCGTGTATTGGGTGCTGTTAAATTGTCTTCCTCCCCAACGTCATTTACTGAATCCAGAGTTGCTCCTCCTGCTACTGACGCAAAAAAAAAAACATTCCAGCCGGTGACCTCGAGTGCCACCATGTGGTCGAATCGTAAGCTATCAGGAAGTGTGTTGACTGTTTTGGCAATAGCGTATAGATGACATGGAAACTTGATGGGGGGGGAAAAAATAATAGTGAAATAAAAATGTTGTGTTCCAGAGTGTACGGGATCCATCGGGAGCCTCCATTGCTTTGTACACTGCGAAACTTCATCACCCAAACAAGACGGGCAACCACGTCGTTCTGCAGGCACTCTTCTACCTCCTGGATCGCGCAGTGGAGAGGTGAGCTTCCCGAAAAGTGGTGGCGGGCCCACGTGCGTTTCACACCTGGACCTTAAGTGGGGACTTGAACCCATTTTTGATACCTCCCGCTTAGTCGTGATCTCGACGTAATTGTCGTCCACAGCTTTGAGACGCAGAGGAACGGCTTGGTGTTCATATATGATATGGCCGGTTCCAACTACACAAACTTTGAGCTGGACTTGAGCAAGAAGATCCTTAACTTACTGAAGGTTGACTTTTTTACTTTTTTTATTTTTCTATTTAAGCATGACCTGGTTTAAACATCTACAGTGAAGAAAATAAGTATTTGAACACCCTGCTGTATTGAGAGTTCTCCCACTTAGAAATCACAGAGGGGTCTGAAATTTTCATCGTAGGTACGTGTCCACTGTGAGAGAGATAATCTAAAAAGAAAAATCCAGAAATCACAATGTATGATTTTTTTTTTTTGACGAATTATTTATGCTACAGCTGCAAATAAGTATTTGAACACCTGTCTATCAGCTAGAATTCTGACCCTCAAAAACCTGTTCGTCTGCCTTTAAAAGTCCACCTCCACTCCTTGTATTATCCGGAATCAGATGCACCTATGTGACGTCGTTAGCTGCATAAAGACACCTGTCCACCACATACAATCAGTAAAGCTGAAACTTGTAACATGGTCAAGACCAACGAGCTGTCCAAAGACACCAGAGACAAAATTGTGCAACTCCACACGGCTGGAAAGGGCTACGGAGAAATTGCCAAGCAGCTTGCTGAAAAAGGTCACGCATGACTGTCAATCTCAATCGGAGTGGAGCCCCATGCAAGCTATAACCTCGTGGGGTCTCAATGATCCTTAGAAAGGTGAGGAATTACACCAGGACTACACGGCAGGACTTGGTCAATGAACTGAAAGGAGCTGGGACCACCGTTTCCAAGGTGACTTTTGGTAATACACTCAGACTTCATGGTTTGAAATTGTGCATGGCACGGAAGATTCCCCTGCTTAGACAGGCACATGTCATGGCCCGTCTTAAGTTTGCCAATGACCATTTGGATGATACAGAGGAGTCATGGGAGAACGTTTTGTGGTCAAATGAGACCAAATTAGACATTTTTGGTCATAATTCCACTAACTGTGTTTGCAGGAAGAGGAATGATGAGTTCCATCCCAAGAACACAGTCCCTACTGTGAAGCATGGGGGTGGTAGCATCATGCTTTGGGGGTGTTTTTCAGCACACGGGACAGTACGACTGGACTATATTAAGGAGAGGATGACCGCGGCCATGTATCGTGAGATTTTGGGGAATAATCTCTTTTTCTTAGCCAGAAGATTGAAGATGGGTCGTGGCTGGGTCAACATGACAATGACCCGAAGCACACAGTCAGGAAAACCAAGGAGTGGCTCCGTAAGAAGCATATCAAGGTTTTGGTGTGGCCTAGCCAGTCTCCAGACCTAAACCCAATAGAAAATCTTTGGAGGGAGCCAAAACTTCTTGTTTCCCAGCGACGGCCCAGAAACCTGTCCGATCTTGAGGCGATCTGTGCGGAGGAGTGGGCCAAAATCCCTCCTGCAGTGTGTGCAAATCTGGTGAACAACTACAGGAAACGTTTGACCTGTGTAATTGCAAACAAAGGCTACTGCACCTATTATTAACATTGGTTTTCTCAGGTGTTCAAATACTTGTTTGCAGCTTTATCACACACAAATAAATTGCTAAAAAAATCATACATTGTGATTTCTGGATTTTTCTTTTTTCTCCTTGATTTCTAAGTGGGAGAACTTGCAATATAGCAGGGTGTTCATATACTTATTTTCTTCACTGTAAGGTAGGATTGACACCCCGGGTCCAATTGCTCTAACCATTTTGCGTCTTTATCCTCATCAGGGGGCGTTCCCCGCCAGGCTGAAGAAAGTTTTGATCGTTGGGGCCCCGGTGTGGTTTCGCGTGCCCTACAACCTGCTCAGTCTGCTACTGAAGGAGAAACTTCGGGAGAGGGTAAGCAACGGGAAAGCTGCTGGTTTTGTACCCCAGTTTATGCGCTGACACTCGTGGCCGGAGGTGTTTTCGTTTTCTTTAACTTGACAATAGAGCTCGTGCACCTTTGTAATTTTGAAATGTTTATTTTTGATGGCATGTGTAAAAGACTGTAAACGACGTAAAGTTTTTATTAAAAGTCGATGTTGCTGAGCAGGTGGGGTGCACAGGACCACTATTTGACTAAAAACCGTAGCATCTTTTGTCCTTCGCTGAAGACGTGACTTGCCATCTGTTCTTCAAACGTTACCTCCAGGTCCAGATGGTAAAGATGGCTGATCTGCGCCAGCACCTCCCAAGGGACTGCCTGCCCCAGCACCTCGGTGGCCTTCTCCCCCTGGACGCCTTCAGCTGGAACCAGCAGCTTCTGGCGGGCCAGAACGGCCGCGTGGACCCCGTGGACGAGTTGGTGGGCATCCCCCTGGAGGACTCGTCCATTCACGTCCCAGGACCCGAATCCATGCGCCCGCAGGAGCTGCTGACGCACCTCGGCAGGCTTCAGCGCTCCGGCATCCACCTGGAGTACGAGGAGCTCCGGAAAGAAGCGCCGCCGGGAACCTTCCATTGTGCACAGTGAGCACATTTAAAATATTGATTTGTGACTCTTGTTTGTCCCCGACAAACCACGTTTAAATAATGGAGTGGCGAGGGATTTATTATTATATTCTTCCTCTTTTTAAATTGTCTACAGAGCAGTCTACAATCTGGAAAGGAATCGATACGGAGACGTTCTGTGCCTTGATCAAACAAGAGTCCGCCTGAAACCCAGGAGGAACGAGGTTAGGCGCCTGCCCCCTCGAGATGTACAATATCGTGAAAATGATTAATCGAGTAAATGTCCCCGCAGAGATCGGACTACATCAACGCCAGCTTTTTGGATGGCTATAAACAGAAGAATGCATACATCGGTACTCAAGGTACGGTGGCGTTATGATACATTTTGTTGCTGTCAGGCCGGAAAAACTCGCATCTCCAAAGACATTTTTCAGCAGACTTAAAAAAAAAAAAAAAAACTGTACGTTTTTTTGAGCCATTAATATTACAGAGTTAAAAAAAGGCAACACTTTTATATTGGTTGATTGTTTGCAAAAACATTACCCACGTGGAGACAGGCCAATAACATCAATTTGGGACATGAAGAATTTGAATAAATTTGGATATCACAATACAGGTTTCGGCCCGACGTCAAGCCGTTGATATGTACTCCATCTCGCTATCATACCTAATATTGAGTTATTTTTCTACAATTTTAGTAATACATTCGGGGATCGGATCCATGGAGTTTGTCCAAATGTTTGAAAAGTTTTATATATATCTCATATACTGGCAGCGTTTAGAATATGACTCCACCTCCTGCCCGTTGACAGCTGGGATAGGCTCCAGCACTCCCCGCGACCCTTGTGAGGATAAGCAGCAATGAAAATGGCTGGATGGATGGATGTATACTTCAACTGTGCAGATCAGTGACTACTGTAGCTAAAAAAAAAAAAGCTACCTACTGTATTTACAGAAAATGCCAATGGGCCAAGTATTGACCTGTGGTGTACTCCAGTGGTATTCTAATTGTGAATATTTGGTCAATGCAACTAATTAATGTTCTGAAAATAATATGATACCCTTTTGCTATTTTCTCACTCCAGCCAAGTGAGTTGATTTACATGAATTGATTTCAGTATCAATTTTGTCGCACTGTGTAGGCCCACTGGAAAAGACCTACGTTGACTTCTGGAGAATGGTTTGGGAACAAAACGTGCTTGTCGTCGTCATGACTACCAGGTGTGGTTTTTTTTTTTTTTTTTAACTTTTCTGAAATTTTATCATTTATCATCATGGTTTGCTCTTCAAGGGGGCGCCTAACGTTTCTGGAAAAAGCATGTAAAGTTCCTCGTGGTTGATTTGCAGGACAGAGGAGGGCAGTCGGAAAAAGTGCGGACAGTACTGGCCTCTGGTCCAAGGCGGGCAGGAGGTCTACGGCCACATAGCGGTGGTGAATCAGAGGGTGGACCACCACACCCACTACAACCACACCACCCTCGAGCTGCACAACACTGAGGTAAGGCGACGAGACATTTTCAACACGCGCATTCTCGCATTGTACGACGCGACAGATGTTGCCAAGATGTCCCCGTGGTTCAAAACAGACGTGCGAAGAGAGGCAAGTGAGTCACTTCCAGTACCTCAGCTGGCCCGACTACGGCGTCCCGACCTCGGCGGTGACCCTCATTGACTTCCTGGCGGCCGTCAAGAGACAGCAGTGGAATATGAGCAAGGCTTTGGGGCCTCAGTGGACAGGACACCTGCAGGGACCCCCCATGGTGGTCCACTGTAGCGCGGGGATCGGGAGGACAGGTGAGGAGGCCTCGGTACTGACACGGACAATTTTTCGCGTGGCGTAACAAAGGCGGGACCTATTTCATAATACGGTATTGAGGATGGGGAATGGCAATTAAAACATAACCAAGGTCTGGAATTCAGGGGTCTCAAACTTAAACCTTTTTTTTGTTTTAAACAAAATAAGATGAAGGATGCTGGTGTTTAAAACTTGTGTAAAATTTCTACAAAAAAATTTAAAACATTTTTAAAAATCTCCTTGGCAACGCTGCTGTAACTTTCTCATTAAAAATTGTTTCTCTGCTTGCATCAAGGCCGGTCGATGTGACACTCCCGATAGCCATCTACCCCACCCTGATTGGTCTGCTCCGCACACAACGCTGTAAAAGTGCCATCCATATAAAACTCGAGAGACGCACTACCATTATACTTTCATATGAAGATGGGGGCCGCAAAATAGAATCTTGTGGGCTGCAAAAGGCCCACAGGCTGCATGTTTGAGACCACTGCTGTAATTGCACATTACAGGTTTCTCCCCCTGCATTTTTTGAGACTTGTGGATACATTGATTCTCTGTTGCGATTTTTAATTTTGTATTCACGGCTGCTTTTGCGCTTGAGCCAAATCAATATACAATAAGTAGTGCATCGGTGCCAAGGAACCATGTTGAAGCGAGTTGAGGAGCTTCATTAAACAAAAACTAAAGTAACCCTTTGCTGCCACTTTGTTGCATCAATGGTTAATCATAAAGCTTTCTGGGTTGGTGTCAATTACTTGCTTATTCTCACTATTTACATATAGTGGATATGTACTGGCGGCACGGTGGAGAAGCTCGAAAGCGTTGGCCTCACAGTTCTGAGGTCCCGGGTTCAATCCCGGACCCGCCTGTGTGGAGTTTGCATGTTCTCCCCCGTGCTTGCGTGGGTTTTTCTTCGGGCACTCCGGTTTCCTCCCACATCCCAAAAAGATGCGACATTAATTGGACACTCTAAATTGTCCATAGGTGTTATTGTGAGTGCGGCTGTTTGTCTCTATGTGGCCTGCGATTGGCTGGCAACCAGTTCAGGGTGTGCCCCGCCTCCTGCCCGTTGACAGCTGGGATAGGCTCCAGCATTCCCCGTGACCCTTGTGAGGACAAGCGGCTAGGGAAATAGATGGATGGATGGATATGTACTATGTTTTTACATGTCTACATTTTGGTTCACCGATGCTATTCGTTCACTGCAGCCTGACAGTGCTCATATGTCAAATTTATGCTCACAAGTCAAAGCATTTTTTTTAATCTGTCAGGTGATTGCTCATAGCTATTAAAAACTTAACTCAGGTTACTCATATCTCAAGGGACCACTGTGTATAATTTGGGAAAACTGCACGCAAACTCCACACAGGAAGACAAAAGCCGAGATTCTAACCCTGAATCTAAGAACGGTGAGACAGATTTGCTAACCACTAGTTGACAAATGAATAAGATTTTGGTTTGGTTTTCAGGTACCTTCTGCGCCCTCGACATCTGCCTGTCCCAGCTCCAAGACGTGGGCTCGCTGAACGTGTGCCAGACGGTGCGGCGCATGAGAACCCAGAGGGCCTTCAGTATCCAAACCCCGGACCAGTACTACTTCTGCTACAACGCCATTTTGGAGCACGCCCAAAGGCAAGGGCTGCTCCCTGCCAATCAGTGAGCTCCGGGTCGGTCCTCACACCCCTAAGCCTTGATTATGCCGGCACCACCCAGAATTCTGCTGTTCGCCCCGAGACACGTCTTGGCAAATGCTGTCCTTTTCTTTCCTGCGACCATTTGTCAGCATGTGGCATGTCCAGCAAACAGGTGGTGAGTGGACACGCTGCTGTTGTTTTTGGATCTCATTGCATGGCAGTCAACGGAGAGGTGGGGGAGGGGAGAAAAAATGTTTAGCGCTAATAACGACGCCTACACAAATACGACTATTTGGGAAATTTTAAATATTGCTTTTAATTATATGCGAGAATAATCGACACGCCCTCAAAATAGTTTGATTTTTATCCACTCCTCTCCAAAAGCATGAGAACGGCAAGGTCAATTCCTTTTTGTTTTTTGTTGTCTACTGAAAATATTTGTGTTTAAGATCAAAAGTATGAATGTTCGGAATTCCATCTTTTATTTCATGTGTTAAATAACTCAGGACAGAGCATCTTTTGTTTCAAGTCAGCAAATGTATTGGAACTTGTGACTGGCGCGCGTTTCTACTCGCTCTGGTTTGGCCGTTTCGATTACTTCGACATGAGCGAGTGCTCGTTTTGGGCTTTGCGTTTCACCTGTGAAAACTGCATTTGCTGTGACGCAAACATGAGCAGAGAGCTGACGATGTCACCGTTCCAATACTTATGGAGGGGACTGCATATTTATAATTGAAATCATACTTAGACCACAAAGTACGACCCCCCCCCCCCCCAAACTCAACTTTACTCTCAAAATTAAATGGCTTACATACACATGCACTCACTTCAGCTAACAACCCAGGCTGAACCTAGCGCCTCCCCTCCATACAAATATGAATCTCTGTCGAGATCTATCACTTAAGCATACTTCCTTGACACTAATTAATACTTCCCCCCAAACATGGTGACATTAACACTCTGGCTACATCTTTTAGCTTCTGAGGGCGGTACAGAACGTGCACAAAACTATGCCGAGAGCTACGAATAGCTGAGGAGCCACAAAAAAGAAACATGAATACCGTAATTCCCAGCCGACAGAGCGCACCTGGTTATTAGCCTCACCGAGTACGTTTGTAAAGGAAATACCATTTGGTACAAACATACGCTGCGGTTGTGTAAAAGCCGCAAGTGGCCACATTGAAACACGAGATATTTACAAAGAAAGATGGTACACGGAAAGAGTTTAACGCTAGCGCTAATGCCGCGCTAACGCTAGCGCCGTGCTAAAGCTAGCGCTAACGCTAACAGGGCCGGTTCAAATAAAACTTACCGGTAAATATCACTGAGACACGCCAGTAACAACAGCAGCAACACGCTAGCACAGTGCTAATGCTAGCGCCGTGCTAAGGCTAGCGCTAACGCTAGCCCTGTGCTAAAGCTAGCACTAACGCTAACGGGGCCGGTTAAAATAAAACCGGTAAATATCACTGAGACACACGAGTAACACAGCAGCAACAAGCGAGCACAGTGCTAACGCTTTCGCCGTGCTAAAGTTAGCGCTAATGCCGCGCTAACGCTAGCACTGTACTAAAGCTAGCGCTGACTAACAGGGCCGGTTAAAATGAAACTTATTGGTAAATATCACTGAGTCATGCCAGTAACACAGCAGCAACACGCTAGCACAGTGCTAACGCTAGCGCAGCGCTAACAAGGCCGATAAAAGTCAATTCCTCGGCACATATATTCCACCGGTCTCACTCTTACCTTTTTCCATTTGAGTGCCTCCCCTGCGGCTGTTAGAAAAAAACGCACACATTAGCCGCATCACCGTGGTTGAAAGCGTGTGGGGGAAAAAATTGCGGCTTGTAGGCTGGAAATTACGGTCGTCAATAAATAAATGCCCGTTTCACTGTATATGTGGCTTTTTTGGGGGGGTTGGTGATTGAAACATCCCTTTAAACAAATGCACAGATTTCTTCAGGCGGGGACACATAGCCGCAAAGTTGCCTGCCGTCTTTGCCTCACAGATTGAAGTAATTAAAAATAAAAAAAATTAAAGCACAAGTTGGATGTCAAAGTAGCTCGTACGAGTTAGCAAAAGACCGCACGTGCCACTCTCCCGTCTGTGTCGCGCAACAAGACGACACACAATGACACGACCAATCCATTCTCACATTTTCATCACGCATTCCTTCCATTAGCCTTATTGGGGTCTGGACTGGTTGCCACCATCATGTTACTGAAAGAAAAATCATCGCAAGCGCGGGAGAACGTGCAAACTTTCACACACACACGCAACAAAAACAACCCGGATTCAAACTCCCGACCTCAGTTGCGCGGCGCCGCCCGTTACACTTGACCTCCGCTATCAAAGGACATTCCAAGGAAAACCATGTGTTGGTGACCACCGAAGCTCTGTCGGATCAGATGAGACCTCAGGAGTGGTGCAATATTTTCTTCTTTTATACACGCACGCAAAGAAATATTAGGGCCACACTGAAAACAAGAGAAAATTATGTTGTGATGATAAAGTTGCTTAAGGTTGGCGGTGGAAATATATTTTTTTTTATCATGACTAAAGTCATTACAAGCGAGGACTCTGAAAATGACCACATAATGTAAAAATACTAATTATAATAATAATCCTCATAATATTATAGCTTCTCTTAAAACTTATTAGTTCCTTGTAATATTTTGACTTTGTTCTCTTAAAATCGCTTATTCTCCTCCAAAGATCATAATTTGTTTGAAATATTTTGACTTACGTTTCTGTAATTTTTGTAACTTGCTTTTTCTGGCAAATTACGACTTGGTCAAATTAAGATTTTTTTTTTGTTTTTGTATTATTTCAGATCAATACTGAAGCCGTTTATTTCAATAAATATTACTGCTTTTCGTACAATCATGGTTTCTAAAAATGGTGACTTATGTTAGACTTATTTCCAAATGTAAATTTTATTCTATGCCAAGTTTTTTTTTCTGAATAGTTCCCATTTTCTTTATCGCTTGACTTGTCTCCATATTAAAATTTCATTCCCGTGAATTATTTTTTTTGTAATACGCCATTAAACAAAACTTATTTCCATGAAATTCCAGGATTTTAGTCATATTCCAACAGATTGTTGTTCTTATTTTGATGACTTCTTTGTTTTTTTTTTTAAACACCCCCAAAAATCTGAGATGAGCTCTCGCGACACGGTGGATCAGTTGGAGAGCATTGGCCTCACAGTTCTGAGGTCCCGGGTTCAATCCCGGACCCACCTGTGTGGAGTTTGCGTGTTCTCCCCGTGCCTGTGTGGGTTTTTTTTCCAGGCATTCCGGTTTTCTCCCACATGCTAAAAACATGCAACATTAATTGGACACTCTAAATTGCCCCTAGGTGTGATTGTGACTTTGAGTGTTTGTCTCAATGTGACCTGTGATTGGCTGGCAACTGGTTCAGGGTGCACCCTGCCTCCTGCCCGTTGACAGCTGGGATAGGCTCCAACACTCCCGCTGCCCTTGTGAGGATGAGCAGCTAAGAAAATGGATGGACGGATGTTGAGAACAGCTGCTATTGGCTGGCAAACAGTTTAGGGTGTACCCCGCCTCCTGCCCGTTGACGACTGGGATAGGCTCCAGCGCTCCGCGTGACCTTTGTGAGGATAAGCGGCTGAGAAAATGAATGAATGGATGGATAGATTAGGTCTAAAGTATGATTCAGTTTTATTCTCATGAACTTTTGATGAAACATTCATAAAATGATGATTGAATGTGGCTATTCCCACAGCAACCTAGACTTTTGTTTCTCTCAACATTACAGATTCTGATAAAATTTCAAAAACATTTCTCCCTACTGATGTTTAATTTAAAAAAATTTCCCCTTGTGAAATTACAATTTTAAGATCATGAATTTGGATTTTTGTCTCTCACGATAATTCCATTTTTCTTAAAGTCCAATTAAATGCGACATAATTAATCTTGGGAATTTTACAACAGAAATGTTCACTTTGTCTTACAACTTCAAACGTTTTCCTTTTTTAAAAATGTTTTATTTTTGCTTCGTCAGTGTGGCCCTAATATCGCATCCCTCTCTCGCACCCGCACGTCACGTCTTCGCACTTTTTTCACGAAAGGCCCCCACGATGCTCGGAAATGTCAGCGGCGATGTCTGTAGAGATAATATAAATATGAACCATTTATTGACCTCGAGGGTCTCCAAGAACGCACACGTGTGCCTACTTAAGTCCCGAGTGATGGGTGACCTACTTTACAGAAAAAAATATTAAAAAAAAATGGACAAAAAATGTGCATGTTGGTTTTTCGTTCCAGACTGTGGTTGTAAAATGTGTGCTTTCAACTGGCCGTGTTGTTTTTAAGTACTGTATATATGTATGTACAATATCAGAGTACTGTATACTGTATGTGTGTCATGCACCATGTTGTTGCCGGGTCAAGAACTGTTTATTTTATTTTTATTTCTTTTGTTGTTGTTGTTGACTACAGAATTCATATTGAATTTACTTGTAGCGAAGCATTTTTACGTCAGCCATGTTCATGAGTTATCCCCCCCCCACCCCCGCCAGCCCCAAAAGCTGAACTGTGGCCTCTTTTTATTTTTCTATGATATTCAACCGCTCTTTTCATACAGGATATACACTTATCTACATTAATTTTATATATGTTCTGTTATAACCTATTACTGTATCATTGTGAATACTGAATTAAGCTATACTGTAATAAATACAAAATATGTCAACGTAACTTGTATTATTTTTGTATTACTCCTCCCATTATTGTTGTTCTGTCTCATTTTAAATTAAAAATATTATTAAATTATTATTATTAATAATAATTTTATTAAAAAATGTAAATAACTTTTTCCTCAGAAAATTTGGATTCCTTATACCTTTTTAATTTTTTTTTATTATGGACAAAGTACACTTTTTTTACACTCAACATATTACAACTTCATGAAAAGCAAAACCTTTTTTCGCCCCTTGTAAAATTTTATGTACTTTATCGATGTAAAATAAAGACTTGTTTTTTTGCTCACAAATATTACAATTTTACGTTAGGACACAGGTGTCAAACTCAAGGCTTGGGGGGGCAAATCTGGCCCGCCACATGATTTAATGTGGCCCGCGAAGGAAAATTATGTGAATCAACCCTTTCATGATTTAAAAAAAAAAAAAAATCTAAGTTTCAAATCGTCATACCATAAATGATAACATTGAGATATTGAAAGCAATATTGTGTGTCCAAACGACAGCAATAGTTCAAAAACCCATGACCTTTGATATGTGATTACAAAACTAGCTCATAATTTTCATCTGTAAATATGATGATGTTTTCACAAAAATGAGTTCGACACCCCTCCTCTATGAATAGTAAACTGGAAAAAAAATTATTACTTTCTCAACTTTTTTTTTCTATTCAATTTCAATCGAGCAAAATTCTTTTTGAGGGTTTACATTTCACGATCGGGCGGCACGGTGGAGCAGCTCACAGTTCTGAGGACACGGGTTCAATCTTGGCCCCGCCTGTGTGGAGTTTGCATGTTGTCCCCATTAATTGGACACTCTAAATTGCCCCTAGGTGTGATTGTGGGTGTGGCTGTTTGTCTCGATGTGCCCTGCGATTGGCTGGCGACCCTTTCAGGGTGTACCCCGCCTCCTGCCCGTTGATAGCCGAGATCGGCTCCAGCACTCCCCGCGACCCTCGTGAGGATAAGCGGCAAAAGAAAATGGATGGATGGATTTCACGATCATCTTAAAAATGTTTTGTGACCACTTGAATTCCTATACAATATACATGTTTTGTATATTGAGAAATCTGGTACCACAAAACTTTGTGTGCACACTTTTCGCGGGTGGTCTTCAAAATGGGTGACGCTCGCCAATGCCAGGGAAATTGGAGGGAGGGGGGGGGGTGCGCTTGGGGGGCGTGCCCCAAGTATTTTGTTCCAAACAGGAATATCGTCAGGAGTACGGGGGACTCTTCTTCTTTATACCTGCCGGGTTTGTAGCCGCATCGCTACCCATTTGAAAAGAAACACACACAAGTGCACTTTGCATGGCTTTGTTGTCATCGGCGTTTTGAGCTCGTTTGCGTTATGCAGATTAATGTTCGGATGTTTTTTGTTTTTGTGCGTGCACAAACGTAACGTGTAGCGTACTACACGGTATCGCGTCGGCGTTCCATTAGAATAGCAGATAAACACCGCACGCGATGCGTTTTGCTCTGTTTTGGAGTTCCGTCGAGCACGTTTTGCAAATGGAAGGAGGAGGGGACGACGCGTGTAGCTGGGAGGAGGGGTGTTGTTGTGGACAAGCACGTTCGACATTTTTTTTCCTAACAATATACGACGAGAGCTAACGACAAACGGATAAGTCGCGCTCGTTTTGGAACGCGTCCCCGACGTGGCGTAGCCGCCGTTTGACTTTGCCGTGGTTCCGTTCTTTTGTTCTGCGCTTCGACCGAGCTCCGTTTAAGCAACAAAAGGCGGTCTATTACCCGCGTGAGACAGCGAAATCATGTCACATTTCGTTAACTGCGTGTCATGTGTCGAGTCGACGCGTGTGGCGTTTTTGTGCCTTTATTTGTGTTTTTTGTTTCGTTTGCTTTTATTTTTTTGTTTTGTGGGCTTAGCAGAGGAATGAAGAGGAATCCCGGGCTGGCGTTTGAAGCTCCGCCTATCGTGGGCGATGCTTTCACCGCGAGCGAATGACGTGATTGGCTGAGGCTTCCCCCCCCCTCCAAAGTGGGCGGGGTATACCCCGGAAATGGTCGATCAAACGTCGAGTGACGTGTCAAGCGAAAAATTCCGGAAAGTGTTCCGAGGTGACACTTTCGGCACAAGATGGTTTCCGTTCCTAATATTACAATTTTACTTTACCCAAACAAAATGACTACTCTATCCAGATAACCTCTTCTTACCCCTACAATTTTTTTGTAATTTAATTTTTCTCAAAATGTACAAACTTTATTGTCACTTTTTTTTTAATTCAGAAAATATTTGTGACCTATCGAGACACAAATTTATATATTTACGCCTATATATTTCTAAATCTCACCCAATTATGATTTAAAGTCACACCAGGAGTTTCCCTTTGTTATATTTTGACTTCCTTTAACACGTATCAAATTTTCCTGACAACTTGCATACATTTTTTTATCTTCATAAAATTAATAGTGACAACTTAATTCCCAATATGGGCTCTCGCACTCCCGTAACCCTTGTGAGGATAAGCAGCTCAGAAAATGGATGGATAATATAACATCGTGGCCCTACAAATATAATAGCTTTTTCCACAAATCTTATGATTTTCATTCTTAAAAACATTCATTCATCAAAAAAGATTTTTATGTTATAATTAAAACCTTATTGTATATTTGTTAAAAATGTTATCTCCACCATAACATTTGTATTCCTAACATTTGAAAATTTTCTTATATTCCAAAATTTACTCTCGAAATATTTGTATTTTTAAAAAAATACGTTTTTCATATTTGTGATTTTACTTGTAATCTAGGGATTATTTTTTTCCATATTTTTTTGACATTTAAAATTCATTTTTATCCCCACCATAACATTTGTATTCATGATAACATTTGAAAATGTTAATATATTCCAAAATTTACTCTGGAAATATTTGGATTTAAAAAAAATATATATATACGTTTTTCATATTTGTGATTTTACTTGTAATCTAGGGATTCGTTTTTTTCATGTTTTTTTTTAGACATTTAAAATTCAAGCTACTGATTTTTTTACACATTTAAGTTAATACATCTCTTAAAATATTCAAAATGTTACAGGCAACGTGATGGTTTTCGTTTCTTTTTTTTTTCTTTTCACGTTATAACTAAGATTTTTCTTCATGAAATCTACCAATAAGACTTTTTCTTCCAAAATAACGACTTTATTTCTTACTTTAAAGTTTGTATTTTCTGTCGAGCCGTTGACAGCAAGCGATTTGTTTTGTCGCGCTCCCAGTCAAAATGGGAGCACTCGCTCCACAGCGAGCCCCGTCGCCGAGTGACGGCGACGACAGCCAATCGGGAGTAGCTCCCCTGCCCCTGCGCTTTGACGTCACACCAAATCACCCAATAGGAAACGCGAGGGGAGGCGCGGTTACCCTATCCCGCACGCCCCCCACCCACAAGCTAACCTAACGGAGATTGTTTTCCTCTCTCGGGGAAGATTTTTTTTTTTCCTTCCTCACTTTGCCGCTCCATATCTCCCATTATTTTTTTTAATGTATTTATTTATTTATTTTGTAATACCCACCCGTAACGAGTCGTGTTTGTCCGCCGATCGCTTCGGAGCGCACCCCGACGAGAGGCAGCGCGGTTAAAACCACCCGGCGAACGGATTACTGTAGCACCGTCGGCGAACTTAAAGGAGAGACGGTGAGTTCGGCTTGGGGAATTCATTCAGCGAGCTAACGCGGCTAACGCACGAAGCTCCAACAACAGACGTCCTGCAACAAAAAAGGAAATCACACTTAACAAACATTTGACGTGTATTATGCAGCAAAGTAGAAGTAATCACTCGAATGAATCGCGGGTGGCTGTTTTCGCGACGTTTCTAGATAGCCGCATGTGCTTCCCTGCTAGCCTACCGAACGTCCCTCCGAGTCCGGAGCTCCTCATGTTGTTTACACCGTGGAACACTCCCCTCCACCCCCACGACAAAGCCAAGTTCCGGGGCGAAATAAACGCGAATAAAGAATCAAAACAACTACAGCCCGTGGACGAAACGGGGTAGTCGGCGACTTTTTGTGTGTGTTTGGATGTGAAGGTCTTGCCTCCGTCGACGACGAGCGCCTCGGCGGCGTTTCTCCTACCCGACGTGCTCCACCAAATGGCGGCCGCGTCTGGAACTCGAGCCCGATGCTTGCGGATCTAGGCCTCGACAGAAATAGGGGGCGTGGGGCTTCCGCGAGTGGCCGCGAAACACTTCGAAAACTTGTTTCTTAATATGTTTTATTTTGTTTAATGTCGAATTCAACAGTTTTGTTTCCAGATTTCCTCCCTGTTGTTGCGACGGCGGTCGGTCAAGCGACGCTATGCTAGCTCACACGCTCGAAGTTGACAGCTAATTTCCTCTTCATTTCGTAGGGGGGGGGGGGACTTTTGTATCGTTTCAAATTTCACAGTCGCATTTACGATTACAACCACTTAGTTAATCGGCTCCTTTACGTGAATAGATCCTGTAGTACGGGGAAGTTGTAAACGGGCAGCCCGACTCCCCCACGTTTGTTGCTTCGGTGACGTAGCGGGACGGTAGACGTGATTGGCCACAGCCATTGTAGCTGTGTTTTTTATTTTTATACTCGGTCAGTTCCCCAAAAAAGCGACACGAAAGTCCTTAAAATGTCTTCTTGGTGGGGGTGGGGTAAATAAATAAATACCCCTTTCCCTGACTTTGGTTCCTTTGCATTCATTTCTTCCCGTGCTTCTGAAACATCCCAAAAAATGTGATTTAGCCCAATGTCAGAGGTGAAAAAAGTACTCGCAGTGTACTTGGAAGTGAAGATTCTTTTGTAAAAAGAGTAAAGAAAGACTGGTACAAGTAGAAGTGCAGATTCAACTTCCATTCTTTACTAAAATAAAATCCCCCACCACCACAAAAAGGGTTAAAAAGGCTCAAAAAATGACAACACAGTGATGGAGTCCTATCATGCTAACTTTGTCTTTGTCTAGACGACAACTTCTCATCTTTTACATCGTCCCTCTCAGGTCTCGCAGCGCCTTCAAGAATGAGTTCATGATGAAGCGGCGTCTGGAGGATCAGGAAACGGTTTTTGCGTCCCAGCAGCGGCGCCTCCCCGGCAGCGCCGAGACCTTCCAGCATCGCGTCCTGGCTCCGGCACCGCCTCCGCCGTCGTCGGCGGTGTACGAGGCCGCGGCCGACAGCATGCAGCCCACCGCGGGCATCCAGTACTCTGTGCCGCAGGGATACCAGGTACGTCGGGATACAGAATCTCTGTATGCTCATATCAGAAAATATCACCCATATTAACTACACTTGTCATTTAATGTTTTTTTTCTACATTTTATATAGAGCGAAAGAAAGAAGAAAATAGAATTATTTTACATTCATTAACAGTGGGATAATAATACCTTTATAAATTACAGAATTGGAGGGTTTCTGTCTAGTAGGTCATCCTCAACCAAGTTCATACCCATAAGTGAGCAAAAAATAAGATAAAAAGTACCTTAAAGGGAAAACAACCATAATCATAGTGCTGAAAAAAAAAAAGAAGAAAAATGATACCACCTCTAAGCACCTTACAACAAATTTTCCAAAAACAATGTACAATGATTTACATATTCGCTTCAAGTAATAAAAAAATAGGTTTTAGGATGCAATACTTTGAGTTACAAAAAAAAGAAAAAAAAACACACTCCACAACATGCACTACACATAATAATAATGATGACAACAACAAAAGCAATAAGTGGTGGGACCCAATGACCAAAATTAAGATAAACTTGATTTCACTTTATCACATCATTTAATGTTTTAATATTGTTCTGAATCATGCAGATGTAAAGATTTGTTAAGCATTACTTTGGTTGCAAAAATGGAATCGCGTTCCGTGCGCCAAATATTTTGTCGTAGTTGCTTTGCCTTATCTGTACAACTCTACAGAAGAAAAGACAGTGCGAGAGTTGCGGGTGGAGCGACGTCACTGACCAATGCACCCGTCGAGCTACCTTATTATATTGACTTTTTCAAAGTTTAAAAATATGACAAATTCGACAAATGTGAGGGAAAGCCAAAAAGCAAAACTTTATTTAATTATTATCGTTTTCTTTTCATTATTCCTTTAGAAGACGGGTGGTTTGATCCCAATCGGATGTTGGGTTATTTGAGGGGAGGGGGGGGGGGTCACAGTTTATTCTGTAGACATACAGCCCAGCTCTAGTGTGAGTGTAAATACGGTTAACATAATTTTAAAATAAATTTAATGAGGCCATAAGCATTTCATTAAATGGTGTAAAATGATTTGAAACCGGCGGCGCGGTGGATCAGCTGGAAAAGCGTTGGCCTCACAGTTCTGAGGACCCGGGTTCGATCCCGGCCCCGCCTGTGTGGAGTTTGCATGTTCTCCCCGTGCCTGCGTGGGTTTTCTCCGGGTGGGCACTCTGGTTTCCTCCCGCATTCCAAAAACATGCAACATTAATTGGACACTCTAAATTGCCCCTAGGTGTGATTGTGCGTGGGACTGCTTGTTTATCTCCATGTGCCCTGTGATTGGCTGGCAACCAGTTCAGGGTGTGCCCTGGCAGTTGACAGCTGGGATAGGCTCCAGCACTCCGGCGTCCCTTGTGAGGATAAGCGGCTAAGAAAATGGATGGATAAATGCAGTAGTCTAATTTAAAACCTATAAAATAGTTGGGAAAAAAATATTTTAAGCAATATATTGTAATATTAGTGGTAAAACCAGGTGTTAAACAAGTGTGTTAAGTTAACACAAGATGCTAAATAATTTTTAAATCTGGTTTCATACACGCTTGAATTTTAACTCGGAAATTGTGATGAATTCTGGAAATAAGAAACGTGTGATGAATGCAACATTTCTCTTTAAAAGCAGCATATGAGCAGATGCGGACGAATGGGGCAAATTAATAATGTATACAAAAAACTTTGTAATACTTCAGTTATAAAAAGGGTTGTTTACTTTATCATTAAGTACCTCACTTGTTAGATACAAGTGACACATATTTCCTTTTAGGAAGGGTTAAGTACAACAAAAATAAGGAAGGGCTAAATCATCCGTCGTTCTTCTCCACAGGTTCCCACGGTGGCCCAGAACAGCGGAGGCCACGGCCACACGCCGAGCCCAGCCGTCCACGGGGGGGCGCACCACCACAGCCCCGCCGCCGTCCAATCCCACGGGCCCCCGGTGATCCCGTCGCACAGCCACACGACCGCGCCGCAGGGCTCGGCGCAGGGCCAGCAGCAGTTCCAGCGGCTCAAGGTGCGTCTGTGCCGTTTTGTCGCCAGAGGGCCGAGTGAGCGGGTTTGAGTGTGTCCCAGGCGGGCAAGCGAGGACGAAAGTTCAGTGTGAATAAGAAAATGACAATATTTAAAACAAGCAAAGGGGTGTTCAAGTGCACTAAGTGTTCAGATCTGAATTTTTTTTGCAGACCTGTAACAACTATTCAGCGCGATGGTGCGAAAACAATGTGAGATAAAACCAAATATTCTTGTAAAGCTTATTTAAAGCGACGTGGACTTAGTTTCTCAACACTAAAGATGGCTGATGAAATAATGTCATTCCCTTCGTTCCCCAAAAAGGTAGAGGACGCGTTGTCCTACTTGGACCAGGTGAAACTGCAGTTCGGGAACCAGCCTCAGGTTTACAACGATTTCCTGGACATCATGAAAGAGTTCAAGTCTCAAAGGTGAGCACACGATGCCGGCGCCAGAATTCGCGGGCTCCTTTCTCGCTAGCTGGCCGGCAATCTAAGATGGCTGCCAAGCCGCCACGCTGTGTTGACTAAACTTTCACGTTTCATTTTGGCGTGGTCGCCGCCACACGGGCGGTGGGTCCTTTTCGGTTTTGGTTGTGGTGCGGCCTTGAAGACCAGCACGGCTCTTCGGGACGAGGCTAACGGATGCCTCCTTCCTCGGAGATATACCGTAATTTCTCGAAATTAATGCACTATTTTTCCCAAAGATATTTTCAAAAAGTCAATAGAGCGCATTATATTTAGGTATGGATAAAAAATAAAAAGTGCAATCACATTGTGTAGTCATATACAGGTACATAGAGTGGTAAAAAAGGTATACATATAAATTTTGATATCATTCGGTGTCTCATGTTACACATTTATATTTATTACGGTAATGTGCGCCACCAACCTGAACTCTGACCTCCTCGGGGGGGTGGGGGGGGGTGCTTTGCATTTAACGATCGTTAGGGTAGCATATTTATTACTAACAACAGCATTAATAAAATTTTATGCCATCGTTGAGCATTTATTTTACTTCGTTGAGGGATTCTGCTCTGACAATTGCAGGGACCAGGAGAAGCCTTTCCCAAGATATATATTACCGCTGCAGCATTACATGCACAAAGATTATTATTATTATGATTGTTGTACAGATTAATTGGACCCTCGAAATTGCCCCTAGGTGTGATCGTGAGTGCGGCTGTTGGTCTCCATGTGCCCTGCGATTGGCTGGCAATCAGTTCAGGGTGTACACCGCCTCCCGCCCGTTGACAGCTGGGATAGGCTCCAGCACTCCCCGCGTCCCTCGTGAGGATAAGCGGCAAAAGGAAATGGATGGATTTTTGTACAGATGATTTTTTTGAAAATTAATATGTACAAACAACAAAAGTACAAACCTAGCAAAATAGAAATACATATAATTGCTACTATTTTGAGCACTCACGGGACAAGCCGAAAGAAAGACAGCGAGGATAGCAGCAAATTGGTGGTGAGCATTGTACATTGGTAGAAGGGTGTGCGCATTATCGATCAGGACGCAGTATACTCGAGAAATTACGGTAGGTTTTGTATTTTTTAATCAACGTTACACAAGTTTTGGTATGTGCATGGAAATTATCCACACTAAGTCCATGATTCATGTTTAGCCGTAGTATATGTTCTTTGCGTTGGTTTTATTATGTTGATATTTTCCCAATGATATTAATAACATCGTGACAGCTAACCCCAGTCGTGTTTACACCGCCAGCATTGACACCCCCGGAGTCATCAACCGCGTGTCGCAGCTGTTCAAAGGACACCCCGACCTCATCATGGGCTTCAACACCTTCCTGCCGCCCGGCTACAAAATCGAGGTGCAGACCAACGACCTGGTCAACGTGACAACGCCCGGCCAGATCCACCACATCACCCCGCACGGCATTTCGGTGCAGAACATCCCCATCACGGGAGCGCCGGGGGCCCAGCACCCCGCCCAGGCGCCACCCGCCGCCAGCACCAGCGCACCGGCCCTCCTCACCCAGCCCGTCCCCGCCAAGATGAGCAAAGTTAGTCTTTGTTTTATTTCCCAGTAGTGTTCCTCTAAAAAAAAAAAATATTTGAACAACTTGAGTAATTTGATGATGAAAAAATAGAGGCAACGTCTGAACCTTGAAGTGCGTTAAAGACAGAATATGTTTGAAATTTGGAATAATTTCAAACTTTAAAAAAAAGATAATGCGATGTGTCTGACAACAGCAAATTAACAAACAAAGTAATTAACGTACCAAAATGATAACACACTCTACACTCATTTGCTGAGGCCACATCTTTTTAAGCCACACACAAATAAAATGACCCGTCTGTGTTTTGTACACGTTCACTGCCATTGACGGCTTTAGTAGTCAAATATGAATGCTGGCAATGAATGAGTCATGCACAGGAAATTTGTATCCAATTAATCAATGGGATAAAAGGTAAAATAATTGCTTCTGAAAATATTTAAATAGTGGTGGCACATTGGGCAGCTGGTAAAGCATTGGCCTCACAGTTCTGAGGTCCCGGGTTCAATTTCTGACCCGCCTGAGTGGAGTTTGCATGTTCTCCCCGTGCCTGCGTGGGTTTTCTCCGGGTACTCCGGTTTCCTCCCACATCCCCAAAACATGCAACATTAATTGGACACTAAATTGCCCATAGGTGTGATTGTGAGTGCGGGTGTTTGTCTCCATGTGCCCTGCGATTGGCTGGCAACCAGTTCAGGGTGTACCCCGCCTCCTGCCTGTTGACAGCTGGGATAGGCTACAGCACTCTCCGCGACCCTTGCGAGGATAAGCGACAAAGAAGATGGATGGATGGATGGATGGATGGATGGATAGTTTGCTGCCTAATTTTGGTTTGCTGATTGTTTCACCAATCATTCAATATTTACTGAAAAGCTCTAGTTCTTGGTTTTTGTGCTCTTTCTGAAACAACCTTTTATATCACATGATGTTGCCAAAACACTGCTTAATAGAAATGTAGTCCTACTTTTCAAAAGTAGTCTTTTTTTATTATCTTGAGTGTAATTAAGTAGTATTCTTGTGTTTCTATTAAATGGGCGTTTGGCGCTATCTTATGGGAGGTTTTTGCCAAGGAACTATGTTGAAGTGAGACGTCTCGAATAGATTACACGAGAGTGGTTTCGGCACGTACACGATCAAGTTGGCGGCAAAGCACTAGGCTTGTCGAAATCAAGCTCTTCTACTTATTTCAACCTGTAGCTGTTGGCGCCGATGTGCGGCAAGATGGTGGACAAAATCTGAAGATGGGTTTACCAAAAAACTGCGAATAGGTGAAATATTGAATAGTGACTATGGGGAGAACACAATATATGATTTTTTTTGTGACAAATGTAAAATCTTTTCATTGACTCGGGCAAGTTTAGGAAGCAGAATCCGTTCTGTGGCACTGGTCAGTTTGTTATTCTGTAGAAATGAAATAAAATACAAACATTGTATGTGGGCCAAACTGTTGCCAACATCTATACAATATTTTCAGTACCTTTTATTTTTTTTAACCAGTCTAAAATTACCAGCACTTCCCCTTTGATGACGTGCAACGAACAGGGGAGGAGGGAGGGTCAGATTAAAGCCGCCTCACATAAAGAACGAAGCGCCGCTCACTTTACGGTGTACATTCTGTTCTTCTTTTCTTTTCCTTTTTTTATCACTTATTGTCCAACGATGTTTGGGAGGTGGGATAAACATAGCTGTGGAGTTTCCGTGTCTTTGTATCATTTCACACGTGGTTCTGAAGCTCCATTGTTTCCCACACTCCACGATCAACAGCTGTGGTGTGCCGCAAAAATCATTCACATTGACCTTGAAGCCGTGTCCCCCTCCCGCAGCCCCTTCAGCCGCAGGCGTCCACGCCGGGCAGCCAGAGCAACCCGTCCATCCCGGCGTACACCGCGCCGCGCTCCCCGCCCGTGCCCCTCCACCCGCCCCTCGGCGGGATGTCCGCCGGTTTGCCAGCGCAGAACAACCAGCCGGTGGAGTTCAACCACGCCATCAACTACGTCAATAAGATCAAGAACCGCTTTCAGGGCCAGCCCAACATCTACAAAGCTTTCTTGGAGATCCTGCACACGTACCAGGTCGGCCGAAGAAACTCGCAGTGACGACACTGTCGGAAATAGTTTGCGTGAACTAATATTCCGGGTTATATTTTGCAGAAGGAGCAACGGAACGCAAAGGAGGCTGGAGGCAACTACACCCCGGCTCTGACGGAGCAGGAGGTGTACGCTCAGGTGGCCCGGCTCTTCAAGAACCAAGAGGACCTGCTCTCTGAGTTCGGACAGTTCCTTCCAGATGCCAACAGTTCAGTGGTGAGCGAAATTTTTAATTAGTTTGACACCGATGTACAATCGTCCCACTTTTCGCAGTCTGAATGTATTGCAGATTTTTAAATTGTACGTAGCGTCTCTTAACTTTATATTGCAGATATTTTCCAATATTGTGGGATTTTGCAGTGATCCTTTCTCCCAACAGAATAATAATATTGCAGACTCACACAGCTAGCAAAAATTTATATTAATATTAATTCAGTGGGAGTTTGCATGTTCTCCCCGTGCCTGCGTGGGTTTTCTCGGGGCACTCCGGTTTCCTCCCACATCCCAAAAAAATGCAACATGAATTGAATTTTTAATAAGCAGCTAAGAAAATGGGTGAATGTATAGATGAATGGATTAATGAAGTGAAATTGGAACATTTGGGGCAGCACGGCGGTCAGCTGGAAAACGTTGGCCTCACAGTTGTGAGGTCACGGGTTCGATCCCGGACCCGCCTGTGTGGAGTTTGCATGTTCTCCCCGTGCCTGCGCGGGTTTTCTTGGGGCACTCCAGTTTCCTCCCACGTTCCAAAAACACGCAAGAATAATTGGACACGCTAAATTGCCCTTAGTTGTGATTATGAGTGCGGCAGTTTGTCTGTAGGTGCCCTGCGATTAGTTGGCAACCAGTTCAGGGTGTACCCCGCCTCCTTCCCATTGACAGCTGGGATAGCCTCCACCACTCCCCGCGACGCTTGTGAGGATAAGCGGCTAATAAAATGGATGGATGGATGGATGGAACGTTTCGGCCACAGTGTTTAGGAATGACAGAACTAAGCTAATTTAGCAGTCTAAATTGTCACTCAGTGCTTATTCTGTTCAAACTGCACAACGAGATGGACTCAGTTGTACGACAACAGGCATAGACATTCTCAGCGAGTGTCCTTCACTCAAAAACATGAAGTAAAACCTAATGACAGAAGCGACACTCGGGTCATCCACATGACAACTGGAAATCATCTCGAACCCGTATTACTGCGTGAATACATCCCTCCTCACTCAGTATAATCGCGCACAAACTCTTCCACTCAGCTGCTGAGCAAGACGACAGCCGAGAAAGCCGAGTCGGTACGGAACGATCATGGCGGCACCGCCAAGAAGCTGCTGCTCAACAACAAGCAGAGGCCCAATCAGAACGGCTGCCAGATCCGCCGGCATCCTACTCCCGGAGCCACGCCCCCCATCAAGGCATGCAAAACCTCCATTTATTCCGTTCCATGTCACTCATGTGACTGTTTTGTCATTCAAGTTTCTCCCTTTCTATGTTGCTAAAACAGAAAAAGCTCAAGTTACTGAATTTGAAAGATTCGTCCATGACCGAGGCCAGCAAGCATGGGGTCGGAACCGAGTCGCTGTTCTTTGAGAAGGTACGTTTTCGTTTTACATTTCCTTCTGGACTTTTCCAAAATTCATTTATTTATTTTTACATGAAGTTATATTTATATAATGCAAAGGTTAGCACATTTGCACCGCAGTTGCGAGGAGTGGGGTTCAAACCTAACTTCGCCTGTGTGGAGTTTGCATGTTCTCCCTGTGCCTGCGTGGGTTTTCTCTGGGTACTCGGGTTTCTTCCTACATCCCCAAACCATGCGTGGTAGGTTAACTGCAGACTCTAATTGCCCGTAGGTGTGAGAGTCAGACGGACTGGTTGTTTGTTTGTATATGCCATGGGATTGGCTTACAACCAGTTCAGGATGTAGCCCGCCACTCAGGCTCCAGCAAGTCCACGACCTGCATGAGGATAAGCCGTACAGAAAATGGATGGATAATGAAAATATGAAATCGATGTATTTTACTGCAACAAAATTTTCATTATAGTGGGGTAAAAGTGTTACACTTCTCCCTGTTTTCTTATATTTTAGGATGTCATACTTGTTTCCCATCATCAATCAAATTTAAATATTGGACAAAGACAACACACGTGTACACAAAATGCATGTGATGTGATGAAGGCAAATCCATCCATCCATTTTCTTTTGTCGCTTATCCTCACGAGGGTCGCAGGGACTGCCGGAGCCTATCCCAGCTGTCAGCGGGCAGGAGGCGGGGAACACCCTGAACCTGACGACAAATCATCTATTCTTTTTCTATCGTACTTGTCCTAATTAGGTTCACTTGTGAGCTTGAGCCTATCCCAGCTGATTTTTGCGAATGCTCCCACCACTCATAATTTAAATTCAAGACAGATTTCCCGTGCAAACTGATGTGTGTTTTTTCCGAGGTCAAACATTTGTGAATGCGTTTCTAATTGAAGGTGCGCAAAGCCTTGCGGAGTCCGGAGGCCTATGACAACTTCCTGCGCTGCCTGGTCATCTTTAATCAGGAGGTGATCTCCCGGGCTGAGCTGGTGCAGCTGGTGGTGCCCTTCTTAGGGTGAGTGCTTGCTTGGGCTTTTGATTCATAATAATATCGTGACTAGTATGTCTCTCATCCAATCATTCCATTATTCTCTCCAGGAAATTCCCGGAGCTTTTCACCTGGTTCAAAAACTTCATGGGGTATCGGGAAATGTCCCACATAGAGGCCTACCCGAAGGAGCGGGCCACTGAGGGCATCGCCATGGAGATTGACTACGCTTCATGCAAGAGGCTTGGCTCCAGTTACAGGGCGCTGCCCAAAAGCTACCAGCAGCCCAAATGCACTGGGAGGACTCCGCTTTGTAAAGAGGTGAGTGGAGCAATGCTGCGAACGAAGCAAAATCGTCCTCTTATATTCCACTGATAGTTTCACACGTTAACCACAATCTACTTGTCAACTAAAGAGTCTTGACTTTTACCATCCTAAAACTTTTAACTCAGGGGTGCCCAGACTTTTTTTTTACCCCAAGATCTACTTCTCAAGCAGCCAGCCTCTCATGATTGACGGGGGTTGGGGGGTGACTTTTTTTTTTTTTTTTTAGAATGACCAATGAGGAAATACAATGACCATTGCACAAACATTTACCCACGACAAAAATGCAAAACATATTTATTTTAAAGTATATTGAGGATTCTTTATGTGTAAATGTATGTTCGTGTGCCTTGCATAGCCGCATGAGCCAATATTACACAACATAATTAACCTTAAAAAAAATGTGGAACTATCTGAGTTCACGTTGATGATCACTAAACGCCACACGAATGAAAATGCACACCTGGGCTGTGTCACTCACGTAGTGAATTCGTCCAACTGCAGTGAGAAACACTCACAATCCGAGATGTCCTTCCACACATCAGCCATGGCTTCACATCGCCTTTATAGCTGCAGAGGTTTTATTGAAGATAATATTTCCGCCTTATTTTTAAGAGATCGTAACAACGAGTCAGCTGTGCCTCTTTTACCATCTTTTTGACAAACCCGGAAACGGTGGGGTGGCGGCTTTTGCTGCTCAACTATATTGTGAGAAAAGTGCCTGCTGTGCAACAGATAGGGATTTTAATTCGTTCACTTCTCATTCTCAGCTTGCTTTTCGGCGGAAAGTCGGCGTCGTATTTTCCATAAACAGTTCGAAAATGCCACTCAACTGGCAGATGAGGCAAATGCACTTTGAAAATGACATTGTGAAAAAGTTGGCCACTTCCCATTCCGAATGAAAGTTATATGTTTTTGTCTGCTTTACTGCAGCATCCATACTTAAGTTTATTAAGATTTCTTAACCTAGGGGGAACTCACTGACAGGGTGTTTTCCTGTACTGTCGTTGTTTGCACACGCGCGGTGAGCTAAAGTTAAAAAAAAAAATGCGACTGATGTCTTTTTTTTTTTTTTTTTTTTTTCCTCGGCATGCCGTTGCGATCGACGCATTGAGCACCCCTGTTTTAACGGTACAAGCATTATTAAATGGGGTGGCTGTCAAACATTTAACTGCAAGGAGCACTTAAGCAGCAGATAACAAAGATGCAGAGTTTAGAAATTTATCCTGTTTGTTTCTGGGTGGCTTCAGGTGCTAAACGACACCTGGGTGTCCTTGCCCTCCTGGTCTGAGGACTCCACCTTTGTTAGTTCCAAGAAGACGCAGTACGAAGAGCACATCTACAGGTGTGAGGACGAGCGCTTTGAGGTAAGTCATTTCATGTGACGTACGTGTGGACTTGAACACGCCCTCGTGTACAAAAATGGTTGTTTTCTTCCGCACAGTTGGACGTGGTGCTGGAAACCAACCTGGCGACCATCCGGGTCCTGGAGACCGTACAGCGCAAGATATCGCGGATGTCGGCAGAGGAGCAGGCCAAATTCCGCTTAGACAACACGCTGGGCGGCTCCTCGGAGGTGGTGCACCGGAAAGCCATCCAGAGGATATACGGCGATAAAGCCTCGGACATTATTGACGGCCTAAAGAAGAACCCGGCCGTTTCCGTACCCATCGTGTTAAAGAGGTGCGTGTCGGACCAGGATTATTCATGTCCATGTTTTGAATTAAACTGAATTTTTCATCCTGTAACATGTGCCCCTCAGGCTAAAGACCAAGGAGGAGGAGTGGCGGGAAGCACAGCGAAGTTTTAACAAGATCTGGCGGGAGCAGAACGAGAAGTATTACCTCAAGTCTCTGGACCATCAGGGAATTAACTTCAAGCAAAATGACACCAAAGTGCTGCGCTCCAAGTCCCTGCTCAATGAAATTGAAAGCATCTACGATGAAGTGAGCATTGTTTTCTTTTCTCCTCCGTCACTGTTGGAAAGACAGCATTAAAATCTCTTGCCTTTTTGGTCAATTCTTGGCCTTAAGAATAATGAAGATCTTTGCAGGCATCATTTATGGCATCACAGCTGTTGTAGTGCTGTATGTAAATGTTTATTTGTTATGTCTTATATTAAGACAAAAAAGTTTGCAGTACTTTTCTGACATGTTCTTCTTTTCCTTTCGCCTAGTCCCGTTAGTGGTCGCCACAGTATGTCATCTTTTTCCACCTTGGCTGTCCCTCTAATAAGCTCATTTCTAATCCTACCCAACCTCCTCTCTGTGAGCGAGAACTTCAACATCTTCATTACTGCCACCTCCAGTTCTGCTTCCTGTTGTTTCTTCAGTGCCACCGTCTCTAATTTGTACACCATGGTCGGCCTCACCACTGTTTAATAAACTTTGCCCTTCATCCTAGTGGAGACTCTTCTGTCACATAGAACACCAGACACCTTCCGCCAACTGGACCCGCTTCTTCACTTCCTTACCACACTCTCCATTGCTCTGTATTGTTGACCCCAAGTATTTGAAGTCGTCCACCTTCGCTATCTCTTCTCCCTGGAGCTTCACTCTTCCTCCTCTGCCCTTCACATTCACACACATATATTCTGTTTTACTTCGGCTAATCTTCATTCCTCTCCTTTCCAGTGCATGCCTCCATCTTTCTAATTGTTCCTCTGCCTCCTCCCTGCTTTCACTGCAGATCACAATATCACCTGCGAACATCATAGTCCAAGGGGATTCCAGTCTAACCTCATCTGTCAGCCTATCCAATACTACTGCAAACAGGAAGGGACTTAGAGCGGATCCCTGATGCAGTCCCACCTCCACTTTAAATTACTCTCTCACTCCTCCGGCACATCTCACCGCTGTTCTGTTACCCTTATACATGTCCTGTACTATTCTAACATATTTCTCCACCACACCAGACTTCTGCATGCAGTACCAGAGTTCCTCTCTTGGTACTCTGACATAGGCTTTCTCTAGATCCACAAAGACACAATGTAGCTCCTTCTGACCTTCTCTGTACTTTTCAATTAGCATCCTCAAGGCTAATAATGCATCTGTGGTACTCTTTCTTGGCATGAAACCACACTGTTGTTCGCAGACACTTACTTCTGACCCGAGTCTACCCTCCACTACTCTTTCCCATAACTTCATTGTGTGGCTCATCATCTTTATTCCTCTTTAGTTTCCACAGTTCTGAGCATCACCTTTGTTCTTAAAAATGGGGACTAGCACACTTTTCCTCCATTCTTCTGGCATCTTCTCTCCTGCTAGTATTCTATTCTATTTGTTATGGATTATATTAAGACAAAAAAGTGCTAGCTACTTTTCCGACATGTGGCTCTCTATTCGGCACCACAGTGAACCTATACTTTTTGCTGTGGATAGGGAATAAACCCTGCCCCGAATAGCAAAAATAAAAAGGAATAAATTATGTAATTGAGTACAGATGCCACAAGATAGTGGCAAAATACTTAAAACAGAGAGGATCGTAAAGATTAAACGCCACACTTCTTGCACACACTCATCTACCCATCTTATATAAATGACTACGTTATTAAGTACTAACTTCTATTTTTACCAACTAATTAAACAACAACCCTAGTTTCACATGTGGCTCATCAAAAGTATTAGCAAGCATTGTAGCCTAAACGACGTGTTAGCACAACCTGACATGACTGCGTTATCGGGGTTGGTTGCAGTAATCCAAATCTTTCCCGCAAGCCAAATTTATAACATCTTACACTGGTGTATATATCAGCCTATAATTGAATGTTTTTGCCCTACAGCGCCAAGAGCAGGCGTCTGAGGAGAACGCAAGCCCACCCTCAGGGCCCCACCTGACCCGAGCGTACGAGGACCGGCAGATCCTGGAAGACGCGGCGGCCCTCATCATCCACCACGTCAAGCGTCAGACTGGCATTCAGAAGGAGGACAAGTACAAGATCAAGCAGATCATGTACCACTTCGTTCCCGACTTGCTGTTCGCGCAGCGCGGCGAGCTCTCTGACGTGGAGGAGGAAGAGGAGGGAGAGGATGAGGAGATGGACGTGCAAGAGAGCGTTTCCTCCAAGAAGCACAACGGCATCCCAGGGGGAGGAGGTGGCAGCCCCTCGAAGTCCAAGCTGCTGTTCAGCAACACGGCGGCACAGAAGCTGCGTAGCTGCGACGATGCCTACAACCTCTTCTACGTGAACAACAACTGGTACATTTTCCTGCGGCTGCACCACACGCTGTGCTCGCGACTCCTGCGCCTCTACTGGCAGGCGGAGCGGCAGATTGAGGAGGACGTGCGGGAAAGAGATTGGGACCGCGAGGTGCTCGGACTCCGGAAGGAGAAGAACGATAACCCGGCCATCCAGCTGAGACTCAAGGAGCCCAGTGAGTGTTTGGAATGAGAATGAGAAACTGCAGTAAATCGGGTCAAAATTTCTTTATTAACAGCTCAACTTGTGTAGATGACGTGTTCCTCCGGAAGGCCTCTTTATACTCGCGAGGTCACCAACGCCCGAATTGCATCATGTGACCTACGCATTGCCCCGTGAAACACGTCAAAAAAAGTTGCTGCAGGGAGAAAGCCATTGAGAGCATCTCGAATGATTGGTCGGCTTTAGTCACATGTTGTGATGATGTACTCATCGCCCCCCCCCCCCCCCCTCGCTCCACATCCCACCTACGTCACCGCCTTTTTCATCAATTTTGGAGCATTAATAAACGTATCATGTGGTCATTAACCTATTCATGGGCAGGGTCGCAAATTTTTGCCTTGTTGAGATAAAAGTCTCCTAACGTTTATGGTTAAGTTATATGATAACTTTACTAATTTATAATCTCTTGAACTTCGACCAATGAGTTATCCTCTCCTGATACCAAATTATGGCTTCAGATTAAAACACTTAAATATTTTGATATACTGAAGGATATAATGCATGAAAATCATGATGTCCCAAAAATGGGACGCTGCCCACGAATGGGTTAAGGTCCATTTGTTTAAGCAGACACTGTTCCGCAGTTCCCATTCTTGTTGCTTTATTCCTTGTTACAGAAAAGAAAGTAAAAATGGCTACCAGAAATGACCAAAAAGTGGTGAAGAAGCGCCACCCTGCGGCATTGTGATGGTCTGAGCGCTCCCGGTGCTGAAAAGTCTTCTTTTTCATTAATGTGCATGCGCGTATATTTTGTAAACTTCCGGCCAGTCTGAAACATCCCCATCCGTGCTTCAACGTGTGCCATTCGACAACTTGTCGCCGCCGAGTACTCATGTTCGCTTTGGACATCTCAGAAAGACAAACACAGCGAACGTACCGATATGCGTATACTTATGTTTTAAGGTTACGTTAGGGTTACGGTTAGGATATAACATATGTTAGCTTGCCTCTGTGTAGAAGACGCGGAACTTTGAGAGCAGGAGATTTCCCAGTAACCATCTACTACATACCCAGAGGTCCCCTGTTAGTAACGCATGCCCATTAATCACAAGGGGACTTTTCAGCACGGGGGAGTGCTCAGACTGTCACAGCATCCTAGCCAACACCAGCTGTAGCGACACCTCTGACTTGGGGAGAACTCTGGTACATTGTCAAAACGGCACACAAGTTGCGGTCGAGTATAAAGGTACCCGCGGGGCAGCCGCAGCACGGTCCAAACACGCGGGAGTATGAAGAGGCCTTGAGTCGCCAACATCTCCGCTGGATGCAGCCAAGTCGTACTTAATATTTTGCCTAGATTGGCTCAATAAGCCATTTGGGCATGATTTGGGCATGAAAGAATGTTTATTATTTCTATCACTAGTTGTTAGGTTAAAAGCAAAAAACATATTTACATGTCATCGATCTCCCACTAGTGGACATCGACGTGGAGGTTTACTACTCGGCCTTCCTGGAGATGGTTCGCAACCTGTTGGACGGCAACATGGAGTCGTCGCAGTACGAGGACTCGCTAAGGGAAATGTTCACCATTCACGCGTACATCGCCTTCACCATGGATAAGCTCATTCAGAGCATCGTCCGGCAGGTGAGCTTCTCATCTCTCGCTGTTTCCATTTTACCGTAATTTCCGGACTACAAGCAGCGACTTTTTTTTTCACACGCTTTCAACCCTGCGGTTTATGCGGTGATGTGAAAAATTTGTGCATTTTTTTTCTAACGGCCGGAAGGGGGCACTCGAGCGGAAAAGGTAAGAGTGAGACCGGTGGAATATATGTGGCGAGGAAGTGACTTTTACCGGACCGTGTTGGCGCTGCGCTAGTGTGTTACTGCTGTGATTTTTACCGGTGTGTTTTTTTTTAACCGGCCCTGTTACGTGGCGGCGCTAGCGTTAATTTCTCTGTGTCCCGTCTTTGTAAATATGTCGTTTTTCAATTTGGGCACTTGCGGCTTTTACATAGCTGCGGCGTATGTACGTACCAAATGGTATTTCCTTTCCAAATGTACCGGGTGAGGCTTATAACCAGGTGCGCTCTGCGGGCCGGGAATTCCGGTACTCGGTTTTCTCGCCCCAGATTCAATCATGTACTTCACAAATCCTCTCGCAGCTCCAGCACATCGTGAGTGACGAGATCTGCGTCCAGGTGACGGATTTGTACTTGGCTGAGAGCGCGAACGGAGCCTGCGGGGGATCCATGTCCACGTTGTCTTCCAGGAGCTCCTTGGAGGGCGCCTACCAACGTAAAGCGGAACAGCTCATGTCTGATGAGAACTGCTTTAAGGTAGTCGCTCAAGACATCATCTCCCTTTGTGCTTGGTGGAGGTACAAGTTATGGACTCTCAGCGAAGAAGTGTGTTACCACCTTTGCGTTTGGTCCACCCAGGTGATGTTCGTAAGGAACAGAGGCCTGGTGCAGCTGACGTTAGAGTTGCTCGACACTGAGGAGGAGAACTCTGACGAGCCCCTGGAGGCTGAGGTGAGAAACACCCAACACAAAGCTCCTGGCTTTTGAGCCTTTCCCATCCTGGGTTTTGCGCTTTAAAAATTCTTACAACATGTAATGACAAACATTGGTTGTGTTATATTTTTTTGTGTGAGACATGGGTTGAAAATTAACCTAGTGAAAGTTAATTGTTGCGGCCAATGTTCCCTCTAATTTTTGACGTGTCTGAGCAAACACACTAAAGCCATTAGCGCTCCCTTTGACCACCATGAGCAACATCAAACGTATGCACTGTGGTCAATTAGTCTCATCCATTTAAGTTACATGGCTCATTAAAAAGTTTCGGATTACATTCCAATCAGAACATTTTTAAGAGCAAGTTTGTGTTTTTGCAAACTTACACTGAAAATGTCAACAAACAAAAAAATACATTGCTAACCTTTTTTTTTTAACCCACAATGATATCCCCGTATTTTTTCTTTGTGTAAAACTGAATTATTGCTTGCAGAATATCTTTCCCAATGCATGTTGAAAGCTGAATGATGCTCCCAAACAGTTTTAGGGTTAATGTTATGTTTCCTCCTGTATTTAAAATACAGAATTAGCTTTTTGGGAACTGTATCATCTGTTCTTTCATCCTCAATCAGGCTGTGCCAAGGTGGAATTTTAAATTATACACCATCTCATCCTGTACTTTCTACTTTGGCTTCAGACCAGACCTTTTTTACTAAAAAAAAAACCTAAAAAATCTCATCCAGTTTCACCACATTCTCTTCTACTCTTCACATACCCCGGTGTTTGTAATTATGAGTGTACCCCTTTAAAATTGAGGGGGGCAGTGTCAGGTAAACAAGGAAGTAGTGTGTGTGTGTGTGTGTGTGTGTGGCCGAGCAGCAGCTCTTTGTGAGAGGCAGTGTGCTGCCATGTTTAAAAAAAAAAAAAAGAAAAGACATCAAGCTGTAGTTCACTCCACTGGATCTGTTTTCCTCTGTGCTGAGAGTATGCAACAAGTGCGCAAATGCGCAGTTGCGCAGCTTAGAGGGAACATTGGTTCGCGCACCTATACGGCAAGGTACCAACCACTGTGTTGGGTTACGTTTGAATTAATATATTAACCATCTCATTTTGTGTCTGCAGCGGTGGTCGGATTACGTCGGACGTTACTTGAACCTGGACACCACCACTCCCGAGCTGAGGGAGCATCTGGCTCAGAAGCCCGTCTTTCTCCCCAGGTCAGGAACCCACTTCCCTCTTTGATTTGGATTTTTTTAGAGCCCAACTTACTCTATCGGAGTCGCCTTTGGTTATTGTTCTGATTGATAAATGGTCATTTAACCTACCTCTGCATGGCGATGTGATGAAATTGTCCCAAAACACAACCTCGCAAAATCTATTCAGTAGCATCCCCTGGAACGGTAGAAAAGATAGATGGGTCTTTGTGTCATGTTTGAAGCATGTCCATCACTCCTGTCACAACCAGGAATCTGCGGCGGATCCGGAAGTACCAGAAGTGTCATGAGCAGCTGGACAAGGAGGCCGGCGAGGGAGGCAAAAAGTCGCTGGACAAGGAAAAGATGGAGTGCATGTTCAAGCTCAACTCCTACAAGATGGTGTACGTCTTCAAGTCAGAGGACTACATGTATCGGCGGACTGCGCTGATGCGCGCGCACCAGGTAGATGGATCCTTTAGATTGGATGTCTGTGCGTACATGTGAGTTAGTGAACAAGATGACCAATACGCAGGGATGAGAATTTTCCGCGTATTCGCGGAATTTCAAGTTTTTTCAGCTGAAAATGTCATTTTTGTGAAAGGTGTAAATCCGTTGACAATTTTTTTTTTTTTTTTGGGGGGGGGGGGGGGGGGGGGTACGGCTTGACGCGGGGCGAGGTTGCGATCAAGACCGGTCGCCAGCATCTATCGGCAACGCTCGTCGTGAAATTAGTCACAGCTGTGGTAGCAGAAAATGGCATTTCTATCTGGATTAAATTTGGTGTTTATAATAACGACAATATTCAGATTTCCAGCAGAATTTTGGCGGTATTGCATCGGTATTTTCACTCTGATGTTAACATTTCATAGGGAAGCATTCCGTTTTCTACGGCATAGTTATCACTTATAGACATATGTTATCGAGCGGTCTGCACGTTTGGCAGTATGGCGAAAGTCTTGGAGCGAAAAGATGAAAATCGTGCCGGGGAAATTGATAAAAACCACGGGGTAAGAAAACTGTTTCAGATGGGCATGGCTTGAAAAAGGTGCAACAAAAACGGTATCAACATGTAACCGAACACATACAAAAATTGGATGTTCCGGGCAAAGCCCTGTGCACTCTGTGTTCCGATATGATCAATTGTGGAAGCCGAGGAGCAAAAAATATCCGGGAGCATATCCGAACCGGGAAACGCAAAGGTAAGTTGGACGTAAATTTCTCAAATATTATATAATAGACAACTGTTAATACGATCACGCATTTTATCGCTCACTTATATATATCATGATCTATCTTTCTCTCTCTCTCTCTCTCTCTCTTTCTCTCTCTCTCTCTCTTATATAATATATGTATAAACAAATTAATTGTGTACTTATTTCTGAAGTCTAACTTGTAAGTGCAGAAGCCTATTTGATATAAATTCCACTCTTTCTACATTTTTATGTGTGAAGTTTGGCAAAATTATTTTGGTTGTTTGGACTCATATTTTAAGTTTTCAAAATGTTATGAGTGGCCTGTATTTACACTGGTAGAAGTAACCAGAGCTCACTATTTAACAGTGTGTGTTGTAAAACAAATTTGGTGCGTTGCGTGCATTATGGCAGACATTTTCAGTGTCTTTCCAAATTGGTCATTCTCATCCCTGAATACGCCAGAAGTGGGTGGAGGGAAGCGGCAGTAAAACAGGCCAAAATATAAAGAAAACCCCAATTTGGGTCGATTATGTGGGTGTGTGTGACTGACTGACTGACTTGTCGCGATCGGTAGCAACAACGCTCCTTCCTCTCTCCTCCCACAGTCCCACGAGCACGTGAGCACACGCCTCCACAAGCGCTTCCAGGCGTGGCTGGCGGCGTGGGCCGCGGAGCACGTGACCGCCGACATGGCCGCCGAAACCGACAAGTGGCTGATGGGCGAGGGTCGCGACGGACTTTTGCCCTGCAGCACCTCGCGCCAGCCCGAGGTCCTCCACTTCCACAACATCAGCAAATACCGCGTCAAGTACAACCCGTAGTGAGCGGCTCCAGGTCAGGAAGCCATTTTGTTTTTAAGGCGCTTTGTGTGTGTGTGTGTGTGTGTGTGTGTGTGTGTGTGTTGCTCTGGCGGTGGCGAGGTTACACTTTGTTTACCAGCGTTTTTAGCTGGGACCACCCCATACTCACCCCCCAGTAAGGCTGCCAAAACTCGGGAATGGTCTCGTCCCACTCACCAGCATCGCCGCTTTTTCTACAGTGAACAATGCTTTACCATTCCACCGTCCACAAAATCCCACTCCGAGGTGGGGGGGGGGGTTTCTTTAAGATAGCTGGGACATCCTGGACAAGTGCACTTATTGGGGGGGGGGGGGGACAAGAAACAGCTTCCCAGATTCTTGGATGGGGATGAACGCCCAATTACAACTCACTTCCGGTTTTAGGTCAAGCCCCGCAAACAATGTGGCCAGGCGGCGAACGCGGCGCCTCGCAACACCGTTTGGACTCAAAAGTGCACCGTTCTAAAAGCTTGTCACGTCCGTGTTGTACATATATACATATATAATATATATAGCTCTATTAACAGATCATCCTCGCCGCCCTGGAAGACAACTTTTTAAAAAATAAAATAATTTAGAAAAAAAAGCCCACCACTAGTGCTGAAACACACACACTTTGTAAATACACTGTACATAGTCTGAGACTTTTTATGATTGTGTTGTTGTGTTAGTAGAACTTTCCATGCTGTTAGAATGTAAAGGAAACAAAAAGAACAGAAAAGAAAGATGGAAAAAAGACATTTATTACAGTTTTTACCAAAGGGACTTGATGATACAAATTAGCTGTTTTTCTCCAACCTTGCACCAGACCCCCAGGAACCCCCCCCCTTCCCCCAATCTGTGTTCTGTTTTCTTGTGTCGTTACATCTTTATTACTTACATAGTTTGGGGGGGGGGAATGTGAAAAAGTAGAATTGTATCCAGGTTTTTCTCTTTTTATAAATGACAAATATTTTGTTTTTCAATGTCATTGGAGAAAATCGAAAGAAAAGCACTGCGACCATCAGACCTTTACCCCTTTAAAGCCCCCACCCCCCTCCCACCCTGGATAAATTTCTGCTGCACTCCCTCCGACTTCTCCCTTACTCTCCCCTCCCGGTTGGATTTTTGATATTGGAAAAGTCACATGAGCATGTCTTTCGTCCATTTATTTAGATATTATTTAAAGTAATAATTAAAAAAACACATTTGTAGCGTTTAAGTCTCTGGATTTTTATTTCCATCTGTCTTTTTTATTTTGTATGTACTATCTATGCCTATGATGGCAAAGAGCAAAAGTGAAACCAGAAAGTAAGCTTACTTGAAATTAAGCTTACAAAATGGTGCAGATTTTCCTGTAATTTTTCCAGCTGCCTTTTTTTTTTTTAAATTAAAAAGGTACTAAAAAGCATACTTTTCGTGTCAGTGGGACTTTAAGTGTACTATTATTTCATAGAAATAATGTCTTAGAATCAAGTTGTAGCCATCATAAAATCATGAACTGTATCAGTTTTGAATTTTTAGGTTGCGCCTATTTCGGAATAAAAAGCCCCCCCAACCCAAAAAAAGAAGCAAATCGACCTTTGTTTCACGCAAAGCTATGACCTCTGCAGGTGTCGGCTAAATGCATCACAAAAGGAAATTCTTTGGGGATGTTGGAGCCCCAAAGCATTCTGGGTAATTCAATGTGACAGCCGCGGACAGACTTGGCAGAGTGCGACCTTTCTTTCCTCGCATGCTCTGTCATTATGATACGATCATACGAGCGAGCGTTCTCGGAGAGATTTGCTCAACAATATGACTCGCAGTCCGAAGACCGCGCGTGTTAAATTACATTTTTATGCTGGGAACTTTGAACTTTTTTTTTTTTACTTTGAAAAATATATATGTTTTTGAGTCAAGTTTATTCGAGCACAAAAGATTCTCAAAGGGCTTCACAGGTGCACAGTTGGAAAAGTTTTTTATCAAGGTTCCCAACATTTTTTTTTATTCAATTTTAATTTTCTAAGTAACGTTTTCTTAATTTTTTAAACTTATGTAAAAAAAAAGAACATTTTCAGATAACATTTTTCTATAAGTTTATATTTTTCTTGTCTGTAAAATTATGGATTTCTTGGGGAAAAAAATGACTATTCTCTCAAGATTGATACTTTTTCCCTCAGTTTTTCTTTTTCACCCAAAACGTTTTTTCTTCAAAAATAGGACATAAGATCGATATAGAGATATAACTTTAAAAAAATAAATAATCTTGTCCCTTTTGACATTTTTCTTTTTTTAAAAAAAATACTTTTTATAAAATTACGCATAATATCTATCCATTTTCCAAACAGTTAATCCTCACTCGGGTCCCGCTTCTGCTGGTGCCTCTCTCAGCCGACTTTGGGCCTTCACCATAAAAGAATCACAACTTTAAATATGGTACCATCGAGACCCGTTTTGTATCCATCCATTTTCCAAGCCGCTCATCCTCACAAGGGTCACTCGTGGGAGCGTCGGATGATTCTTGAACTGGTTCTCTTTGGTCTTTTCTTTTCCCTTACATGAAAGCCCACCAGGGAGGGAGCAAAAGTGGGACGATGCGTGTACCCACAGAGGCTGCCCTGTTTGATGCCCCACTCCGAAGATGGCAAGAGTGGAGGGGCGGCGGGGGGGCCTTTGCCCCGCAAACAAAAAGAAAAGAATGCTCTCATTGAGCTGCATCCCCGACCGCGGCCCGTCCTTCAATTAACTCTGCGGCAGGCGGTGCGCCTCAGGGCGCCTCGCCGAGCCCCGGCCTCTTTGCTTCCCACAGGCACGGCGGTGCACTGAGGAGGAAAGCCATTCTCTACGGGGGGAAAAGCGGGTGAAACGTCAGCGGCGGTTGGGCCCATTTGTCCGGGGTGGGGGCGAGGGGACCCCGAGCGCCGGCCAAAGCTCTGAAAAGAAGTTGGCAGCGAAAGAGACTCATTTGTACTTTGGCTTTTGATGCCGTTCCATTTTCTTCTGACTGTTCCTTAGACTTTTGTGGGGTGCACCTGTGAGGCCGAGGATGGGGGGGTGGCATTCCCCCCCCCCCCAAAAAAGAATAATTAATTTGCTAGAAGGGGGAGGCTTTAAAGGCGGCCGGCAACTATTTATCAAGGCGCTTACTTGGTGGTCCAAACTATGTGAGAAGAAACCACAGCAGTGTTTCTCAAACTATCGCAGGAGAAGGAAACTACAATTTATACAACATATGTAAGACAAAAGTGTATTTTTTTTTTTTAACAACAAAGACTTACCTCTAAAAATATGACTTTTACCTTGAAGAAATTAGTTTAATTCTAGTACCGTTCCACAATTCCTTCTCAAGTAAAAAAAAAAAGTAATTTTATTTCATACGATTAAGTGTTTTTCTTAAATTTTCTTTAATTATTATTATTGGAATTAATGAATGACTAAATACATAAATAAAAATATAAATACATGGGTGTCGCCTAACGGGACAAGCCGAAAGGAAAAAAAGATTATTATTGGAAAACAATCTACTCTTTCATTTTGAAAATGGAATTCTTTCTCTAAAAAAAAAAAAAAAGACAAACTGGAGCGCAACACTTTTTTTCATGAAGATCAAAAAAAAAATTCTCTGCTAAATACTTTAATTTATTATTCGAGTATCATTACGCCTTTTTATAGTGGGGACAAATACTGGGCAAGTAATTTTTTTCCCTCCCCTACAAACTTTTCCTTTGATTTTGTTGTAATTATTATTTTCAGTTTCCCCCCCTCTGACTCTTCTCGTAATATTTGACTTTTTTTCTTGGAAAAAAATTTATCTGAAGAAAAAAAAATTGTTCTCGAAGGATCATACTTTTGGGTTTTTAAATTTGACTTATTCTTATCAGAGTACAAAAGGGGCTTTCTTCCATTAACTTTGGTATTTGAATGCAGGAGAAAAATGAAGAAAATTATGTCTTTGATAAATTTTTTTTGGGGGGGCGGGTAAATAGTGTTTCCTTTTATGTTAAAGCAAAGAACCCTTGACAAGGGTTTTGATTTTGGTCACAGTTTTATTGTTTCGTGTGGTTGAACAACAGTGTGATAACAAAGAGCGAGTCTTACTAATGTGTCTGGAAAGTACTTGTGTGGAATACTACAGCTTAACTTGTTAGTATTTGAACTGTGGTCCCTCTCGACTGAGTGGTCCGCTCCATTCTCAAGCCTCATTGCCGCACGTAAACGCGAGTGCACAAAACGTCATCGGCCCCAAAAATCTGTGAAAAATAAGGAAACAAGGAAGTAACATTTGCGAAACAAAAAAACATCAACAAGTATTCTATTGTGAGCCAATCAGACGTTAAATGCAAAATGGATTCCACTGACTCAACTATTTGTACACAAGCATCTAAAAAGTCAATTTTTCAGGACTTTTTTTTGGGGGGTTGTTCAATTTTAAGTGTGTCATAACAGATATTCACTGCCCTTAACTCACCAGCGTCAGCTCATCGCCGTTGAGTTCTCGGGTCCAGAAGGTTTTTGGTCCGTCCCCGTCCACCAGAGTCTGCTTGCAGCTCATCTTGGTGGCCGACTCCCATGTGGCGAGACTCTGCAGTGCGAGCAGGGGAAAACGCTCTGCGTCAGTAGACGGACAAGAACTCCACCGGAAAACTAAAGCTTAGTTATAGAAGTTTTCGTAATGTCGCTACGTTGTAGTCACCAGGGTACATCCGGGTGACAGACAGCACTTAGTGAACTGAAAACAATGATCATGACAAAAATTGTATGCCAGATATTCCCCAAAGGCTTCAGTTATTTTTATATTTCCTCAATCGAAATTATTCAAGCGTAAGGTGATTAAGTAAATTGAGTGGCTGTCGCAAATATCTGTGCGGAGAAACTCACGACTTTCCAAAGCCGCGGATTGGGAACAAAACCTGACTCATCTGGTTCGTGAAATACATTTTTTCCCCCACAAGTACAGCAGTAGTACAAAAGTTTGCTGAGGTTGAGTCATTTGTCAAAATAGCTCGTCTCCTACTAACGTTAACTCTGTGTCAAATTCATTTTTGTCACGGGCCACATTGTAGTTACGATTACCCTCAGAGGGCCGTTATGACTGCGAATCCATGACAATATTTTGCCTCATATTTACACATGACATGACATGAACTAGTTTTGGAATCATAAATCAAGCTTCATGGGTTTTTCGACTATCGTTCATGTTTGGTAACACAAAAATGTTTGCAATATCTCAACTTTATCATTTATCCATCAATCCATTATCTTTTTTTCCGCTTATCCTCATGAGGGTCGCGGGGAGTGCTGCAGCTGTCAACGGGCAGGAGGCAGGGTAAACCCTGAACTGGTTGCTAGCCAATCGCAGGGCACACGGAGACAAACAGCCGCACTCACGATCACACCTAGGGGCAATTTAGAGTGTCCAATTAATGTTGCATGTTTTGGGGATGTGGGAGGAAACCGGAGTGCCCGGAGAAAAACCCACGCAGGCACGAGGAGAACATGCAAACTCCACACAGGCGGGGGCGGGATTGTACCCGGGTCCTCAGAACTTTACCAGCTGATCCACCGTGGCACCCTTTATCATTTATGATATGACAATTTGAAATGTTGTTACAGATGATCACAAAAATCATGGAAGTTGATGTTCGCGGGCCACATAAAATGATCTGGCTGGCTGGATCTGGGCCCCCGGGCCTTGAGTTTGACACCTGTGCTCTACAGCGTCAAAAGAGCACCTCTGCGCCATAATCCGAGCAATTTCCATCAAACTTGTTTCTGAATGTCCTTGCTTGTGGAAATATAAGATATGAAATTACTGCCAGTGTTCCGTTTCACTTGTTATGTGAGGTAATGACATCATTACTCTTCACGGATTCAAGCGAAGGTGGTCGGGAAGCGGGCGGAAATCGTAATTCGAGACATTGCCCTGTTTGTTCGAATCCCTTCGCCGTGGTCAAACGACACGGAAGAGTTGGTTTACCAATGGTGCCGTCTTCAGTTTTATGTGTGATGTTGTGGTAAAAATGTCTATATGTCTCCTTTTTGACGACAAAACTCGAATACGTCGCTGTTGTAGCTTTTACTTAGTGGGACAAGCAAGCTGAGCGGTCGAGCTTCTCATTTCCTGCGCGCTTATGTTGGCTTTATGGGAACATTTCCACGGAAGCCCAACGTAATACTTTCTCACGCGGCTTCCCACAATTTGGCCCGTGTTGCCTTGCGCACAGCCGTCTTTAAATGAAACTGCCTGGAGGACATAAAAATATTTTTTTAAAAATGGTGACAACTACAAACTCCAGGCCCTTTTCATTGATTTCCATTACGAAATAGTTATGTCGTTGAGACTTCTCTGTAGACCTCTCTTGGACAAGTCTGGCGCATTTGGCAAAAAACATATCGCAATAATTATCCGGAATAGGCGGTAGAGAATCCACTTCAAACCTGTTCTGTTCAGTCGTCATTTTGGAAGCTTGTGGGACGTGGCAAATGTAGCTTAAGGGGGGGCGGAGCTTAAGATTGGCAGTTGGGAAGCTCCATTGTCCAACATGTTTTGAGAAGCTGAGGAATTGGCTAAATTCATTCATATGTTCAGTTTGTAGTGAAATCATAGCTATTATTTTGGATTGTTATGGGACAAATTTAAGTGTTGGGCTCTACAGAAAAATTCCTTTTAAGAAGCAAAGCAATCGAGGGAACACAGAGGGGGCAGATCTCTGGCAAATTCAATTCTTTTTTTGCAATCGCTAACAAAATCCTTCCAGGTTGCTCCCCGAGTGCATCCAAACAATTTTGCGGATGCTGCCTCGTCGACACGATAAGCGCAGCCTGCACCGGAACACAAACAAAACGTGACGAATGCGCGATGACATCCGCTCCTTTGAGCCATGGGAGACGTCACGCAGTTTGGGACGGCGGGCGCGGTACCCGGCACGCCGCGGGGCGCCGCCAAACGGGCGCCACGCTGTCTCCAAAATAGGTCACGTCTGCCCTCCCTGCCCCAAAAAACAACCGCATCCACGATCCGTTCTTTGACGATAGTTAGCAACGGTTGCCGTTGCCCACCACGATCAACAGTTAGCACTTGACAAACTTGCTCCATAATTTCTTTACACTGCCATTTTTTGTGCGTCCAGCCGTTCTATAACTCCCTCTTCTTCTTTCTTTGACGCACAGGGCAGCAAAAATAAACCTCGGATTCCCGGTGGTTACAGAAAGCCCGACAGCTCAAGTTAAACAATCGCAGAAGTTATGTCCCAGATCCACGATAGGTTCAAATTCACCTATTGACTGTCTTGGGGAAAATCAATTTTCTGTAATTTGATGGAAAAACATTCTGGGTGCATGGACGTAACTCAAACCACTCGTATCTCAAAGCGTCTTTCCCCATTGAAATGACTGAGCATGCCATTAATCCGTTCCATCTTCCCTAAAAAAAGCAAGTTTTTTGTGATTTTCAATTAAATAATTAGCACTCTACAGAACTGTGCTTGTAGAACATAAATAAACATGATGTTTAGAATTAAATGGTTTTTACCACTTTTTTTCTTTAATTGAATTACTGTAAGGTCCAGCCTATAAGCCGCGTGTTTTTTCACACGCTTTCAACCCTGCGATTTATGCGGTAAATCGGCTAATTTGTGCATTTTTTTCTAACGGCCACAAGGGGGCACTCGTGCTGAAAAAAAAGGTAAGAGTGAGACCGGTGGAATGTATGTGCCAAGGAAGTGACTTTTACCGGTCCGGCCCTCTTAGCGCTGCGGTAGCGTGTTGCTGCCGTGTCTCGGTGATTTTTACTGGTATGTTTTTTTTTTTTTTTTTTTTTTTTTTTAACCGGCCCTGTTAGAGGGGAACTAGCATTAGTGTTAGCGCGGCGCTAGCATAAGCGCAGTGGCGCTAGCAATAAACTCTGTGTACCGTATTTCTTTGTAAAAATCTCATGTTTCAATGTGCGCACTTGCGGCTTTTACAAAGCTGCGGCGTATGTATGTACCAAATGGTATTTCCTTTACAAATATACTGGGTGAGGCTTATAACCAGGTGCGCTCTGTGGGAATTACGGTAACATTATGCAACTCTTTCTGATGTACATGCCTTGGTCACCTGGGTGCAGGATAATTTTGACAGACTACAAAAAGCCCTCTGTAAGAAAAATGTATTGCTTTGCTACCATCTTTTGGTACCTTCTTGCCAACTAGGTTGAAGTGGGTTGAACAACATTCCCTTGTGCTTTGCATTGTAGTGTTCCCCACTTTCCACAAGGGGATAGGAATTGATAATTCCGCTAAAAATGTTTCTAATTGCCGATGTGGATAGCTGAGAAGGTAACTATAATCTGAACGATGATTCCTAAACACTTTAATGTTACAACATTGAGCTTAAAAATAAATGGCTTGCAGGTCATCGGTTTTCAACGATTGTACCTGCGCTCCGTAACTTCAACTACCAACCCAAGCTAAACGTAGCTACTCCCCGACAAGCAAAGATGTCTAATATGAAATGTATCACTTCAACACTAACTACTTGACACCAATTACTACTTTCTTGTCAGCCAGGGCTTTGACTCTGTCTTAGTTGCACGAAGAGCACAAAAATACGCTAATATGTGAACTTGTGAATAGAAAACAGCAACGAGTGCTTTTTCGCGTCCCCTTTCATCCCACAGCAGCCCAGCAAAACTGAGATACACTTTGTTCATTGGTGAAAGGGGGGAAGAAAAAAAAAAACAAAGTCGGTTCAAGAGCTCATCACAATCTGCCCTCAGAGCCTGCGGATGAATTCCCATCCATCTCAAGGATCACGACGCCGCTTAATCCATGTGCCCAGACGTGAGGGTGATACCAATGGATTGGGCCGCCGGCAGCAATCCATTCCTCAAAAAGCAGTTAGCGGTCTTGGGCCTTGAACGCGGCGGTCCACAACTTTGCATGCCGTGGATGTCAGATTCCTGATCGCTAGCATAGCATTGCTTGTTGTTATTCTAAGGCCAAAATGAGAAGAGTATTTGGAAGGCTTTCCCATGGTCAAAAACTGCAAATGTTTTGTGGATGACTCAATAGTGCCCACTAGATTTTAGTTTTTCATTTTGTTTTTAAATCAGCTCCCAAAGCCAGTTCCATTTACCAACAACCAATTTGTTTAGCATGTTTATCGTGAGGATACCTATAAAAATAGTCTCAGGAAGCCATGCCCAAAAAGAATTTGAATTGTCCATTTTTCAGGCATATTTCGGGGTGCATCAAATAGGAACTTGGCCAACTGTTTTTTACCATCCATCATCCCATTATCTACCGCTTTTCCAGCTCGGGTCGCGGGGAAAGTAGCTTAAGCAGGGATACCCACACTTTCCTTTCCCCAGTGACTTCTTCCAGCTCTTCCGGAGGGATCCCGAGGCGCTCCCAAGCCAGCCACGAGACAGTCTCTCCAGCGTGTCCTGGGTCGTCCTCAGGGTCTTTTTCCGGTGGGACGTGCCCGGAACACCTCACCAGGGAGGCGTCCGGGAGGCATCCAGATCAGATGCCCCAGCCACCTCATCTGGCTCCTCTCAATGCGGAGGAGCAGCGGCTTGACACTGAGCCCCTCCCTGATGACCGAGTTACTCACCCTATCTCTAAGGGAGAGCCCGGACACCCTGCTCCCAGGAAACTCGTTTCGGCCGCTTGTATCCGGGATCTTGTTCTTTAGGTCACAACCCACAGCTCATGGCCATAGGTGAGGGTAGGAAAAATTGAATCTTGATGTCCCTTGCCCAGACGCTGGTCACCGGTGCCCCCCTCTGGACCCAGGCTTGGAGGTGGGCCTCGAAGGCAAGCACCTGGTGGCCGGGTCTGCACCCATGGGGCTCGGCCAGGCACAGCGCGAAAGGGTAACATGGGTCCCCCACTCCCATGGGCTCACTACCTGTGAGAGGGGCCATAGGGGTCGAGTGGGAAGTGAGTTGGCCAGTGGCCAAAGTTGGGGACCTTGCCGATCCGATCCAAGGGTACAGAAACTAGCTCTAGGGACATCGAATGTTTTTTACCATTGCTTCCAAATTTTGACATCATGTATTAGACAGCCAGGAGAACGGAAATTGCCAGGAACTTGAGTTTTTGTCATTGTGTGTGGGTTGAGCATGATACCACCCACAAGAACTAAACCCCACGCTCAATCCCAATGTCCACATGCTAACAGGATCTCCCTAACCCTACTCCCCTAAACCCAAAAGCAAACACAATCCCCAACCATAACTCCAACCACAAGGCTAATCCCAACAAGCTAACTACCACTAGCACAACCGACCTCAATATCCAATCCTAAACCCAATTGCAAACCCAAGTCCCAAAAACAGCCCTCATCTTCTCATATTAACCACTAAGACTAATGGCCAAAACCACAGTCATAGTCTGAGCAAACACCCAAAACCCAAACACAAACCTAATCCCCAACCCAAACCCAAGCCCTAACATCTTCATCGGAACACCAATCCCAAACCTAAAACCAACACAGAGCGATTGACAGGCCCCCTTGCGGTCATAAATATATAAAAGGATAAAACTCCCATCAATCCCAACAAAGCCACCCAGACACCCTTCACCTTGCACTTCCTCCCGTCCACCGTCTCCTCGTCAAACTCCTCGCCGACGTGGAAGTTGATCTCGGTGGTGCGCACGCTGGTGGACGTCTTGATGTAGAACTGCTCGCCGTCCTGCCGGATCTCCACGTGGGGGTTGGAGGCGGCCGCCACCGCCACCTTCCTCAGCATGGCGTTCACGCCTGAGGACACGGTGGAAGGCGGAGAAAAGCGTTCAGAAAGTCAAAGGTGGAAACTCGGAACTGGTGCTGTACGATTATGCGGTGCTGTGCGGGTAATCTACGTTTTATATAACATTCTGCATCAGGACCTGTCTGTGTTATGAGAATTATGAGAAGGCCGTAATGAAAATTTGTGGGCAACGGTGCGCTCGAGGACATTGTTCTGCTTTCTGGGGTCAGCGGCAGTCCCCGATCGCTTTCGTGACGCTCGGATCATGAGAAACAGATGTCGAAGACTGTGAGCAACGGCAGATAAATACTGTAGCGCGAGAGGCGAGATCCTCTCAGGGCGACAACGCCCGTGCGAATACGATCGTTACGCTTGACAGTTTTCACAATCCACACCCTAATCCGAAACGAGGGACGGGGAGGGGGGGGGCATAGCACTTGTTTTTTAACAGTGTTAAATATGGATGAGCCTCATCCATCGTTCGGCAACGGGTCCTCTCACGCGTGAGGAAAAACCTGCACAGAACCGACGTATGAGGACGTGTTCTGAGGATTTGGTGTTTTCGGATGTTTGTATCTGATTCTGATTCACTGTATTTTATCCCCATCTTGGACCTGATCGTCTTCATTTTGTACAGTTTTAGATTACTGACGAAAGAGCTTCTTCCAATGTTCTGAACTAGGTACACTTTACCGGACCACCCTATCGTTATAGCAACAAGTTCTTTATTTGTGCTGGTCCCAGAAGATAGACCTCGATCATCATCTGCCGGAGCAGCATCACTCCTCCGCTTGCTACTCAAAGATGGTATCGAGGGAACTGAGGGCGCTTGGGGTCGGGGTGGGGGCGTTACTAATGTGGATTCCAGTGCAGAGGGGGCCGCCGCTTCCCATTAGCATCTTGGTCATGACGCGGCCACCGGGAGGTTACCCAGGGTGCAATCCGACAAAGGGACAAGAGGGACGTGCTTAGTGGATCGCAGAGGTGGTAGCGGTACTCACAAGCTGCACTTATGGAGACGTTTAGTTGTGTAAAAAAAAAGAAAAAAAAAGACAAGTAATGATTCACCTTCTGTATCTTGAATGTGCTCGAGTACAAAATAAAATATATATTTTAATGTAAATATAAAGTACATATCTTTTTGGAAGCCTCATTCAAGAACTTGCATTTGTCATCAGGTCAACATGGTATTATATGGTGGTTTTCGACATATTGTTCGCATGTAATGCAACAAAATACAGTGAATTTTTCATAATGTATTTACATTTCATCATGTTTTGTTGTCAGTTTATTTTTTTTGTGGAGAACAAATATGGTTGATTCCAAAATAATGATCTATGCTGTTAATACATTTTTTTTTAGTATGGACTCCCAAGAGACCTGACAAATCATCCATCCATCCATCTATCCATCCATTTGCTTTGCCGCTTATCCTCACGAGGGGCGCGGGAATGCCGGAGTCTATCCCAGCTGTCAACGGGCAGGAGGCGGGGTACACCCTGAAGCCAAGCGCAGGACCAATCACACCTAGGGGCAATTTAGAGTGTCCAATTAATGTTGCATGTTTTTGGGATGTGGGAGGAAACCGGAGTGCCCGGAGAAAAACCCACGCAGGCACGAGGAGAACATGCAAACTCCACACAGGCGGGTCTGGTATTGAACCCAGGACCTCAGAACTGTTAGGCCAACGCAACACTAAATCCATCCATCCATTTTCTACTGCTTTTCCAGGTCGGGTCGTGGGGGAAGCAGTTTCAGCAGGGATACCCAGACTTCCCTTTCCCCAGCCACTTCTTCCAGCTTTTCCAGAGGGATCCCAAGGCGTTCCTAGGCCAGCCAAGAGACATAGTCTCTCCAGCGTGTCCTGGGTCGTCCCCGGGGTCTCTTTCCAGTGCGATTTGCCCGGAACACCTCACCAGTGAGGCATCAGATGCCCCAGCCTCCTCATCTGGCTCCTCTCGATGCGGAGGAGCAGCGGCTCGACACTGAGCCCCTCCCTGATGACCGAACTCCTCACCCTATCTCTCAAGGAGGAAAACTCATTTCGGCCACTCTTTAAAAATAAGAAATATAATCGAAAATAAACTCAACCGAATGAGTTGCATTACTTTGGGAACGTAATTGAAATTTGGCATTTACATTTTCAACAGGGTCACCCGTTATTGTAACCAACTCCGGTTCCAAAGTCATCTCCCACAAAACTATTTGGAACGCCGACCTTGCATCTGACTCTAGAGGTTCCCAACATTTTTTGGTTCACGCCATCCATTCCTCACACCTCACCCCCACTTCCCCACCCCTTCCCCACCCCGGCACTGCAACACAAACACAATTGAATGACCCACTTTATGCGTCCCAAAGCGGAGGCGGCACAGTCGTCGGTTGAGACTATTAAAGGGTGAAGACGACGCGCGACATGCGTGGCCTACTTAAAAGACTTCAAAATGAACAATTTTGTGCTTAATAATGACACTTTCGCACAGGCTGGAATTCTGCATCTGGTGTGTGTGTGTCCCCCCCCCCCCCCAAATCATCAGCATCAGCAGCATCTCAGTGTCCTTTCCCAGGGTAGCCGCTCCAAAACAATGCCATGTTGTTTGCAAGTCCGCATGCCATTCCCCAAAAGAACAACAGTGTGTGTGGTGTGTGTGTGTGCGCTCGTGATGGATGTGATGCCCGGCGCGGCGACGTTGCAAACGGAGCAGAAAGACGACGAGAGGCGTACTCACCCAAAGCTTTGAGAAGTTCGTCGAAATTCTCGCTGCTCTTCATCTTCCAGGTGCCGGCAAAGTTGGCCATGTCTGCTGACGGCGGCGGCGGAGCGAATACCGGGGAGAACCTGTTCCACCGACGCTGCTTTCCTCTCGCTCTCTCTCTCTCCTGTGTCACTTTCTCACCCTCCTTCTCCTCCTCCTCCTCCTCCTCCTCCTCCTCTTCCTCTGCAGGGGCTCACCTCCTCCAAAATGTTCCTTAGCTCGGTAAAGACGAACCAGGATTTACATCTCAAAAGGTCATTGAGGGCAAAGCACTCGTTTCCAACGGTGTCGAGAGGACATAATGCGGAAACGACGACGCGGCGAACGCTTACAGTGAAGAAAACAAGTAGTTGAACACCCTGCTACATTGCGAGTTCTCTCCCGCTTGGAAATCACGGAGGGGTCTGAAATTTTCATCGAAGGTGCTTGTCCGCTGTGAGAGAGATCATCTGAAAAGAAAAATACAGAAATCACAATTTTTAAGTATGAACTGTGGTACAAAACCAGCAGCTTTCCCATTCCTTACCCTCTCCCGGAATTTCTCCTTCAGTAGCAGACTGAGCAGGTTGTAGGGTACACGAAACCACACCGGGGCCCCAACGATCAACACTTTCTTCAGCCAGGCGGGGAACGCCCCCTATGAGGATAAAGACGCAAAATGGTTAGAGGACTTGGACCTGCGGTGTAAATCCTACCTTACAGTGAAGAAAATAAGTATTTGAACACCCTGCTATATTGCAAGTTCTCCCACTTAGAAATCATGGAGGGGTCTGGAAAAAAAAAAAAAAAAGAAAAATCCAGAAATCACAATGTATGATTTTTTTAGCAATTTATTTGTGTGTGATAAAGCTGCAAACAAGTATTTGAACACCTGAGAAAACCAATGTTAATAATAGGTGCAGTAGCCTTTGTTTGCAATTACACAGGTCAAACGTTTCCTGTAGTTGTTCACCAGATTTGCACACACTGCAGGAGGGATTTTGGCCCACTCCTCCGCACAGATCGCCTCTAGATCGGACAGGTTTCTGGGCCGTCGCTGGGAAACAAGAAGTTTTGGCTCCCTCCAAAGATTTTCTATTGGGTTTAGGTCTGGAGACTGGCTAGGCCACGCCAAAACCTTGATATGGTTCTTTCGGAGCCACTCCTTGGTTTTCCTGGCTGTGTGCCTCGGGATCATTGTCATGTTGAAAGACCCAGCCACGACCCATCTTCAATGCTCTGACTGAGGGAAAGAGGTTGTTCCCCAAAATCTCACAATACATGGTCGGGGTCATCCTCTCCTTAATACGGTGCAGTCGTCCTGTCCCATGTGCAGAAAAACACCCCCAAAGCATGATGCTACCACCCCCATGCTTCACAGTAGGGACGGTGTTTTTGGGATGGAACTCATCATTTGTCTTCCTCCAAGCACGGTTAGTGGAATTATGACCAAAATGTTGCATTTTGGTCTCATCTGACCACAAAACTTTTTCCCATGACTCCTCTGTATCATCCGAATGGTCATTGGCAAACTTAAGACGGGCCTTGACATGTGCTGGTTTAAGCAGCGGAACCTTCCGTCCACATGCGTGATTTCAAACCATGATGTCTTAGTGTATTACCAACAGTCACCTTGGAAGCGGTGGTCCCAGCTCTTTTCAGGTCATTGACCAAGACTTGTTGTTTAGTTCTGGGCTGATTTCTGGATTTTTCTTTTTAGATCATCTCTCTCACAGCGGACATGCACCTACGATGAAAATTTCAGACCTCTCCATGATTTCTAAGTGGGAGAACTTGCAGTATAGCAGGGTGATCAAATACTTACTTTCTTCACTGTAAAACAATTACTGTACATCCAGGAGCAAAATAGGTAAATTGGTACATGGGAAGAATTGTGTTAAATTTGGGTGTCTGTTTGCGATCAAGAATTTTAACAGTATGGAGCAGAAAAACTCAAAGGATTTTTTAAAATATAGTTTAGCCTTAGTCACTTGAAGGTGGTTATTATGCATCAATTTTTATAGATATCTTTAATATTTAATAAATTAATAATTGCTATATATATTATTATATGTATTTTTCGTTTCTCTTTTGTCCTTTTTTTTTTTTTTTTTTTTTACAAATTATGGACCAGTTTCAATTGTTGAAATGTCTTTGTTGATATGGATGCAAATGTTTTCCCCCGGTTAAACAGTTGCTTGGTCCAAGATGCTGCTGAAAGTGCCACAACAATATTTCATTATGAGACGTGGCTGCGACCTAAGCTCAAAAAAAAATGTGACAGGTGAATTTTTTCGTAGAAAAGGGGATAAAATCTGCAAATATGCACATTTGCAAATGCAGTCCCACGGATATGCGGGATCACTGTGTACCAAAAGAATTATGATCTCGATTTACTCACAAATTTTCCTTCTGCTCTATAACGGAAGGGTTTTACGTGAGGAAAAAATGCAGGTTTTTAGAAACTACTGTACAATTCTAAAAAGTGTATAAAAACGTTGTGCAAGCAATTCCACTAGTTGCCAATGAGGGAAACAGTGAGCACATTGACTAACTTGCCAACAAACATAAAAGGAGAAGAAGACGCGGAAACGGAAGTTGCCAGAGACTTAAGTTGTCATGGCGCTTCATATAATTTAACAATACAAACTCTTTGTTCGCTGTGTTTTTAAAGCAATATTCAGGTATGTGGACTTCCATTATACTTCACTATTAAAGTTGGATGCCGGGGTCAGTTTTTGCGTCCCTGACGGCGACGACAAAGGCGGCTCCTTGAAGCTTCTGACTGAATTTTCTGGTTTTGGAGCTAGCACATCAAGCTAGCGTTAAACTACCACTGTCGTTCTTTCCGTTTTTCGCTATAGTTTGATTTTGAGATACCTTTTCAGTGTGTCTTTTTGTTTGCTTGTTATTAGATCGTTGTGGTTAAGCTGGCTCGACCACGAAGAGTAAAATGAGCACTCAAGTAGGTAACAACTGGTCCTAATATTTCATTTTTCAAAATTCCCGATACTAACAAAATGCACGTTTTCATTTCAGTACAGCATCCTTTTTAAACAAGAGCACGGTGAGTAACAACTGGGTTACTTGCACTTTGCAAGCTATTTAATGTGATGATTTATTTTTTCTAAACTCATGAAATGGTTTCGTAGTTCAATAATTACTAGAAGCATTATTGCGTACACACACACACCATCACATAACGTTATTATATAGACACATGTAAACAGAAGAGTCACAGATGCATGAACCCAAAAACATGGTAGGATCTAATACAAATGAATAATGATAAAATAAAGATATCTTGCATGCTTTTGCCATTAGAAATTATAAACGGCAACAACCAAAGTGAATTTGAAAATTTTCTCTCAGCACATGACGATGCAATCTGGACAGCGGCCTGGGGTAAAAGTGAGGCGGACGGCTCAGAAACAATCGTCACTGGCTCCCTGGACGATATGGTCAAAGTGTGGAAATGGTAAGCGGGTGTGTGGTGGACGAGACAAGGTATTGATTTGGTAATGTTGGCTTCTCGGATGTGAGCAGTGCAGTTGACTGCTAAGTCAATTATGTGTATGAAAATAAAAAGCCGGCATGAGCTCATGATCACCTTGCCGTGGCAGGTCTGATGAGAAGCTTGAGCTGCAGTGGACGTTGGAGGGCCACCAGCTGGGCGTCGTGTCTGTGGACATCAGCCACAACGGAGCCATCGCCGCCTCCAGCTCACTTGATGCACATATCCGCCTCTGGGACCTGGAGTCCGGGAAACAGATCAAGTCCATGGACGCCGGACCAGGTGAGACCAGGATCCACCACTTGTTTACAGAAGAATGAGTCTCTTTCACATTGTCTGTAAAAGCCACCATTTTCTGGCCTTTTTACTCAGGTTGTTGTTCTCTATGCTGTATAAATGTATACAGCTGCTTATTTTTTTCCAGAGCTGTATATATGTACGTACTAATTTCGTATGTGACTATGGGACGTCTCTTTGCAATTCTCTTGGTTCTATGTTATAGGTGAGTCCACACTGGGTAGTTTATGGCTCTAATGCAACACTTCTGCGGGTTATATTGAGAAGCTGTCAATAGATCAATTGAGAGGTAACTAAGAAGAAAGTACTCCGTAGTAGTTAGACAGATTCCAACTATAGGAAGCGGACAGTGAAGAAAATGTGTACTGTATTTTTTTGGGGGAGATTTTGCGTTGGGAGTGTATCTGGGGGTATTTTTGTGCTTGTGAATTGTTCGTTTTTCGCGCTACAAAGTGGAATAGAGGTTTATTCACATTTTATCTAAAACTAATAGATGTGATACGTTTCAGTAAGGAACTGTGCTTAAAATTGTGACGCTGTTCAAAATCCTGTGCCTGATATAAATTCAGCAGTGCTCCAACACCGTGTCAGTCACAATTTTGAGTGCCGTTCCTCACGGAACTGTTTTAGCTCCTTTCCTTTTTTGTAGAGGTTGAACCTTTGTAGCAAGAAAAAGTAATATTTCACAAGTGTCTTTCAGAGACCTCACAAATGGACAAAAGCTTCCACTATTTGGAGGAAAGTAGTCAGGATGGCGGTCAGCTGGTTAGCACACCTGCCTTGCACTTCTTGGGTCTGTGGCATTCCCACGTTATCCTTATGCCCTTTTCTCTGGGTACACCGGTTTCTTCCCACATTCCAAAAACATGGGTGGTAGCTCAACCGAAGACAAAATTGTCCATGTGAACGTGGCGGCCACTGGTTTTTGTTCTGTACGTGCCTTGCGATTGGCTGACGACTACTTTCAGGTGCACTCTGCCTCTCACCCAAAGTCAACTGGGATAGGCGGCACCACACACATGATTTTGGTGAAGATTACTAAGTGGTTCAGAAAATTGACAGATCAATGGCCAGAAGTATTGAGCCAAATTCCCCACAGGAAGTGAACACTGAAGAGTTGTTCATACTCTTAGTTCGAATAAATTAGATTCTGGGAAGACTCAAGGACTTTGTATGTCATGCAAAATGAATCGACCTTATACACTTGCATGTCTAAGCGTGTACAAATGACTGGTGAATTGAATGACTATTACTTAAAAATTCTTATCGTGGTGATGTGTGGTTACCCTCTAGTGGATGCCTGGACGGTGGCCTTCTCGCCCGACTCAAAGTACATCGCAACTGGAAACCACCTGGGCAAGGTCAACATCTTTGGCGTGGAAAGCGGCAAGAAGGAATACTCTCTGGACACTCGGGGGAAATTTATCCTGAGTATCGCTTATGTAAGAGGCCCCTCGGAATATTACACAATGTTATACTCGTATATTTGCAAGTTGTATTTAATCATCTTTTTTACTCTTCAGAGTCCCGATGGTAAATATTTGGCCAGCGGGGCTATTGATGGCATCATCAACATCTTTGACATCGCCACCGGAAAGCTTCTCCACACGCTGGAAGGTGGGTTCGCTCAAGATTCAAGGTTGCATTGCCTCAACCGAGGCTGTTCTGTCTATTAGTGTGGGCATTGCCACCTGTTTGTGTTTTACTTTGCAATTTTGCACTCGCTAGGTAAATATTGTCTCAAAATAAACTATGTAATTCAAAGTGAGGGAGTACCACATTTTGAGAACACAGCACAACCTCGGTTCTCGACCACAATCCGTTCCAGAAGGCGGTTCGAGAACTGATTTGTTCAAAAAACTGAATCGATATTTCTCATTACAATTAACGGGAAAAGAAATAATGCGCTCCAAGCCTAAAAAAATAAGAGTTTTCAAGCTTTTTTTTTTTTTTTTTAGCTTTTCCTGATAATAAACTGCATAGGAGAAAAACAGGTATAGTTTAAATACTTTGTATGGTAAAATGATTTAAGAAATATATTTACTTTTTGCTTTAAATGTATGCTTTAGTAGTAGAGTAGGCTAGGCTGCGAGTGCATTGCCGTATCCATAACGACTCGGCCCCAGCCATGTAAACTTTTTTCATTAACAAAAGTGTAGAGTAAATTTAAAGAAGCAATAATCAGGAGGAAAAAAAGTTTTTTTTTTTTTTTTTTTTTCCTTACAAAAAGTAACATGAAAACATGAACTCGTAACTCGAGTTAACGAAATCTTTGAAACAAAAATGCAGAAATGCTAATGGAACAGTTATTTCCGGGTTTTGATGGGGGGTGTTCGAGTACCAATTTTCGTTCGAAAACAGAAGCAAAACAATCTCAAACTTTTCGTTCGAGAAAGGAGACGTTCGAGAACCGAGGTTGTACTGTACCTGAAATGTATGTGAAAATGCCCCAAGACGTTTCTTTCCTCTGCCTCCAGGGCACGCCATGCCCATCCGCTCCCTCACCTTCTCTCCCGACTCCCAACTGCTTGTCACGGCGTCCGACGATGGTTACATCAAGATTTACGATGTGTAAGTCTTTTTTTTTTTTTTTTTTTTTTTTAAATTTTATTTATTTTTTTCCCTTCCTTTACACAATTGGCAGATTCTTTAAGTGTGTTTGTGGGGCAAAAACAATTCCCCAATATGAATTTCTTTGTTCTTGAAGGCAACACGCCAACCTGGCGGGCACGCTAAGTGGACACGGTTCCTGGGTGCTTAATGTGGCCTTCTCCCCGGACAACATACACTTTGTCTCCAGGTAAGGATTTATTTCAAGTCGGGTCAGGAGAACCTCTGCCAAGGCTTTAACACAGTCGGATGAAAAAGAGAAGGAGCATCTGAACATAATTTTTGTAGAGATGCGTTACTTAGGTGGAAAAAACAGCAAAATTCTATTACATGTAGTTGTTATCAGGAAAAAAATGCAAAGTGATTGATAAAATAGAAAAGATGTTACAGAAAAGACAGATTTATTATATAAGTAAAACATGAATAAATTATAACAAATTAAAATTCTAGCAGTTAAATTGTACAACAATTTTAGATCATGTACAACTGTGAAATAATTTTTCTTCGGTAAACTATTTCAACATTTCATGATTAGAGCTGATGCATCAACTCAATTTGAAATTAACTTGTGTGCTTTTTGTATTCTATATTTTATAAAAACTACAATACATATAATTTGTATATGTATTTATTTGGGATCAAAACTGTGGAAGTAAATTACTGCTACCAGGATTTGAATTTGAAATGTGAAGTTATCACATTTTCAATAGTCGCTACAATTCGCTGTCTGAAATTCACCGTCTGTGCCACCTAGAAGAACAGCCAGCCAATGGCAGTTACGCTTTCTTAATCACGTGACGTCACATACTAAGAAAGCGTAACTGGATTGGCTGGCTGTTCAGTTCTGACCTGAAGTAACCCTGCCTGGTGGCACAGACCGTGAATTTTAGACAGCGAATTGCAGCCAGTTGAATTCTCAACATTGAAAAGTTACACTGAAATACAACTATTGAAAATGTGATCACTTTACATTTCAAATTCAAGTCATGTTTACTTCAATACAAAACCACTTTGTGTTCTTCTTCTGCTTTTATGTATTTTTAAATGACTTTTTGAAATTGTCATTAAGTCTCTTCCTCAAAGTATTAATTTATTCATGCTATTTTATTTATATATATATTTTATTTATATATTATATTTTTTATTTAAAAATACTTTACGCTCCTCAATATTGTTTCAGCCACTGTATTTTTATGTACTGTTTCAACATTATCGCCATGCTGGAATAAAAGGAAAGCAAGATAGAGAATTAATTATTCAATGAGAATGTATTGCACATAAAAGTAAAATTTTGAACTAAATGTTGGCAAACAGACTAAAAGATGAAATACAAATCCTTTGGGCCTACAAGTTGAACAGTATTGAGCTGTGGTTAACAAATGTACTGTTATAGATTAAAAAAAGTTCAAGCCTGTATATTAACAGTTTTAACTTTAAATTGAGTCCCGCGTTTGGAAAAACTATTTGATGCAATCACGTCCGTCCAAATTCAAGCACATCATAAAACTGACAAACGCTACGCGACACTGTCAGTTCGCGCCCTCCCCACAACTCTTCCTGTTGCGCCCTTCAGCTCATCAGACAAGAGTGTCAAAGTTTGGGACGCCAGCTCCAGAGCGTCTGGCTCCGGGGCGTGCATCAACACCTTCTTTGACCACCAAGACCAGGTGAGACCTCTAAAGTCACATTTTATTTGTTTACTGTTTTGTAATAATTCCAGAGTACCGGTTCACTTGCGTACTTTGACCTTCCTCAGGTGTGGAGCGTCAAGTACAACAGCAACGGCTCCAAGATCATCTCGGTCAGCGACGACCGCGCCATCCATATTTACGACTGCCCCATGTGAGGCGACGCATCCCCGACCGAGTCATTTTGTATGAATGGTTTTGTACTGGCTCGTGACAGAACAATATCTACAGTAGATTTATATTTTCATGAATTCTGGCTGCCGTTGATTTTCATTCCCTCATCACCGAAATGAAGTAAATTGGTACAAACTTTTCAGGCAGCACGGTTCTCGAGTGTCATGTTTCCCAACTTCTTTAGAGCCACTGACTGAACTGAACTGACCAAAAAAAAAAAAAAAATACAATTTTTAGTTATTGTAATTAGTGCGTACATCTCTGCTGTGGTTTCTTTACAAATTGGTTCCATCTTGGGGTAATGGGAGACATAATGACAACTCAAGTGTTATTACTCATGTCAGTATGTCATAATTTTGTATTGGCTGCTGTCAATGATGTACCTTCTTACTTATAAGTTGGAAATTTAGTTTCCTTTACATTTTCACATTAAAATTCCATTGTTGTTTCAAATCCAATCTATCCTGGTGGAAACATGTTATCATTAATTGCAAGGATTTCTCCTATCAAGTCTTTGCCTTCCCCCTAGTGGCAGGTAGCAAGTAACAAACCTCTTAGCATATCAAATCAGAATTCATTTGGGTATTGGTTTCACGCAACCTTTTCATTAATTTTGGACATTTACCACATTTAATGGTATGTATAATCAATGGATCCCCTGAAAGGCAACACTACACATAAAACAGTTCATTTTAAAAATTGATCAAATGAAAAATGGTCAAATTTTTTTTTTCTATGACACCTGAGAAATATTCTCAGGTCTGCTTTAGGGGTGTAAAATTTGTCGACTATGAAAAATATAACAATAAATTACACAAGTTTAACTAAGATCACTATTTAAGTAAATATGTCCATCAGGCGTTTTACTTTTATTGTAGTGAGGCCCATCCCAATATAGACCTTTTTTTTGTGTGTGTAATTAATCACTCAATGTTGTGATTGAGCACCACGGTGGGTCAGCTGGTGAAGCGTTGGGCTCACAGTTCTGAGGATCCGGGTTCAATCCCGGCCCCAGCTTTATGGAGTTTACATGTTCTCCCCGTGTCTGCGTGGGTTTTCTCCGGGCACTCTGGTTTTCTCCCACACCCCAAAACATGCTACCTTAATTGGACACTAAATTGCCCATAGGTGTGATTGTGAGTGTGACTGTCTATGTGCCTTGTAATTGGCTGGCAACCATTTCAGGGTGTACCCCACCTCCCTGCCCTTTGACAGCTGGGATAGGCTCCAGCACTCCCCGCAACCCTCATGAGGATAAGCGGCAAAGAAAATAGATGGATGTTGTGATTGTTCTCTTTGTTAATGCCGTTGACCAACAACTGTCCAAGGCTTCATTAAAATATTCAAGAAAACAGACACAAAACACAGTAGTAACCGGTTTAAGAGTCCATTCAATAAGTGTGATTTTATTCCAGAATGACAATTTCAGTCTGTTGGTGCGCATCCAAATTTCAGTCTTTCAAAGGAGCATCGCGCTGTCAAATTAAGGATGGCAAGGTAGTTTCAAAAAGATAACGGAACAGGTAGCGGCGTACTCGTCGGTAACGTGCCTCCCTCACAGTTCTGGCTTGAAATCTCAGCTCAGATCCTGCCGAGTGGCATTTGCATTTTCACTCGTGTTTCAGAGAAGTTTCTTTGGTACTCTGGCGTCACTCATGGCATGGAATTGTCCATTGATGTTCAGGGTTGTTTCTCTATCTGTGACCTGCAGTTGGCTGGGACCATTCCGAGGTGCTGCCTACCTCTCAGCAATCGTTTGTGACAAGCTCCGGCTCACCCAGCACCCTAATATGGACGCGCGCCATAGCAAATGGTTGTTCCCAGAAGTGCTGCAAATCAGCTAAAATTGTGATTTTTGCTTTTTAGTTGTCCTGAAACATTAATCAGTGACTAACTTCTCATATAAATCTACTAGTGTATTTTTTTCCCCTAAGAATTTTGTCAAGTATCTTCACTTTGAGATCTGTCGTGTTTCACAGGCCCAATTTTTGGCACCTAAAATCCACATTCTGGGGTGGGTGGTGGGGGACAAAATAATAGTGAATTCATCAAAAGGTAAATTTCTCTCCATAAAATCACTCTCGTATCATACAGCAGAATCTCCAAAGGCAAATAAGCTTTTATGATGAGATTGTGAGATTTGTAGCCGGGGGATTGTGTAACGTCAAAACAAACAAGAACGGGAAATTACTGCCACGGAGGAAAGCATCTGTAAAATGACAATATGAGCAGAAGAATTAACTCAAAAGAAATAGAAAATAAATTAAACAGGGGTCCATGTAAAAAAAAAAAAAAAGTGTAGCTGAAATTTTAAATGCATGGAAATGCCCACGTGTATGGTTCTGTCTTCATACGAGTAGTTTTTTTTTCCAGTGTTGCATTGCAAACGCCTACTTGTTACGTGGACAGTCCTCAAAAGGTATGTTACTTTATTTCAATTGTATTAGACTGGTTAACTTTTTACATTTGGATGATTGTTGAGAGCGTTACAGGTTTCCAAAAATCTCATGCTTAGTCGCAATTCGCTGTTTGCAAACTCACTTATTTGCCATTTTGTGAATTTTCTGACGATCCCTCAAGATTATTGTGTCGAAGGCCTGTCGAAATAAAGTAAAACAGTACTTGGTCCAAGTACGTAGCTGAATGGACACATCTCGACTGAGAAACAAGCTTTATGTTTGGGGGAAAAAAAAACTATTTTTTTAATCTTTTGCTAGTCATATGGAGGCTCTGTACGTATTCCCTGCAGTAATGGGATCACTGTAACTAGAAGATTGCCTGAACAGTTAATTCACTTGACGTTGTGAAATAATTCACAAAACTGATTGTGTTCCACTTTCCATCCAAAAAAAACCTCATTTCTCGTTGTAAAGCACAGTAGCTTTTCGTACAGCAGTATTTTTTTTTTAAACTGTCATATCTTTGATATTTTTTGGCAGGGTTGTTATTGCAGGGACCGAAGTGACCGATGGGTGAGCTCCTTGCCACGAGGTAAAATACGAAGTTGCTCTTTCCTCTTGGTCTACCAGTGTCTGGACTGGACCAAGTCGTCCCGCAGGCTGAGCCTCTTGAGGGTCTCGTAGCCCACCACGATGAGCACCGACGTGGGCGTGGAGGAGATGATGCGGGCTGACAGCCCCTTGGTCATAGTACCGAGGCCTTCCTCCGCCAGAAGCTGCTTGAAAGTCTCTACCACCGACGAGCGGCCCTCCACCTGCCCCAAAAGCCAAAAACGGACGACTCACTTGCGGGTAAGGACAAATGTTGTCATCCGAGACGATGTGGTAGGAAAATGGGGGAATATGCAGCAAAGTGGAGACTTTGGAGTACAATGTTGGTGTGTGTATGTGAGGGGTGGGGGGGGGGGGCTAGGGGGGGTCATTTCTCTCAACCAATGTCATACAGAGCTCGTGCACGTGATGTCACCATATTCACGACGCCATATTGCCGGTCAAACAGAGCTGCTTGAAAATGAACCGGAGAATATTTACAATACCCGAGACCTGCTGTCTGTTGGTTGTCACAGCAGACGAGACAGATATTCAAAGAGATCATTTTATGGAATACCAGCTGAAAAGAGCAGAAAATATTGACGGATTTCGGCAATTAAACGTGATGGATGTGCCCAACCAAAATACACACACGCCTCTGTAGCGATGGCTTCCTTTCAGGTATGAATTATTCTTCTCAATCTCAAATTACCAAAAAGTATTTATAATGCCAAGTTGGCTCATTTGAGAACAATAAAAAAAAACTGTCGCAGAGAGGTTTAACCGAGGTTAATGTGTGGCAGCGATACGCTTCCGTGTACAAAGGAGCCGTCTACATCCTCTTTTTTTTCTCCCCCAATAATAGTTAATGAATGTGAGTTTGTGTAAAACCAGAGGTCATTTATTTAAATATTATTTGTATTGAATACTAGCTGATGGATGGATTCCAGCAAAGTTTAACATGCCGCCAAACACGCTTCCGCGTTCACGAGCCATCAACCCGTCACTATGTGGGATTTATTCCCGATTGAGAACAGATCCTGCAACGAAGTATTTGTATGCATCCAGCAGACCTTTACTCGCTTTCAAACTTTTCCATGTAAATCTCGACGACTTACTCACCAGATCCATGTGTCGATCCAGTTGTCCAAGACAAGCGGAAGCGGGTTAACAGTATGATTTCTTATCGGCGAAAACATCAACTTCGGCATTTAATACGGGTCTTCTATGCCGGGTTTATCTCATTTTTCCACGTACCTTCGTTTATTATGTTTAACGGTATCGGACAAGACTCTGGGCGTCGTGTTATAAGACATTTTCATGTCGTCTCCAACCGAATTAGCATTGAACAATGCTTTGTTAGACCAGCAGTATGGCGACAAGTCATATGGTTCTATGACGTAGGTGCACGTGACACATGGTATTAAATTGGCACATCACAGCTAATGTAAGTGGAGGCCGCGTAGCTCAGTGGTTAGAGCATTGGTTTGGTAAACCAGGGGTTGTGGGTTCATATCAAAAAATTGTGCCAAGCATATTTGTGCGTTCATCTGAGATGACATGCTGTGGCGACGCTGAAAGAAACTTACTTTTTACAGCTAACGTAAGTGAAAAAAGAGGCAAATAGGCCACGTGCATGGGAAAAGTATCCCTTTGTCAAAACTTGAGGTAATTATTAGTGCTTTTTTTTTTTGTACCAACAACTTAAAAGTAGTTCAACTTTTTTTGCACATGTAGGACAGTTGAAAATGTGACTAAAAACAAGACCAGAAAATAGAATCATTGACTATAAGAAGTCATGTTTTTTGGCAATGGCCTCATCATCTGGGGTTCCCCATGTTCTTTAAAGACCTGGTACATTTTGTGAATGAAAACTTTTGACCTTGAATAAAATAAAAAAATTGTTGTAAATAATTTTAGTGATCCTGACTGACCTGAAACGGGAGCGGTTTAGTCTGATTTGACTTCAGATAGGGAGACCAAAAAATGAGGTATTTTTGAACAGTGTATGTAAAGTTCTTGATTCAACTGAGCCCGCAGTACATGGGTGTGGTCTGTCGTAGTGAGCGTACCTGGACCCTCGCCCGGACCACGTCCATCGGGTTAGTGATGGTGGAGGCGGTGGCGGCGGCCATGGGCCCGGCCAGCGCCTGCAGAATGAGGTGGGGACACTCGCTAGGCGCCATCAGAGACAGCTGCTCTGTAAATGCAAAAACACACACGCAAGCAAAGTCAAATGTTTCCGTTTACGAGGTACAGAGGAAATAATACATAAAAGAAGAATTTATCTTTATTGTCTCCATAAAAAAAAACTCTATTCTTGTAATATTACAGCTTTTTTTGTCAAGAATTAGGGCTTAGTTACTTTTTATGTAGGGCTTTATTTTTAATTAGAGCTTTTATACCTGAATATTCAGAGATTAAAACTGCTTTTTTTAAAAGCAATATTACAAGTCAAAATTGTTAAAAAAAAAATCTGAATATAGTTGTAATAAAACTAAAATTGGATTTTTCACAAGAAAATAAGTTGTAATATGACAAGAAATGTCAGATATTTTTTAAGATCCAAAAATTGTATCATGGCTGTTAAGTAGTATTTTTATTTTAATTAAAAGCGTAATTTATGGGAAAAAGTAAGACCGGAAATAAACATCAGTAGTTTTATGAAAAATAATAAGATTTATAGAAAGATAAAAAGCCATAGTATCACAAAAAGTATTTTTTTAAAGCCTGATTTACAAATTGCAATATTAGAAGAATATTTTTTTTTCCCAAAAAGGCTCAATTTATATTTATATAAATTTTAAATTAATACCTTTTTTATATTTATCTTAAAAAAATATTTTTTTTAATTAAAAAAGTACATCAGTAGTAGCATGAAAAAGTCAGATGTTTTTGCAAGATAAAAAGCAGAAGCCTGATTTACAAATTGCAATATTGGAAAAATAAAGTTTTTCCCCTAGAAGGCCCAATTTATATTTATATGAAATTTAATTTAATACATTTTCATTATATTTATCTTATATTAAGATTTTTGCATCAAAATGTAGCAATATTACAAGTTATTTTCCGAGTAAAAATGTGAGTGAGCATTACAAGATGTACCTGCGTAAAAGTGATAAAAAGGCCACCAAAGTGCACTGTTTGGGATGTATGTGAGCAGGGACGCCACGTAGCCCCTGTAGAAGCCCCTGAAACCGTCCGCGGCGAAGATCTGAACCGAAATGTCCCGCGTCTGCCCGAAGGTCAGCCCGCGCTTGGCGGCCGCCAACATCATCTTGGGTCTGGCCTTGAAGCGGCCGCTGTGCTCGCCCTGGCCCTGCATCATGAGGTGCTGCGACACCACGTCGACGGGCACCGTGATGGTCTGCGCCACCAGCGACGCCGCCCCGCCCGCCACCACCGACTTGAGCGTGTTGCTGGACGAGTGCCGCGACACGTAGCGGCGCGCCAGTTCGTAGGTGGTGATGTACGCCTGGCCCGAGACCAGCGTGAAGGTGTTGACCATGAAGCCGCGGTACAGGCCCCGCACGCCCTCCGCCCGCAGGATTTTGCAGAAGGCGTCCACCGTGCCCGAGTAGACCGCCCTGCCCTTCTGCACCTGCAGACGGGTCCGGATGAGGCTGGCCGGGTACACGGTGGCGCGCGTGCCCAGGGTCATGAGCACGCCCAGAGAATAGAACTTCCTCTTGTCGAGGTCCTCCCATTCGATGATCCGGATGGCACCTTTCTGCTGCATGGTGGTACCGGGTGGGGGGAGCGCGTCGCTAAAGCCTCAAGTGTGATGTCGTCTGCCCTCCGGGCGCCATCGCCACTGAAAAGTCAACAATGTATCTGTCGTTAATTTCATTTTCAATTCGCAATTGAAATTCAAAACAAAGGCCCCCCGTCAAGATAATTATATATATATATATATATATAAAAAAAGAATCTTGCTTTCACCTTTAAGCTTAGATGTAAAATAAGAATTAGAAAAATGTACCACAGGACTGACTTAATTATGAATATTTTACTGGTTGGGTTTATATGACCCAGAAACAAGGAACCAAACATATGTAAGTGTATCGTTACATAAGAATAATATGACGGTGAATCTTTATACATGACTTCATGTGTGTGCGCTACGCTAACGAGCGTGACCACAGTATTGTCTAAAGACGAATTTGCTAAAATATAAGTTTAAGCATGGCTGGTTAAATTAATTTGTATTCAATCTGTAAGAAGTGCTTCTTTCTGAACCGTTTACTGAGGTAAAAATGTGAGCTATCACATTTTAATTATGTATGTTAAAAATGTTAATCGTATAATCAACCACTGTTATTTTCCCTCGCATAATGTTAAAGAATCTAAAATATTACGTGTACATTTTTAGGACTATAACATGTTTTCGATGAGCAGTTAGGCTACTAAGCTACTGCAAAAATGTCATAATTATGGTACTTGGAAAGTTAAGGTTTTTTTTTTTTAAACTTCTCTTATTTGTAGAATCGTTACATCTCTTCAGTTAATGACAAATGTCTGTTGTTGAATTAAAAAAAAATGCTGTTGTAACCCCAAATAGATAACAACAATCTCTTTGATTAAGTAATCTAGACGCCATTGGCCACCATGAAAAAATACCGCACTGTATCCTTCTTTTCCACTGTAACGACTTATTCATGTGTTACTACGCAACAGTGAATATGTAATTGCGTTTGTCCTCCCTAGCATTTAATGAACGTCTAAGAAATGACATTTATTCCTTCAACTTCTAAATCAGTCGATGAAGAATGTCAGGAGGAAAGAGAGAGGCACGTGTAATGACGAGCGGCCCCTCCTCCGCCAGGTTTAGCGTAGCTCGCTGCTAACGACAACAACAAACTTTTGCTCCACATTTCAAATCGGAACCGGACACCTCGTTTTGATCCAACCTGGCTCAGGGCCCACGAGCTCGCTTCACTCTTTCATTGGGCCTCCTACTCGACGACGACGACGACGACATGCTAGTTCCCGTCTTCCGTCCATGACGGCTACTGTACCGAATAGCAAAACAGAAGGTGAAAGGTCGTCTCGCCTGCCGCTCGTCCTTATCGCTTCGGAGACATTTTTTCCCCCCACCGTGTGCAAAACAAAACAAAAAAATGACGATAAGAATATTGACGAGCTGCTTCAATCTCAAGGTCGAATGTCGAAGAGGTTATTTTCGACTGTCTGAACTTTGCCGACGGGCTGCTCCTGATGCGTTCAATTGCGTCGCGAATGTCGTAAAAATGAATACTTCTGTAGAACACGTTCCGCGTCGAGCGTTGCATACGGAAGTAAAATATGTGCCAGCAGGATTTAAATTAAAAATGCCGCTGAAAATTTGATGTCCAAAAATCAACATTCTTTTTTCAAAGTGATCACATTTCCAAGTGCTGTATTTCAGTTTTAACATTTCAATGTTAACAAATTCGCCAGATAAAAAAAAATCAACCTCACATGATCTATATTATAGATTTATTTTTACATTATATTATGTATATTATATTAAAATTCACATTTTTTTATATATATAATGTATATATTTTTTTAATTTCCGCCTCCTGAGTTTCAACTGGCTGAAATTCGCTGTCTGAAATTCACCGTCTAAATTCAGCGTTAAGAAGGCGGGGGTTCCTCATGTCAGAATCGACACCCAGCCAATCAACGTTACGCTTTCTTTGTCACGTGACGGCACATACTAAGGAAGCGTAACTGATTTACTTCCATTGTTCCAATTTAAGAAGAGGGCATATTATATCAATACAACACAACTGTTTTAGCATATTTTGTTAGTGAAAAAAAATAAAGTTTTCTTACGTTTATTGCAAGACTGGATTGTCTAAAATCTAAAGTTAACAAGAGAGGGTATACACAATTTTTTTTTTTGACTATAAGACAAATTAGTGTCACAGACAAAAAAAAAAATTCTGTCTATTATTTGAAATATCGCAAGAAATTTGCTGGAAATGTGTCATAAATCTCGATATTTTTATGAAAGTAGGTCAAAAGAACTTTATGAATACAGTGATTCCCAATCACTGTCCCATGCAGGATTCTCCGGGAAATTACCCAATATTACTTAATTGATCCCCAAATTACTTTTGACTTCCAGAAAAAAAATGTATCTTTGTTTTCAAATTTAAATGCCAGCGGTGTACAATTTCTTCATCCCGAGTAAGTAAATTTGCGGGTTGATGCAGATCATAATTATCATTCCAGAATTTAAGAACAATTTTGACACCAATGTTTGTGAATGAGGGAAAAATGAGTTTTTCTTCCTTTGTCTATAAAGCGTTTAATAACAGCAACATTTAACACCTCTAGGACAATAATTACTATGATTTAAAATCCTTATGTGATTAAAAACAAAAATGACTTCAAATAAAATGGAAAACACATTTACAAAATAATACCAAAAAGCTTTTTTAACAGTCATTTGAATTGTGACGGTATTATATCCATCCATTAATTTTCTTTGCCGCTTGTCCTCACGAGGGTCGCGGGGAGTGCAAGGCACATGGAGACGAACAGGCGCACTCACAATCACACCTACAGGCAATTTTGATTGTCCAATTAATGTTGAATGGATTATGTATATCCATCCATCCATTTTTTTTGCCGCTTATCCTCACGAGGGTCACGGGGAGTCCAGGGCACATGGAAATAAACAGCTGCACTCACAATCACACCTACGGGCAATTTAGAGTGTCCAATTAATGTTGAATGTATTATGTATATCCATCCATCCATCCATTTTTTTTTGCCGCTTACCCTCACGAGGGTCGCGGGGAGTCCAGGGCACATGGAGACAAATAGCCGCACTCACAATCACACCTACTGGCAATTTAGAGTGTCCAATTAATGTTGAATGTATTATGTATATCCATCCATCCATTTTTTTTGCCGCTTACTCTCACGAGGGTCGTGTTGAGTCCAGGGCACATGGAGACAAACAGCCGCACTCACAATCACACCTACGGGCAATTTAGAGTGTCCAATTAATGTTGAATGTATTATGTATATCCATCCATCCATCCATTTTTTTTTGCCGCTTACCCTCACGAGGGTCGCGGGGAGTCCAGGGCACATGGAGACAAACAGCCGCACTCACAATCACACCTACGGGCAATTTAGAGTGTCCAATTAATGTTGAATGTATTATGTATATCCATCCATCCATTTTTTTGCCGCTTACTCTCACGAGGGTCGTGGGGAGTCCAGGGCACATGGAGACAAACAGCCGCACTCACAATCACACCTACGGGCAATTTAGAGTGTCCAATTAATGTTGAATGTATTATGTATATCCATCCATCCATCCATCCATTTTTTTTTGCCGCTTACCCTCACGAGGGTCGCGGGGAGTCCAGGGCACATGGAGACAAACAGCCGCACTCACAATCACACCTACGGGCAATTTAGAGTGTCCAATTAATGTTGAATGTATTATGTATATCCATCCATCCATCCATCCATTTTTTTTTTGCCGCTTACCCTCACGAGGGTCGCGGGGAGTCCAGGGCACATGGAGACAAACAGCCGCACTCACAATCACACCTACGGGCAATTTAGAGTGTCCAATTAATGTTGAATGTATTATGTATATCCATCCATCCATCCATCCATTTTTTTTTTGCCGCTTACCCTCACGAGGGTCGCGGGGAGTCCAGGGCACATGGAGACAAACAGCCGCACTCACAATCACACCTACGGGCAATTTAGAGTGTCCAATTAATGTTGAATGTATTATGTATATCCATCCATCCATCCATCCATTTTTTTTTTGCCGCTTACCCTCACGAGGGTCGCGGGGAGTCCAGGGCACATGGAGACAAACAGCCGCACTCACAATCACACCTACGGGCAATTTAGAGTGTCCAATTAATGTTGAATGTATTATGTATATGTTGTTTTGTTTTTTTTTAAGGAAGTTGTGAGGACAAACTCAAGACATTTTAGGGGGTGTTCAAGAACAATTTGGTCTTAAAATGGGCAGCTGGTAAAGCGTTGGCCTCACAGTTCTGAGGACCCGGGTTCGATCCCGGCCCCGCCTGTGTGGAGTTTACATGTTCTCCTCTGTGCCTGCGTGGGTTTCCTCCGGGCACTCCAGTTCCCCCCCCCCCATCCCAAAAACACACAAAATTAATTGGACACTAAATTGCCAGTAGGTGTGATTTTGACTCCGGGTGTTTGTCTCGATGTGCCCCGGGATTGGCTGGTGACCGGTTCAGGGTGTACCTGGCCGCCTGCCCGTTGACGGCTAAGATAGGCTCCAGCACTCCCCGCGAACCTTGTGAGGATACGCGGCAAAGAAAATGGATGGATGCGATTGACATTTTTTCGTGCGCTTTTATTATGACGAGGCGTCGTTTCCTATTCGGCTTTTACTCTGAAGGCGACAGCTCGGTGGGGCGTGACCTTTTCCTACTCAGCCGCCCTCTGATTGGTCCGCTCGGTGTCGCCACCAGGATCGCCAGGACGAGTCGTGATGATTTCATAAGTCATCATGGCGCTCACGTCGGCGGCCGAAGGTAAAGAAGAATCTTCTTGTTCTTCTCAGTCGGCGTCACCTTCTCGGTCTACCGCGCGGCGCCAGTTTCACGTTTTGCACGAAACGCGAGTGCGCCTCTGGTTACGGTTATCAACGAGTGAAACGCCGCAGCCGGCTTGGTGGTAGTCATACCGAGAAACGAAAATGGTTGAAATTCGCCAGTACTGGTACCCACGCTTAACATCACTCTAACTTAGTTCGCTACGTATGTGTGGAGTAATTAACTCGTCGTATGCTTTTTTTTTTTTTTTTTTAAAGGGATATTTTATCGGCGCCGACACTCGTTCAACCAGTTGTGCGATAAGTAGTTAGCGAATGGACAGATGATGATAAGGCCAGTCAGCTTTCTCTCCGCTGCCGAAAGTGAATGTTGTCAACCGGGGGGGGGGGTCTTTTCATATTGTCGTCGTCAATTAGTAAGTCACGATGATCTCCCCCCCCCCCCCCACACACACACTAAATTTGCTTTTTGAAAAAAATTAAAATGCAGTCACATGGTGCAAAACAAATGTTGTTCCCCTCCCCTTAGGATTTGCTTTGTTTCTTAGCTTTCACCGCCCCCATGAAATGATCTTCCGCCAGCCATAAATTTCCATCAATTTACATAAAATTGACATTTAGATTTTTTTTATCTTGATCTTTAATATGGTAATAAGTGTTTCCTCTCGGGGGGAGGAGGGTGGGTGTGAATCCCGTTTTGTCAACAGGTATGTAAACACTTTATTACCATTTCCAAATAAAAAAAAAAAAACATAATCGAAATGAATGGATCAGCTGGTGCTTAGATGTTTCAAGTATTTAGTCATTTTAATTTTTGTTGTTGTCAATGCGCAATATAAGTGATTCTCAAAATGTATACACAAAATAAAAAAGTGTGACACACTCCAGGGTTCACATTTGCTATATGTGAATAGAATTTTTTTTTTTCAACTCTAAATTATGTCTTTAATCGTGGCCAGCGTCCCATTTTTGGGATGTCATGATTTTCACGCATTATATCCTTCAGTATATCAAAATATTTAAGTGTTTTAATCTGAAGCCATAATTTGGTATCGGGAGAGGATAAGTCATCGGTCAGAAGTTAGTAGTTAGATTTTTGGGATGAGATTATAAATGAGTAAAGTTGTCGTATAACTTAACCATAAACGAAAAATAAGTGTTATTTCCTTGATTGTGGCCTGTTGGGAGACTTTTATCTCAATAAGGCAAAAAAATTGCCACCCTGCCCATGAATGGGTTAATCTTTCCCTTTTGGCAAAAAACATAATTTTTTTTTATGGTGTACATAATAATTTCAAGTTCACTGCGAACTAGTTAAAGTCTCTTTCAGATCGTAAACTGAAAACAGCAGTGTAGAATATGTATAATAAATTAAAATGTGAAATAAAATTAAATAAAATAAGCACTTTACTTTAAAGGCCTCCATTACAAATCAATTAAACAAAACAATGGATGATAAAAGAATTGATATTCTTTTGCCCTTGCTGCTCTTTTCTCAAATAATGCTCAGTGTGTTTTATTCAAGTAGAATTTTCAAATACCTTTTGAAACGTTGGCGTCATTTTGATGCCTTGACTTGCCCTTATGAGCATATTGGTGAATACTTTTGCGTTAAGTTTTCAGTTGATTAGCGTAGGGGGCAGGTGTGTCCAAAACATTTTTTGTTGCGGACCATGTTGTAGTTCTGAGTTCCCCTCAGAGGGCATTTTTGACTGTGAAACCATAGACATATTTAATGACCTGCTATTATTACATATATGCAACAAATACTGCAGATGCATAACCAATTCTGAAATCAGAAATCTAGGATTCAGTTATTGTAAAAACAAAACCAAAAAAAGGGCGATTGGTAACAAAAACAAAGTCAACATTATTTATTACATATAACAATTTAAAAATTTCGGTACAGATTTTAGCAAGGATCGCGGGATTTGAAAAACACGATTTGCTTCCGTGGGCCACATAAAACGATGTGGGGGACCGAATGAGTCCCCGGGCCTTGAGTTTGACACCTGTGGCACCCATTTTCCGATTTTTAAAAATCTCAGGTTGTCCTTCTAACCGGTCTTAGCATTTTGACAGACATTTAAAAAAAAAAAATTGGGGGGGGGGGGTCTCTCGTCGTACTGCTAGTAACAGATGCATCGGTCAATTGGTCGTGTCAGTCGAGCAGATAGAATATTTAAAGTTAGAAGGAACAACACTACTTTCTATCTCCTTTCTTGTGTCGACTGGGAATTTCTACAGGTGAGGCAAGGTGATCTTGAAAATATTTGCCGCTCGGAAGCACATACCTCGGGTCAAATGCTGCTTTTGGACCGTGCAAACGTGCGCCACATCTTTGGCAATGTTCCTCGCAGTTGGCTTTGTGATTTCCTTCTACTGCTTTTTGTGGAAATGTTTTATAATGGTGATGCATAAAAGACTCTCGAGGTATGTTGAGTGTTCACATTGTTGGTTTGGAATGGACGAGTGAACGTGTTTGTCGGAAATAAAAAGCAAAAGCCGTCAGTGTTGCATCACTGTGTTAACAAATTACACTCACCGAGTGTAGTTTTATTGTATGTAATACCACATTTCCTTCTGAGGGACATGTTATATTGCAGATATTTCTACCTGTAAATACTGGACTCCTGGTCCGATACCTCAGCAATGCATTAAGTTAAGTTCCGTATTTTCCGCACTTTAAGGCGCACCTAAAAGCCTTTAATTTTCTCAAAAGCCGACAGTGCGCCTTATAATCCGGTGCGCCTAATATACGGATCAATATTGAGCCTTTAGTGCAGCTCCATCTAATGCAGGAGTGTCAAACTCATTCTTGTCACGGGCCAGATTGTAGTTACGGTTTCCCTCAGAGGGCCGTTATGACTGTGAAACGGTAAAATTGTTTAATTGCCTCATCATATGTACACATGAAATTTATGAACTGGTTTTGGAATCAGAAATCAAGGGTAATGGGTTTTTCAACTCTTGTTCATGTTTGGTAAATGTTTTGTAATATCTCAGTGTTATCATTTATGATCTCACAATTTGAAATTGTAGTACAGATATTCACAAGAATCATGGAATGTGACACACTTGATTTGCCTTCGCGGGCCACATAAAGCCACGAGGAGGGCCGGATCTGGCCCCTGGGCCTTGAGTTTCACATCTGTGATCTTATGGATGCATAACGTCACCCCAGGCTCGACTGTAACGTCTATTCTATGTGCATTATAACGCGGTGCGCCTTATGTATGAAAAAAAAAAAGTTTTCAAATAGGCCATTCATTGAAGGTGCGCCTTATAGTGCGGAAAATACGGTAATTTATATGCTTTGCACGATCGGGATTTTTGTGGCTGTGAGTTTAAAAAAAAGATCACCGATCCGTTCACAAGATGGAGCAATGAGTCTATTTAAATGTCCTGTTCCTTCACTGTTTATATTTGTGTGGTTAATTGTGCAAAAATATGTATTTTCAATAAATACTGTATCTATGGTCATCTATTTCTGCCAGTGCGGCATAGTAACTGGCAGAACAAATTGATGGTCTTCTATTTGATGGCAATTAGTACATACAGCGGTTAATGTATGTAGTTTTTGTAACTTGTTTTGTTTGTTGGCGTTGTGTCAGATTTTTCCATTTTAAAGTATGCGCCTTGGCTCCAAATAGGTTGGAATTCGTTACTCTGGTCAGAACGCAGCATGTTTACACACAACCACAAGTGCTAGCACTAGCTTCCTAGCCCATATAATATTTTGTTGCACGCTTGCAAGCCGTTTCGTATGAAAAATTATCTGGCCGTACCCCAAGCAAGCCTTACACGAATGTCCTTCCCTGTCCTGAGCAGCGGTGACCACCAACACACATTTAACCCCCCCCGACCCCCCTATTTGGTTCTTCCAATACTGTCTGTGCAACCCACCCGTGTTCTCATCCTCACGGTAAAAAGTTTACTTATATGGAAGTAAATATGTGCCACCAGGATTTGAATTTGAAATGCCACAGAAAACAGAATTTGAAATGTTAAGTGATCACATTTTCAATAGTTGCTACAATTCACTGTCTGAAATTCAACTGGCTATAATTTGCTGTCTAAAATTCACCGTCTGTGCCCCCAGGCAGGGTCACTTCAGGTCAGAACCGAACAGCCTGCCAATCCAGTTCCGCTTTCTTAGTATGTGACGTCACGTGACCAAGAAAGCGGATCTGCGATTGGCTGGGTGTTCGGTTCTATCCTGAAGTCACCCTGCCTGCTGGCACAGACGGTGAATTTCAGACAGCGGACTGGAGCCGGTTGAATGGGAAGACGAGATTTTATTCCAGGAGTCTCACATCGTGCCGTTGTGAAAGAGCAAACCAAACGCGTCTGGTAGTCTGATCCGCGCGTTACGTGTCCTCTCATCTCAGCTGTCTTGCGTTTATCATGGCGTTGACGTGTTTTTTTTAAATAACTTTATTGGCTGTCTTGATTGAACTTTACAGTTCTATGCCAAAAGACAAAAACTCCCTATTTAAATAAGAGTATATACAAATAAACTAGCTTTTGCATTCACATGTACTGTGCACAACGCAGAATAAATATCTTTTGCGGATTGATATCATTGATCGGATTTTGAAGCCAATCAGCATACAATGGATATTACTGGCAGATTCCGATCAGGTCGAATAAGGTTGGCGTAAAATCTGGTAATTGTATTTTTTTTTTTTTCATTTGAGGAAAAGTATCCCAACGTGATACCCTTTTTTTGTTTTTGTATGGATCTTAGTCTAGTGCAGCAGTACAGTGTACGTTTCTTTGTAAACTGACCAGCGTGATGTCTTGCTGCGACGTCAGTGAGTCTTGCCAAAATGGACTTTCTCATCTTTCCATTTTAAACAGCGGCGGACGTTCGTCCCGTGACAAATGAAATGATCGAGCAGTGAGCACGTATTTAATAATATCCTGTAAGAAAAGACACTTTAGTTCGTTCAACATCAGGCGGCTTTTATTGACTCATCTGCGTAGAGCAACCTATTTTGAGTCAAAGCAGTTTTAAGGGGGAATGCCAATTAATTTCATAATCACATCCATCCGTTTTCTACAGTTTTCTCCATTTTTGTTCTCACCACAGAGCACCCTTATCACCATTTAATCGACCAACTCTCAGACGACGGAAACCTCAAGTTCTTTAACCCTCACAAATTAAACGATCCGAGATATGGTGAGTCCAGACCAGAAAAAAAAATATATATATTAACAGATGATTTAAAAAGATTGCCCTTCAAGCGTGTTTTTTTTTTCCGCTCCCCCAAGTCAAGCTGCCTCTGTCCATCCGCGTCTTGCTGGAGGCGGTGATCCGAAACTGCGATGACTTTTACGTCACGCGGGAAGACGTGCAGAACATTTTGGACTGGGAAAAACAGCAGGCTTCGGCCGAGGTGCCCTTCTCGCCAGCGCGGGTCCTCCTGCAGGACTTCACGTGAGTTCACTTCCTCAATATGTTAAAGGAGACATATTATTTATTGTTCTCACAATTTTAACCCTTACATACAGTTTGGGTCATTCTTTTATACAGTTTTTGTTTACACTGAGGGTGTTCTGGTTGGAATTGGGCCCGTGTCTTCCAAATTGGATTTTGGATTTCCCAGTACAACGGTGCCTTGAGATAGGGGTTTAAGTCCTCCCATGACCACTCATATTCCAAATTATTTTTCCACATTGAAATAAATGGAAATAGGATTAATCTTTTTCAGCCCCTTATTAAAGCCCAATAATTTTTTTGTAATGTATTTTTAAGGAAAGCAGCTCTTTCCAATACTGTACATTACCAAAAAAAGCTTACTAGAAATGATTAATAAAGAAATATTTAAATGAGATTGGAATAAATGGCACAACTCAGTCAGCTGCAATAATGTCAGGCGTTTTTCACGGAAGAAAAAGAATGTATGCCTGTGCGTATTTTTCTATCCTGTCTACAGAGTTAAAGCACCGTGACACCGATGCTATCCGTTAGCGCTCTTCATAAATTCGAGTCTGCCCAGAAAAAAAATGCCCAATGAGAATTTTTGGATTTGAATCACGAAAAATCAAAGAATCACTTTTTACTTATTTTGTTCATTGAAGAAATGCAACTGTTGCCATGCCTTAGTTATTAAAAAAAATAATAAAAACTATACCACTATGTTTGGATTGTAGCTGTTTCTATGGGCGACGCCATTTTGAGTTACTGCGAATGGTTTCTAAGCATCCTTAGCGGGGACCCATCCTGCCCGTTATGTAGTTAGCATGACGTCTGCTTCTGCTTCAACGAAATTATTGATGGATTTTCACAAAAAAGCTTCGGCCCCTGAATGGAAACACTTGAGTTTTCGTCGTAAAGGCTAACCCGACGAAATTGACTGCCGTAATTTTCCGGCCTGCAAGCTAAACGTTTTTCACACGCTTTCAACCCTGGAATTTATGCGGTGATTAGCACGGCGCTAACGTTAGCACACCCGGTTATAAGTGCAGCGCTAGCGTTAAACTCTTTCTGGGTGCCGAGGCTTATAACCAGGTGCACTTTGTAGGCCGGCAATTACGGTAGTTGGAAAAAAAAACGGTATCCAAAATGAGTGACCAAGAACATGTTGGTTGGTAAATGTACTGTTCGTCTTTTACAGATAAGAGCATGACACACACATCAGCACTGACAACATTCAGTCATTCATAGTACTTATATATTTATGTTTCTGTTGCATGCAAAATTTCATTCAAATATGCGTCGAGTGTGGCAGACACACATGCACACAGAAACAAATCAGCCACGTTTTAGATTCGGCCACTGGAAGATCGGCATTGCTATTTTATGATGACAAAAGCGGGTTTCCAGAAATAAAATAAACCAAACTTTCATAGTTTTATTGTCAGTTTCAATACAAATAGCGAGTCGGGATTTAGAGTGACAGTCCGAGGCGTCGTTAGCATTCCGTGGCTTTGCGTTCGTTACCATGATATTGAGCAGACTTTCCCAAGGTGAATTTGTGTGGTTGTTTTAAACACACACTGTGTTTCTATGTTTTGTGTTGTAGTTACAACAAACTTCAAGAACTTGAACCCTCTTTTTTTTTTGTTGTTGTTGAAGAAATGTTCTCGTGTAGGTAGTTGGCTTCACTATATCCCAAGTTTTTGTGGTTGCAATTCAAAATAAAACATCGGCCAAATGACTGCTTGCATAACAGAAAAAAATTGTGCCACTAGTATCACAATCAAGGAAAATGGTAGGAATTTTGAAACAAAATTACTTATACATAGTGTATATTGGTTATGGGACAGTGGAAACAGTATTCAAAAAGGAGCTTGAAACATTCCAAAAGACCGTCTGTGGTCCCAGAACAATTGCACAGGTTCCCGTAGAAACATGTACCCATTGGCCCGTGAAGGGTCTTGGGAAGAATCAAGAAACTGTGAAAGAGCAAAACAGCACCAGAACCATCGGAAATACCAAACTTAATGAACAGCAGATGGGGGAGAAACTTACTTTGGCAGTTATTGTGCAAACTAGCCCCATTCTTACATCAGAGTGCGGTGGCAGGTCAGAACAACTGCTTTGCAAACACATTTTTTGAAAATAGTCAAGTAAAGGTAAGAAGTACCCTAATTTACGGCCTACCGAGCGCACCTGATTATAAGCCTCGCCCAGTACATTTGTAAAGGAAATACCATTTGGTACATACATAAGGCGCACCTGTGTAAAAGCCGCAGGCGCCCACATTGAAACACGAGATATTTACAAAGAAAGATGGTACACAGAAAGAGTTTTCAAAGTTTTAATACCTTAGCATAGCTTAACATAGCGACAACACAGTAGCTTCAACAGGGCTGGTAAAAAAAAAAACATACTGGTAAAAAAAACAAAAAACAGCCACGGGAGCTACACAGTGGCAACACGGTAGCACAGCACTAACAGGACCGGTTAAAAAAAATATATACCTAAATCACTGAGACGCGGCAGCAACACGCTAGCGTGACACTACCGCTAGTAGGGCGCAAACAAGGACAGTAAAAAATAAAACATCCCGGTAAAAATCACTGAGACACGGCAGTAACACGCTAGCACAGCGCTAATGATAGCGCAGCGCTAACAGGGATGGTAAAAAAAAAAACATACCGGTAAAAATCACTGCAACATGGCAGTAACACAGCAGCAACACGCTAGCACAACGCTAATGCTAGCGGAGCGCTAGCAAGGCCGGTTAGAAAAAAAAACATACCGGTAAAATCCACCTCCTCGGCAGATATATTCCACCGGTCTCACTCTTACCCTTTTTGCTCGAGTGCCCTCTTGCGGCTTATAGGCGGGAAATTGCGGTCATAAGTAAAACGTTAACTTACTTGACACTGACTTCACACTTCCGGTGAAAGTAATTCAGAAATCTGGTATATTTTTTTCTTCTTCTTTCCGCCACTAGTGGGATCCCTGCCATGGTGGACCTGGCAGCCATGAGGGACGCCGTGGTCAAACATGGAGTGGACCCCAGCCTGGTGAACCCCAAATGCCCCACAGACCTCATTGTAGACCACTGCCTGCAAATTGACTACAGCAAATGGTGGGCGTGCGCTCACATCACACTCTTGTTCTACCGTTCTACAACAGATATACTGCAAATCTGAATTTGTCGCCATTTTGTTTTGGGAGCTAGCGTGTTTTTTGCGTCATTGTGCCCGACAGCGCCATACAGAACGCCCCAAACCCGGGCGGAGGGGACGGCGGTGCCCGGCCGGCCCCCTCCAAGCCTCTTCCGCGAGGGGGCTCCCACTGCGCGGGCCAGCGGGGTTCCTGCAGGAAAGTGGCCTGCAACGACCCCTCTTCGCCATCGGCGGGGCGACCTCACGCCTCGGTGCAGCAGATCGAGAACACGCCGCTCCTCTGCCCCTTCCACCTCAAACCGGTCTCTGAGTGAGTGGGCTCGAGTACCTTGTCATACACTACTATGCATACACTAGTACCTTGATTTAAAAACTCAATTTGCTTCATTGGCATGCTTGTATTTCAAAACAGTTGTATCTCAAATTATTTTTCCCCATTGAAATAAATGGAAATGCCATTCATCCGTTCCAGTGCCTTATGAAACCCTTTTTTTAAATTTGCAATTTTATATTTGAGTAAAAAAACATACAGCACTAAAATAATTAAAGTGAAGAAGTAAACTGTTTTTTTGCTTTTATTATTTCATGCAGTCATTATGATAGCCCCTGCTAGTGTGTGGGAAATAGCCTGGGATTTATGCCTATATTTTTATCTTATTTACTAGAGTAATTTTAGTTGTTATCATATGTCTGTCAATATTGTTTAGTCTGTATGCGTGTGATGTGTTCAGATCTTTGTTGCTTAAAGGGTAAAGGGCAGAGCAACATGGATGCTAGTGTCTGTTAGCATTAGATTCGCTGGAAAGCATTGGCCTCACAGTTCTGAGGTCCCGGGTTCAATCCCGGCCCCGCCTGTGTGGAGTTTGCATATTCTCCCCGTGCCTGCGTGGATTTTCCTCCGGTTTCCTTCCGCATCCCAAAAACATGCAACATTAATTGGACACTAAATTGCCCCTAGGTGTGATTGTGAGTGTGTATTGTGCCTTGCAATTGGCTGGCGACCAGTTTAGGGTGTACCCCGCCTCCTGCCCGATGACTGCCGGGATAGGCTCCAGCACTCCCCGCGACCCTTGTGAGGATAAGTGGTTAAGAAAACGGATGGATGGACTGTTATTGAAGTAATGTTGCATTTGCTTAAATCCACACTTTGTTCTGCAGTATGTTTTCGACTTCAACTCGGAGTGGCAATACAAACGTCTTGGCCTTTTATAATATTTTCATAATTTTTTTGTCTCTTGACAATGGATCAGCGCATTTCTCGAAAGTCGAGGTACCATTGTATTGGTTAGGCTTTTGGGTGAAATTTCAGGATGAACTTGAAATGCGATAGAATCTTTTCAGGTGACTTTAATTTGACCTTGTGTCAATTTTTGAATGCACATGGCCAACGGTTCAATATTTCAGTACTTTATGAACTTGCTTTTCTTTATGAAGGAGCAGAATAGGAAATGTGAATTTAAGTATCTTCCTCCGCAGAGCCGATACGTCAGTGAAGAATCAGGAAATGGAGTTAAGCAGAAACAAAGAAAGACTTCAGTTCTTTAAGGTACAGCGTGAAGTCCGACCGTCCTGAAGCAGAATAAGTTCCCCTTAGCAACGGTCCGAATGTTTTTATTTATTTATTTATTTATTTATTTTTTTTACACAGTGGTGCTCAAAAGCCTTCAAGGACGTGAACGTGATTCCTCCGGACGTCGGGACCGTCCACCAAGTTAATCTGGAGTACCTGTCCCGAGTGATCCAGGTTCGCGATGGGTTGGTGTACCCGGACAGCGTGGTGGGCACCGACTCGCACACTACGATGATCAACGGCCTGGGCATCCTGGGCTGGGGTACGACGCCGCCGCCTTCTTGTCCTTTGGTTTTGTGGTGTGACTGAGCTCAGTGTCTATTTCTAACATTTGAAATTTACTTTTGGGCTCTATGATATTTTTGTTGGACTCCTAAAGTTATGCATACTACTAGAATTTGGTGAAAATTATTATCTACTGGATCCACATATCCAATGCCAACCCTCCCAGTTGTCGTGGCTATTGGACTGACTTTGCCATCACTGGAATTGATTAATTAATTAAGTTTGAAACTTGTTTCAGAATAGCTGTATACATTTCTGTTCAAAATATTAGCCGTGTGGTTAAAAAATGTGAGAAAAGCTCAAAATCGCAATTGTATATATTTTTTTTAATGCATTGGGAACATTTGCCATTAAATAAATAAATAGCAAATAAATACCATTAAATAAATTAATGACAAATCAATGAATAAAATAAATGAATAAATTTTAAAAAATGAGGGGGGGGGGGAAATATGATAGAAAATAAAGCAACATTGATGCCGGTGTGACGGTCTGAGCGCTCCCGGTGCTGCAAAGTCTCTTTGTGACTAATGCTTATGCGCTTTATTTTTTGTAAACTTGCGGCCAGGCTGAAACATCCCCATCCATATTTCAACATGTGCCATTCGACGTCTTGTCGCCGAGTGTTCATGTTCGCTACGGACGTCTCAGAAAGAAGAACACAGCGGACGTACATATATGTGTATATCTTTTTTTATCAACTTTTGTGTTAGGGTTAGGTTATAATGTATGCGAGCTCCCTCTATGTAGAAGAAGGGGAACTATGAGACCAGGAGATTTCCCAGTAAGCATCTGCTACGTACCCAGAGTTCCCCCGTTAGTAACGCATGCACGTTCATCACAAGGAGACTTTTCAGCACGGGGGAGCGCTCAGACCGTCACACCGGGCATTTTTCAGTACATGGAGAAGTCCTACGCTGTAGCCGAAATCCGTACAGTAGCGTCCTTTCAAATCTCGCTACCTTCGCCGCCCGTCAGGTGTCGGTGGGATCGAGTCCGAAGCGGTGATGTTGGGCCAGCCGGTGTCGCTGACCCTTCCTCAGGTGGTGGGCTGCAAACTGGTGGGCTCCATCAACCCTCTGAGCACTTCGATAGACGTCGTCCTCGGCATCACCAAAGTATGGCGCTCGGCTCTTGCGGTTTTCATTCTCGTACGCGCACGCGCGTACTCATTCACGCTTTGCGTTTGTTTTGCAGCACTTGCGCCAAGCCGGCATCGCCGGTAGGTTTGTGGAGTTTTTCGGACCCGGCGTGTCGCATCTCTCTGCTCCCGACCGGACCACAATCGCCAACATGTGCCCCGAGTACAACGCCACCGTCAGCTTCTTCCCCGTCGACCAGGTCACCATTAAGCACTTTAAAAAGACACGTGAGTATTCGTCTTTTTTTCACCCCCAAGAACTTTACGTTTGATCGCTTTCCGGGTTTGACACTTTCTCATCCGTTTGTTTCCAGACTTTTCCCAGGAAAAGCTCAAGTTACTAGAGTCTTACCTGAAGGCTGTAAAGCTCTTCAGAAGCTACGAGGACCCTACGGAAGACCCCCAGTATTCCGAGGTAACCACAAAGATGGACCTAATTGAGGTGTTCCCCAAAAAATTGAAGTGTAACATTATGAACTGTTTCAATATTAACACTGTGCTTGAATATTGCTGAGTTAAATACATTAAAGCGATAATGGTTTTGTTATTATTGAAAAGGGAAGTTTAATAAAGATGATACCAAAACAAACGTTTGAAAGCAAAAACTCCCAAATGCATATGTATTGGACTTCAAGGTTAAAGGTCATGAAATGCATGATTTTTAGTATGTTATTAATGAAAAAACGGCAGCCGGTATGGACCCATCGGTTTTTTCACCACAAAACATGATTTTGACGTATATGGCTTTTTGTAACTCCCGCCATGAAAATCCTCTCAGGGGATTTGTTTTCCAGAAGAAGCAAGAAATGACATACAAGGCAGTAGCGCACTCAAGCGGACTCTTTTGTTTCTATTAGTTTTAGCTGCTGGAAGGTAGCTTGTAGTTCCTTCGTGTTAGCCAAAATGCCGGCTCGTTGTATTGCTGGACATTGCTCGAATTCTCGGGAGGATGAATTCACTTTTCTTACTTTTCCAAAAGACTCGGTTCTATGTGTAAAATGGGTGCAAAGGACGAGAGCTTCGTGGGTTCCAAATGACAGGTAGGTGTGTATCGTACGTCATCGTCGCTCGCGGAAGTGGACCGGGCGGGGAGGTGGTTTGGCCGTGATCCGCATATCATCTAAATATGGCGCGAAACGATAGGGTAATATTGCCCCGGTCACTTCACTCGGTTGTTCTCTTTTTCGAAAAGAGCTTCCGTGTCAGAAGGGGTGTCGGAAAAATGCGAATATCTCTGTTGGTCATCTCGCATAGTAGCGTGTTTTCAATAGCGAATCTCCCGGTGTGACGTCACGGGCAGAAGATGCAGCCAATGTGGCGACCACTCGGATGTCGAATGAGACTTCCGCAACTTTGCGCATGGATGACGCTCTCTCCGCTCATATTTATTTTTTCGCAAGTGAATAATGTTGTATGTCTTTTTCGTTACAAGATCTGTTTTAGAATGTGGATAGGCGTGAAACTTGACTTTTAAATATAAATGAACTCCATGTAATAAATGTACAGTACTTGTTTGAAAACCGTTTTAGCCACCGCAAAATAGTGTAAACATTTCATTCAGTGAGTACCGCAATGCCCGAGGTAAATCAACTCAAAAGGCCTCGTGTTGAAATATTCTTGAAATTCTCTCGCAGTTCACATTTTGCCCTCTGCGTTTGGGCGCAGGTGATCGAAATCAACCTGAGCTCCATGGTGCCGCACGTCAGCGGGCCCAAGAGGCCGCAGGACCGCGTGGCCGTCTGCGGCATGAAGAGGGCTTTCAGAGTTGCCTCGACGAGAAGGTAAAAACCCTCGCGCCGCCGTCGCCGTGACGATATCATTTCGTCTGACATCGCCCCGCTTGCCGCTCGACCCTCAGTTGGGCCCCAGAGGCTTCAATATCTCCAAGGACAAGCAGGACGTCCGGGTTCCCTTCCTACACGCCGGTCAGGAGTACCAGCTAGGCCACGGCTCGGTGGTCATCGCCGCGGTGATCAGCTGCACCAACAACTGCAACCCCTCCGTCATGCTGACGGCAGGTAAGCGGCCCGGGAGCGACCAGAACGGGACCCTCCCTGACTTAACGCAAGGGGCTAACGTCGGCACGCCCGCGACAGGCTTGCTGGCCAAGAAAGCCGTGGAGGCCGGGCTCGCGGTCAAGCCGTACATCCGCACCAGCCTGGCGCCGGGAAGCGGCATGGTCACGCACTACCTCAACACCAGCGGGGTCCTGCCGTACTTCAGCCAGTTGGGGTAAGGAATCCTCAAACTTGTGGTACGGGAGGACCGTGGTGCCATGAACTCGTTTGCGCGGAAGCTGAGGAAGAAGGCGCGTTTGATATCGTGGTGCCGTGACGTGTAAGTTGAATCTGTTTCCGGACCACCCCGCTCGTAATGGAAAGCACTCTTATCCAAAATCATCTTTTCACATTGAAATGAACGGAAATGCCATTAATCAGTTCGAGGACCGTAAAAGCAGAAAAAAAATGTTTCCACCGTTTGTAATCATACAAATCTTAGTGTTGTGCACTCTGAAAGCTTACAATAACTAGATTAATGAAAGAAAATGTAAAGAAGTAGACACGTTGCACATCATGATTTCATGATTCAATGCGCATTGATAAGGTGCCGCCCCTTATGACCACACGGGGGCAGTATAAAACTCTTCTAAGGTTAGTACTGTCATTTCTGGCCTCTGAGCCATGACTTTTTTTTTTTGCACACTTTCAACGCTGCGGTTTATGGGACGATGCGGCTAATTTGTGCATTTTTTTCTAACGGCCGCAAGGGGGCACTCGAACGGAAAAGGTAAGAGTGAGACCGGTGGAATATATGTGCCGAGGAAGTGACTTTTACCGGTCCAGCGCTGCGCTAGCGTGTTACTGCTGCGTCTCGGTGATTTTTACCAGTATGTTTTTTTTTAACTGGCCCTGTTAGCGTGGCGTTGTTAGCATTAGTGCGGCACTAGGGTCAAACTATCTTTGTAAATATCTTGTGTTTCAATGTGGGCGCTTGCGGCTTTTACACTGGTGTGGCTTATGTGCTGTATGTACCAAATGGTATTTCCTTTACAAATGTACCGGGTGAGGCTTATAACTAGGTGCGCTCTCTAGGTCGGGAATTACGGTAGGTTGTTTTTGCAGAGAAAAGACAATATGTGTCTGTGAGTGGTCTTTATATTGTCTGTCTACATGTGTTGCTACAACGCCAGCGTTAAAATATCGATTGTCTAATTCTCTTTTTTTTTTTTTTTTTTTTTTTTAAGTTTTACAGTAAACAACTGTGATTGACATTAAACAGTTTCATATATTACAAACTATTAACTAAAATTACTATTGCGTTAGCGTGTGTTAGTAATTGACAGTGGCAAGCTTTGATTTTTCGCGAGCGAGATTGACATTACGTCGCCGCTCTGGGAACAGATCTCGTTTCGTAAACATAAACCGGCGATCCCCCGTAACGGGAATTTGGTGTTTATTTCTATTTTGCATTCCAGATTTGAGGTGATTGGCTACGGCTGCGCCACCTGTGTCGGAAACACGGCCCCCTTGCCTGAAAGTGTTGTGGACGCAATCAAACAGGTGACATTTTTTATTTTTCCCCCCTCCTTGAATCAAATGGAGGATAAGTGTTGTGTTTTTGAAAATTCACGGCATCGCGGACGTCTATTCCAGGGCGACTTGGTGGCGTGCGGCGTCCTTTCCGGCAACAGGCACTTCGAGGGCCGCCTGTGCGACTGCGTACGGGCCAACTACCTGGCCTCGCCGCCCTTCGTGGTGGCGTACGCGATCGCGGGCACCGTGGGCATCGACTTTGACAAAGAGCCTTTGGGCGTGACCTCAGCCGGGAAGGAGTTGTACCTTCGCGACGTTTGGCCGTCCAGGGAGGAGGTGCAACGGACGGAGGAGGACGCCGTCATCTCTTCCGTCTTTAAGGACCTCAAGGCGAGGATGGAGGTGAGGACGCACGGGCGCCACACACATCTGCTGCGTTTCCAAGAACAAAAAAGCATCGCTTAATAGTCGGGTTCTGTGATACTACCTTAAAAAAAAATCTTGGGGTTAGGATTAAAAAAAATAAGAATAAACATAGAGAGAGCCACTTTATACTACGGTGGTCGCAGCCATGTAAAAGCCGCGAGACAAAAACATTGAAACCAACATTGAAGCACAAGATATTTACAAAGATACACAGAGAGGGTGGTCAGTGGTTAGAGCATTGGTTTGGTCGACCAGGCTCACGGGGGCCTCCACTCCCCAACAGGGGTTGCGTCAGGAAGGGCATCTGGCGTAAAAACCGTCCCAAACAAAAATGAGCGTTCGTCTGAGATGTCACGCTGTGGCGACCCCTAACGGGACAAGCTGTAAGAAACTTACAGAGAGAGTTTAAGGCTAGCGCTGCACTAACAGGGCCAGACTGGTAAAATTTTTTTTTTTTTTTTTAAATAAAAGCAATTTTTATATTTATTTATTATTTACTTGAAACATTTTTGCATTTATTTATTTATTTTTTATTAAAAAACATACTGGTAAAAATCACTGAGACGCGGCAGTAACACGCTAGCGCCGCATTAACAGGGCCAGACTGGTAACAATTTTTTTTTAATTTAATAAAAGCTATTTTCTTTATTTATTTTTTTTTATTTACTTGAAAAAATGTTTGCATTTATTTATTTTTTTTAAATAAAAAAAACATACTAGTAAAAATCACTGAGACAGGGCAGTAACACACTAGCACCGCATTAACAGGGCCAGACTGGTAAAAAAAAATTTTAATAAAAGCTATTTTCTTTATTTATTTTTTTTTATTTACTTGAAAAAATGTTTGCATTTATTTATTTTTTTTTAAATAAAAAAAACATACTAGTAAAAATGACTGAGACGCGGCAGTAACACACTAGCGCAGCGCTAACAGGGCCAGACTAGTGTGACGGTCTGAGCGCTCCCCCGTGCTGAAAAGTCTCCTTGTGATGAATGCGCATGCATTACTAACAGGGGAACACTAACCCTGTCACACAGGTAAAAGTCACTTCCTCGGCACATATATTCCACCGGTCTCACTCTTACCTTTTCCGCTCGAGTGCCCCCTTGTGGCCGTTAGGAAAAAAAATGCACAAATTAGCTGCATCAGCGCATAAACCGCAGGGTTGAAAGCCTGTGAAAAAAGTCGCGGCTTGTAGGCCGGAAATGACGCTAATTGCTGCGCAGAGAAAGTCAGTTGCCGCATGTGCAGATATAAAGAGGGCAAGAGAATTGAGGGAGGATTGTGAAAATGTCGTGTTTTACAAAATGTGTCTGTAATTAGGATTCTTAACTCATTTTCTGCTGTGGACATTTTTATTTGTCAAATAACCGGTAATTTCCGGCCTACAAGCAGCGACTTTTTTCACGCTTTCAACCCTGCGGTTTATGCGGCGATGGCGTAATTTGTGCATTTTTTTTCCCGAACGGCCGCAAGGGGGCACTCGAGCGAAAAAGGTAAGAATGAGACCGGTGGAATATATGTGCCGAGGAAGTGACTTTTACCGGCCCTTTCTGCGATGTGCCAGCGTTTTGCTGCTGTGTTACTGGCGTGTCTCTGTGGTATTTACTGGTAAGTTTTATTTTAACCGGCCCTGTTAGCGTTAGTGCGGTGCTACATTAGCATTGACTTTGGCGCGGCACTAAGCTTAGCATGGAACTAGCGTTAGCGCTAGTGTTAAACTTTTTTGTACCATCTTTATAAATATCTCGTGCTTCAATGTGGGCACTTGCGGCTTTTACACAGCTCCGGCGTATCATTTTTTCCTTTCGGCTTGTCCCGTCTTTTTGCATCGAAGCCTATCTCGGTACATCGTGGCCGGCCTCGGTTGTTGGAACTGTAATAACAAACAGAAGCCAACAGATGGCAGCGTTGTATCGCCGTGTATATTTTAGATCGGCGCAGCTCTTGAGTTGAAGACAATAACGAGCTGAGGGAACCGTTTTGTGTCGCGTGTTGAAGGGTTAACTAACGGCGTCCAGCCTTCCCGTTTCCAGAAAGGGAGCACGTTCTGGAACAACATGGAGTGCCCCGAGTCCGTCACCTTTCCCTGGGACCCCAAGTCCACGTACATCCGCTCGCCGTCCTTCTTCAGCAAATTAGTAAGTGCGGGACCTCCTAAATCCATACATTTATGAAAACAAAATCAACAAGTTTGACACGTGCTGCGCTCGCGTTGGAAGAGCAAAGAAGTGACGCCCCCTCAGTCCATCGAGAACGCCCACGCCTTGCTGTTCCTCGGCGACAAAGTGACCACCGACCACATCTCGCCCGCGGGCAGCATCGCCCGCGTCAGCGCCGCCGCCAAGTACCTGCTCAGCAAAAGGTGCGCTTACGATCACCGTGGCGATGTACAATAGCAGAAATAATACAGGTGTGTCATCATAAATTGCATGAAACGTTGATTCATCTCTGTACTCCTATATTATAATATAATTACAGTAAACATGTTGTAAAAGGGATAAATTCCTGCCCAATTTCTACATGAAAAGTCATTTTCATTGTTTCCATTGCACATCATTGGTCCACCATATTACCGGATACATATTGCGGCGTAGGCTGACCCCTCGCGAGTTCAACTCTTACGGCTCTCGGCGGGGCAACGACGCCGTGATGACCCGGGGGACGTTCGCCAGCATCAAGCTCCAGAACCGACTGGTGGGCAAAGCGGGCCCCAAGACGCTCCACGTCCCCACGGGCCAAACGGTCAGTTTTTTGTTTTTTTCGCTTGGTCCACTTTTTTTGCTTTTGTCAAAATTGATACAAGACAAAAATGTTTTGGACTTATTCATGTAGCAACTTCTCACCAGTTATTAGTTTGCACTCTTTCAAGGTATTGACTGGGCTTGAACTGCTTTGACGTTCATTCAAAGAAGTAATAACTGGAGAAATTGCAACGTTTGAACATGTTTGACCAGTAGGCTGTTAAATTGAATAGTCCGCAAAGATTAATTTAGAACTGGGGTCACCAACACGGTGCCCGCGGGCAAATGGTAGCCCGCGAGGTTAGTATAAGGCGCCCGAGAGGTATTTTCTAAATATACAACGCGCCACAAATTGTTACTGTTATTTTTGCTTGAAATTCTGAATCTGACTTGCTTACGTGAACGAAAAGTTTAAAATGCCTGTAATGTCATTGACTACAATAAATTAAAACCAAATTATTTCATGTACGTGTAATGAAGTGAGTCTGAAATTTGCCGCAAACGATCGGCGCTCAAGAAGTAGCCGTCGGCCTCAAAAAGCTCGCCCGGCCCTGATGTAGAAGAAGTGCTTTGCCGCCACCTTGTGGTGTGTTCATGCAACAAAGCTTTTCTGGGTGGCGGCATCAATTACTCTCAAATATTTAATATTTGCGGCAGGCTTTGGTCCTTAAACGTCGTGCTCTACTCATTGTTTTGTGAACGTCTCTCTTACACCCAGCTGGACGTGTTCGAGGCGGCCGAGCGCTATCAGAGGGACGGAGTTCCGCTCGTCATCCTGGCCGGGAAGGACTACGGCTCGGGTAGCTCCCGGGATTGGGTGGCCAAAGGACCTTACCTACTGGTACGAAACACTGGGGCCCATGGACACGCCCATGGACGGTCCTGTTGATGCGTTCGCTCAAAAGGAAGATCAGCTGGTAAAGCGGTTGGCCTCACAGTTCTGAGGACCCGGGTTCGATCCCAAAAACACGCAACATTAATTGGACACTCGAAATTGCTCCGAGGTGTGATTGTGAGTGCGAATGGTTGCTTGTCTCGATGTGCCCCGGGATTGGCTGGTGACCAGTTCAGGGTGTACCCGGCCGCCTGCCCGTTGACGGCTGGGATAGGCTCCGGCAGTCCCCGCGACCCTCGTGAGGATAATGGATGGATGGAATTTGAAATGTCATCAAATGGAGATTTTTACATTAAGTAATTGAAGTAGTTTCATGACTATGTTTACAAAAAGCTAACAGGTAATTGTAACTAGATAAAACGCCACAGACGTGCTAATGTTTAGCATCAATAGTTCAAACAAAATGAAGGCGATCCTCATAGGCATATGTTCTTTATTTTTGAAGAAAAATGACAGTGACTGTATCACGCTGCTCCTGGTGGCCACGTTGCGCACATCGCAGGAAGCAGCGCGATGGATAGAATTGCAACATCAAATCATCCATTTTGTTAGCCACTTATCCTCACAAGGGTTGCAGGGAGTGCCTGAGCCTATCCCAGGTGTCAACGGGCAGCAGGCGGTGTACACCCTCAACTGGTTATGAGCCAATCACAGGGCACATAGAGACGAACAGTCGCACTTGACGATCACACCCAGGGGCAATTTAGTCTCTCCAATTCCCATGTTTTTGGGATGTGGGAGAAAACCCACGCAGGCGTGGGGAGAACGTGCAAACTCCACACGATTGAACCCAGGACCTCAGAACTGTGAGGCCAACACATTACCAGCTGAGCCACCATCATTTAAAATGTCATCAAATGTAGATTTTTCACATTACTTTGAATTAGTATTTGAAGTAGTTTCATTACTATAATATTTACAAAAGGCTAACTGGTAATTATAACCAGATAAAACGCCATTGACATGCTAATGTTTAGCATCAATAGTTTGGGGGAAAAAAAGGAAGGTGATACTTACTAACACAGGTGAGGTCGGGATTTGAACCATTGACCTCAGAATTGCGAGGCCAATCCTCTCCAGCTGAACCACCGTGCCGCCGCATTAAATATGGACAGTGACGGTAAAATATGATGTTAGCACTCTACTTTGGAATTTTGACTTTTTTGAAAACGACTTTTAACCCACCGTGACCGGCGCACGGTTCTCGTCCACAACTTCCGGCAAAATTTTGCATATCCATACGTGCCAATATTGGAACTGGTCGAGCATGTCCTCCGCCAGGGCGTCCGCGCCGTCATCGCCGAGAGCTTCGAGCGCCTCCACAGGAAGCAGCTGGTGGGCGCGGGCATCCTGCCCCTGCAGTTCGCGGCCGAGCAAAACGCCGACACGCTGGAGCTCAGCGGCACCGAGAGGTTCAGCGTCGGCCTGCCCCGACGCCTGGCGCCCGGCCAGCGGCTCACCGTCAAGGCAAGGCCGCGCTTCTCCCGCGCGCCACGTTGCGCGGCGCTCGTCCTCCTCACGCCGTCGTTTCCTTGCAGACGAGCGACGGCAAAAGTTTCGCGGCGACGGCGCAGTTGGACGACGACCAGGACGTCCTGCTCCTCCAGCACGGCGGCCTTCTGAGATACGTGGCACGGACCATGCTGTGAAATACCAACGCCGGACTACTTTGTTCGCTCCGTTTTGTCTTCGGACTGCATTTTGCTTCTTCTTAGCCCGACTGAATGAAAAGTCCTCACAAGACACTCTTTTTTTTTTTTGGACTCAAGTTGGCTGGACTTAGTTGGACTTTTGACAGTTAAGTCACCGAAATACTGAGCTACGTCATCACGGATAACTTTTTTTATTTTTTTCCAAGTTTTGTCCATCTTCGTCGACTAAAAATTGTTCCTTCGACCCAACTCGCTGAGTTTTATCCCGCCTCCCCACTGCAACACGCTTTTGTGTTTTTACGTGCGATTTTTATTTTGTGGAATGATTGGATAATAAAGTCATGTCTCCAGTGATATTGTCCTGCTAAATAAGTGATTTTAGCTGCTAAACGTACTCACTAGATATAATTACATTTATGTAATAACACCTGTATTATCTAGTAATAACAAAAAAAAAAAAAACCTACATGAGCGCAAACCACTTGTGTGATAACATAACGGAGGAGTACTGGTGAGTACCCGTGTTAGCAATGATTGAAAAGTTCTTTTGTAATCACATGAACTGATGAGCACTTGTGTAATAACATAACTGATGAGCACATGAAAAATTAAGTTTGACATTTTGTCTCTGTCCAATTCATGGACCTACCCTACGTCTGTAATTATTGTTATTCATTCAGGAAAAAATATTTCACACTACGTTTACAAATTGAGAAGCGCTCATCCTCGATTTAATGTACTGAATAAAACTTTTTTTTCCCCACATATAGAAAAATGGAAGGGGAAAAAAAGGGCCTCGAACAACATTTCTGAATAGTCCTGAAAACAAAATTCAATATTCAACATACTTAACGAACAAACCTTTTCTAATTTTAGCTTTGGGTTATCAGTGAGACAGAAAAAAAATATTCATCTTTTGAAAAAAAATTTGTAATGTTCAAATTTTAAAATTTAATATTTTCAAAATAGTATATGTACTGTGACATTCAAACTGATATATTTTTAAATTTTCCAAAAAAGCTATGTAGGAAAAGTGATTGTAATTCAAATTTGGAATTTTTAATTTCAAAAGTAAAAGTGTAAACTTGTTACATTTAATGCAAAAGATTTACAACTTTCAAAACAAAATGCTCGTCGTCATTATTTTTCCATTAAAAAAAAAATTCCACCGTTCAACAAAAATGACACAGGAGCCTCGTTAACGAAATATCCAAGTGTAAACAGTGCAACTTTTATTTGATTTCTTTTCCAAGGAAATTTGCATGACATGTGCACATTGGTGACATTTTTTTTGTTTTTGCGACGATATCGCTTTTCACTTTGCGCCCGCCGCGGTGAAACATTGCCTTGATTTTTCCTATTCGGTGGAATGTTGTCGTTAAAAGAATTGCATAGCGTAGCGTCCGTCGTGCTTAAATGTCAAAAGTAAAGCTATTGAACATTTTCTTCACTTGATTTTGAGTTCGTGTCTGACTGAATTAGTGATAGATGTGTCGAAACGAAACATTTCTATACAAAAACATTTTAATGTGTAAATTATAGAAACAAATTGCTGCCACACCGAAAAAAAAAAAAGGTTGCCATCACGTTATAACGCGATATGTTTCACATTATAATGAGGTTAGTTACACATTATAATGTGAATCATTTCATGTTATAACAATTCATTTCACATCATAACGTGAAACATTTCACGTTGTGTGAAATTAACAACGTTCTAACGTAATTTATCACATTGTAACGTGATCATGGTACAACCTAATAAGTTGTACGTTATAACCTGAAAAGTTGCACAAAATATGGATTTGTTGACCTTTTTACGGCGTCGCAGTTTACCCGAAGATTGCCTCTTGCGCATGGAGCAAGAACCGGAAGTAATTGCCTTTTGGGGGGTGGGGTGAGGAGAGGTGAAATTTATGGATTTAGTATTTTCTACGTTACAACGTAGAGCATATCATATTATAACATGAAAGTTTCACGTTATAACATGAAATGATTCACATTATAACGGTGTAATTAACCCCATTACAGCGTGAAGCATATGATAGAACACGAAACATCCACATTATAACGTGAAACATATCGCGTATTAACACGATAGCAAGTTTTTTTTTTCTTTGGTGTGGCAGCAATACGCTTCCGTAGTAAATATATTTATACGATGGATATAATTTCAGTGTCAGGATGTTTGAGGATATTATCTGCGACGCACACTTTGATTGTACAGCGAAATTCCTTCTCAACACTTCCATTGTTTCTAACAACATGCTGGTTTTGACATTATTCACGTTATATTATGTCGACAAGTACGAAGGAATATTTGGGCCACGATAAGCCTTATGAAAGTAAACGTGCTGTTATGAGCAAAATGGCAAAAGTACAAGAGCGGGTGGAAAAAAATACTTTGACTACAGTCATAATTTTACAGGGAGAAACCCCCCCCCCCAAAAAAAGAGCAAGCATATTTAATACAGGAAAATAAAGTGTACAATTTAAAAAGATTTTTATGATTATGGTACGTCCTATACATTTTTTGTTCAAACTTTTATTCAGATTTTTTTTAATATAATTTGAAACGAAAAGATAAAGGACATGCACTAAAAAAAAAAAATGTGTTTGCTGCTGAGCAAAGTAAACAAGTAAAAATGAAACGAACATTTTAGGACAAATCCAAACAAAAATGATAAATACTGTTGAAAGGGTTACTTTGAGTTGTTGTTTGAGCGGCCGTGTTTGGAACAATTATTCGCTACTCTTACGATTGACCACATTTTCTACTCGATTCATAATTTTTTGCGATCCTACCGACTTTTTACTCATTTTAGTATCAAGCGATTAATAGAAGAAAAAAAAAAGTGAATCTTTTCAGATTGTTTGTAAAATATGCCGCGAGCCAAGCAGGAGAAATTTATACATTTAAATTATAATGAAATTTGAGTTTATAATAAATGAGTTGTTGTAATTTTATTTCTTTGTAAGTGAACGTGTTACTTTTGTCAGGTTTGTTTTACTGTCATCCAGTAATTTTCGTCATAATTCATGACAATTTATCAAAATTGCTTGGGTGAATAATAGAAGGCAGAAAAATTATGTGCATTATTTTTTGTTTTCTCAGTACGACCCGCCCAGCACTGCAAATATTACCGTCAGTACTTTTGTTGCAACTAGTACGTTCTTAAAAGTTTTGAGTAATAATTTACATTTTATTATAAAGGCAGTAAACGCAAATGCAGATAAATAATCAAAACCTTTTTTGTCCGTAAGGTCGGCCCGTAGCAAAGCAAAAAAAAAAAAAATAGTTTTATGTTAAGTAAATATGGTATGAATAACATTTAATCCGATTATTTTTCCCGCTGTCGTGTAATCCAAATACTCCTTCGTACAGTGGACGAAAGGAAAGCGCCTCAAGAAAAGCAAAAAACGTTTAAAAAAAAAAAAAAAAAAAAAATCATCTTTCGTGACGTCGTCCTAAAGCGTCTCGCCGCGTCCGCTCCTTTGTAGAAGGCACAGATATGTGAAGTCATTTTTAATGATGATGATTTGTATCTTTTTAACTACGCGCGAGGCGATGAACGCGCCCGTCCGCGCCCGTCGAACGCCGCCCCGCCCGTCTCGCCGTCACAAACGCGTCGGACCCAAGACAAGCTGCGAGTGAAGTACTTTTTATTTCCTTGAATCCAAACAACATTTTCGGCTTTATCCCTTTTGAGTCGTTTAGCCGCAGGCCGACGCGCCGTCAACGGCAAACCCCCCCCCCCCCGAACAAACGGGTCATACGCCTTCTCCATTTCATAAGAAAATATTTGCGGAAGGTTACAATGAGACAAATGTACAGTTAGAAAGAGCTCAAGGTTGATTTAGAAAAAACGGGACGAAGGGTTGATTGTAACCTTCTTTTTTTTTTTTTACAACGCGCACGCGTCCCTCCCCTCGGGTTGAAAAGTGGGAGGTCAAGTGTGAGCCGAAAGAAAGAGAATAAAAAAAGAAAAAAAAGGCCAAAAAGAGAAGCGCCTTCACTCAGGCGATCGCTTTCGCTTCGGGTAGGAAGGCCTCCCAGTACTTGATCAGCTGGACACACACACACACGAGGTCACATGATTAATAAAGTGGACCTGACACAAAAAATTACCGTAATTTCCGGCCTATAAGCAGTGACTCCACCCCCCCCCAAAACCCTTTCAACCCTGCAGTTTATGCAGTGAATTTGTGCATTTTTTCCCAACACCCGCAAGGGGGCACTTCAAGGTAAAGAAAAGGTAAAGAGTGAGACCAGTGGAATATATGTGCCGAGGAAGTGACTTTTACCGGTCCGGCCCCGTTAGTGCTGCGCTAGCGTGTTAGTGCCATGTCTCAGTGATTTTTACCAGTATGTCTTTTTTTTAACCGGCCATGTTGGGTGCAGTGTGCCGCTCTGAGCGCTCCCGGTGCTGAAAAGTCTGCTTTTTAATTTTTTATCAACTTTTGTTTTTAAGTTATGTTAGGTTATAACGTGTGTCAGCTCCCTCTATGTAGAAGAAGGGGAACTATGAGACCGGGAGATTTCCCACTAAGCGTCTGCTACGTACCCAGAGTTCCCCCGTTAGTAACGCATGCGCATAAATCACAAGGAGACTTTTCAGCACGGGGGAGCGCTCAGACCATCACCCTGTTAGCACGGAGCTAGTGTGTTACTGCCGTGTTTCAGTCATTTTTACCAGTATGTTTTTTTTGTTTTTTTTTTTTTAAACCAGCCCTGTTAGTGCAAGCGTTAAACTCTGTGTACTGTCTTCAATGTGGGCACTTGCGACTTTTACACTGCTGCGGCGTATGTATGTACCAAATGGTATTTCTTTTACAAATGTACCAGTTGCGGTCCTGTAGGCCGGGAATTACACTAGATTGGGACGCATACGCCCTGATAATTGACGGTCATTATAAGGCACTTGGGGGGGGGGGGGGGGTTTGGACCAGTTGCTCCACTCACCTGTTGCTGGGACTTGAGCAGATTCTCCAGATATTTTATGATCTGTCTTTTGAAATTCCTCGCTTTTTCCTTCTGTTGAGAGCCCAGGGGAGAGAAAAATAAATCAATAAAAAGTCTCCTCCCACCCGATCGCGTCGGTTCATCTGAAGCGGCGTCAAATACGGATACCTCAAAGCGGACCACCTCCTTGCGCACGGTGGCCGACACTCTGTCGAAGTCTCGCTCGTACTGCGTCACTTTGGCCTCCCACTAGAGAGCAAATGAGAGAAAAGCGTGCGCCACAACAGTTCACTTTTATTTGAACTTTGAAGCGCTCGGAAAATGCAGTGCTGCAACATGAAATCGTTGAAAAAAAAAAAAAAAATGATACAATTCGATGATTACAAGTGTAACTATTTCATTATCAATTCGCTGCACCGCACAATTATCAGGTCAGTCGCCGTCCGTGTGCCTTGTTGTGCGATTCTGACAAACAGAGTGAACTGTTCCTCCTGTGCCCGCTAACTACAGAGCAAAGTGTGAATATTTATTATTTGACCGTAAATAAATCCCTTCCGTTATGTCAAATGGTAATTGTTGCTAGTTGGTCAAAGTATTTTGCATTGAGATGGCGATGGATAAAAAAAAAAAAAAAAAAGAAAAAGTGCTGTACCAGTTGTATTCAAATACACTCTTCTACTTCTTCTTTTCCTTTCGGCTTGTCCCATTAGGGGTCGCAACAGCGTGTCAACTTTGTTCGTATAAAATTGTTTTTGTTTTACAGTTAACTTCAACTGGAGTGTCGATGAGCGGCTTAAAGGAGACAAAGGTGAACTATTTTTGCAAAACTGAATGAATGTGATACGGCCAGTAGTGTACCACTACCGTCATTTCTGGCCCACAAGCCGTGACTTTTTTCACACGTTTTCAACCCTGCGGTTTATGCGGTGATGCGGCTAATTCGTGCATTTTTTTTCCCCTAACGGCCGCAAGGGGGCACTCGAGCGGAAAAGGTAAGAGTGACACCGGTGGAATATATGTGCTGAGGAAGTGACTTTTACCGGCCCTGTTAGCGCTGTGTTAACGTTTTGCTGCTGTGTTACTGGTATATCTCAGTGATATTTACCGGTAAGTTTTATTTTAACCGGCCCTATTAGCGTTAGTGCAAGCTTTAGCACAGAGCTAGCATTAAACCATCTTTCTTTGTAAATATCTCGTGTTTCAATGTGGGCACATGCAGCTTTTACGCAGGCGCGGCGTATGTATGTACCAAATGGTATTTCCTTTACAAATGTACTGGGTGAGGCTTACAACCAGGTGCGCTCTGTAGGCCGAGAATTACAGGAAATACACGGGACAGAAATGCACGACAGACTGCCTTCGGACAAGGACGAAAACCTTACAAAGTTATTTTGGGAGTAATTGTTCTTTTTTTTGGGATATCTATACTGCACATGCTCTACAGATTGTCCTTTTATGACTTTCTGACAACCCTGATCACTTTTAAACAACACAATACACATTACTGTGCACTTAAAAAAACATTTCCTAGATATTATATGGTCAATCATACATGTTGTGCCTATTATAAAGATTTTAAACAGTGACATTTTGTTTTTTTAAATATTCAATTAAAAGCTTCATTTATGGAGCAAATGTTTGTGCACGGATAGTCCTTTTAAATGATGTAAAAAAAAAAAAATAATAATAATAATAATGAATTAAATCCAAAAAAATATTCTGGATCGATGAATGGATTATGAAAATACTGGTGAGTTGCAGCTGAAGTTGAGATGTCAACAGTACCTCTACGATCTCCTCTTTGGTCAGCTGCAGCTTGTCGGGCTTGTTGGCCCACTGGAGTTTGGCCTCGGTCTCGCGCTTCTTCTGCAGCGTGCTCTGCGCGTCCTGCCAGCGCTGCCACGCCTTCATGCGATGGTCGAAGGAGCCCTGCGCACGGGAGCCCAGTTTTCATTTTACACACACTCCCCGAGTCAATTGCAATTCACATCAAAGTGTTTTTGCGTCTGGGATAGAAGACGTCCCAGGAAGGACGGCATACCCTGACGGCACCGAGCAGTCGGATGAAATCGGCGATGAGCTCGGCAAAGCCGAAGGTGTCGTTGGCTGCCTGGTCCTGATGCAGCTGCTCCATCTTGTCCTCCACCTCAGCCAACTGCGAGAGGGCCCGGGAGAGCGCCGTGTTGTCCTCCGCGCTGCCCAGCATGGCGGCGCTCTTGGCGAAGCTTGCCGTATTCATGGAAAGTTCTGCCGGGGACGGGTCGGGAGGGGGTCAGAGCGACCGCGGAAACCTTTTAAGTGTAACGGTAGGCGCGCTTCCGTGTGGAAAATGTTCAAGCTTGATTGCGTTACACTCAATTCCAGCAGTTGCAGGGTAAAAATGAGATGTCACGTTACCTTTCCTGTGAATGACCAGCGACTCCACAAGCGCGTGGAGCTTGCGGAACTGTTGGTCCGCAGACTCCACCTCCTGCAACTTTTCCTCGAACCACTGCGGAGCAAAAAAAAAAAAAATGGTGGGGCGGCGTTAAACAAATTCCTACTTACTGATTGTCTGGCAAAAAATTTTACTTCTATATTTTACAATAATCGTATCATGGCAAGTAACAATACAAGAAAATAAAGGAAAACAATCCATCATGATGCCTCCATTATGATCCATCAGTGACGCAACAGGACAGACGAAGACGAGTGCAAAAGGTCTCCGAACTCACCACGTCGGACTCGTTCATCTTGATGGTCATTTTGCTGACGGCGTCCGTCGCCTTGTTGATCATTTTCAGGAATCCGGCGCCACTCAGAGCCTGCGTGCTCACGGCTCTCGGTAACTGGACACACAAAAAAAAAAAAAAAAAAAAAAAAAAAAAACCCCAAAGCAAACGGGTACGCACCAGTTACAAGCAAACCCCAACAGCGCTTTCCACTTGTCCGGGACGACGCGCGAAAGCTGCTCTGAATAAATCGCTCGGTTGGTCTTACTTCCTCTCTCTCCAGGAACTCTCGCACGTCAGGGTCTTGGAGAAGCGAAGGGTGAGTGACCACCCGCTGAAGATACCTGTTCAAACCGGGAGAAGAGGTGTCAAAGGTGAACTTTAACTGCCCGCCCCCAACCTCAAAACCGCCAGTGCCGAGTAAAGATGTAGACTGTCCCCTTTGTTAGATTCTCGCACTTGCCGCTACGTCCTCGTCGCTAATGATCAAAAGGTAGAGAGTTACGTGATTGATTTCGTTTAAAACTTGAGTAAATGTATTACTATGGGAAAAAAATAATCCTAAATTTATTTAAGTACCGTATTTTCCGCACTATTGGGCGCACCCTAGAGCCTTTATCTAGAGTGCACTTTTTAGTGCACTTTTAATGATAAAATTTAGGATTTTTTTTTTCCCCCCATAGTAACACATTTACTCAAGTTTTAAACGAAATCAATCACGTAACTCTCTACCTTTTGATTATTAGCGACGAGGACGTAGCGGCTCGTGCGAGAATCTAACAAAGGGGACAGTCTACATCTTTACTCGGCACTGGCGGTGTTTTCTCAAAAGCTGACACAGCGCCTTATAATCAGGTGCGCCTTATATATGGATCAATATTGAGCCTTTAGTGCAGCTCCATCTAAATGGATGCGTAACGTAACCCCAGCTTCTCCTGTGGCATCTATTTTATGCGCCTTATATATGAAAAAAGTTTTAAAATAGACCAGTCATTGAAGGTGCGCCTTATAATGCGGTGTGACTTATAGTCCGAAAAATACAGTACATTGTGGTACGCGTGCCATTTAGTTGTGATTCTTGACACGTTGTTTGAAAAGAAATTTTGTCACCGAACAGCTTGCGGTCGACTGCGAAGGTGCACCGCTCACCTCTCCAGGGCGCCTCTTCTCCTTTCGACAAAGTCTGTGGACGACGAGTCCTCCTTTCCCACCTTCACCTTGGTCATACCTGCGACGCGTCAACAAAAAAAAAAAATTTTTTAAATGAGACGGTGCCGTCGTGGTCCGCTTAAGGTCCGCCTTACCCAGGATGCTCTTCTCCGGCGGAGGGGGCACGATCAAGCCGTTGGGCGCGTGCTTCTCAGAGAGCTTCTCGTACAGGCCCAGGAAGTCGCTGAAGCGTCGGCGCACCGTGAACTTCTTGTTGCAGAACATGGACAATGTGGTCTGAAACATTTTTTTTAAATGATTATTGATAAACTTGCCCGATTTGCATACGAACAACACGTGTGGCACATTTGAACAGCGTTACCTGAGTGGACACTTTGTAGGCCATGTAGGCGGTCATTCCATCCCCTGGAAACCATTTAAAGGGGATTGAGGTTCAATATTTACAGACATCAGATGAGTCACACAATCCAGATTAAAAGTAGTTACACTACTTCATAATTTGGGGCTTTGGGGTGAAATTTCAGAACAAACATAAAATGCACTCAAGCCTTCAGAGATGAATTTATTTTGACCTGTTCTAAACCTACATGCACATGACTTCCCACAATTCAATGTTTTGGGAGCAAATTGCTGTTCAAATTTGGGGGAAAAAAAAAAGTGTTCACGTTAACTGGATTTATGGGATAATGCTGGTGAAATCTCACCTATTTTTTCTGGGTCGGTAACAGAGATGGTGATGTCAAACTTGTCTTCCAGTTCTGACTCCTCCTCTTCGTCCAGCTGCAATAAGTGATGAAAAGGGGAGGGGTAGAAAAAAAAAAAAAAAATCACAACTTTTTCTATGGAAGTTCTTAACCGATTTTGACAATAGCAAAACAAGGCGATAGCTTCACTTCACAAGGAGAATTTTTTCCCCCAAGGCCAATAACGCGTATTAGTAGTCAAACCATTACATTTTTTTGCAATTAAAGGGAACATATTGCCCTTGAAAATTTGAATAACAAAGCTTCAAAGCTTAACTTTATTTAAATCCCTCAAAGCAGATGATTATTATCTTATCTGTAATGTTACTTTTGTGTGTTTTTCTTCCAAAAACAAAAAGTACAGCACGGTCCAAGGGTCAGCGCCTCATAGATTTAACTGAAAATATCATAAATAAAATAAATAGGTCCCTGACCTCAACCTAGTTTTAAATCGATTTATCATCACCTATATCAACTTTAAAGGTCCAAAGTGACTCTAACATTGATTTAGTACAAAAGTGTCAAATTTCATTTAATAAAGAAAAATAATGTTTTATCATAAAAGCCTGTCGCACAGTGACTTCTGTTTGACCCAATTTTGTATCCACTGTGTCCATATATGCCTTTTTTTCCTTCGTGTAGAAGACCCACTTATGAGCGCAGGCGCGTTGCGACAACGTTAGCTCGGGAGCAGTGCGGAGGCGCAGAGATTCACTAGTGACGTAGATAAAGTTGAGAAATTTCAATGACCCGAGTTCATAGTTCTCTGCAGAAAAATGAATGAAATAGAACTCAGGAGTGTATGAGTTTAATTCATATTTCACGATTACTGTGGGCCCATAAAGACAATTTTACATTCCAAATATTAAAAAGACTTGGTTTGGCAAAAAATGTTCCCTTTTAAAAGGAAGGCTGATTTCTATACGCGTGAAATTTCTGATCATCAGCCTGGCATATAATTGATCTGTCCTTTCGGATACATTGCGGGGGTGGGGCAGTTGTTTTCTTTACATTGTTCTTTGCCATCCAAACAGCGCTGATTTGACTTTTACAATTAAAATGTGATGATTTTATTTCAGGGTCTGGAACACCTCAGTGGCCTTTCAGTGGTAAAACTTTCTTTGTCATACTCTCAAATTATTTTCCAAGCTTGGTCGGGGACAAATTCATCTCCCGAGTCAAGGAACCGCAATATCTGTTAAAGTGAACTGAAGCTGCAGAAGCTCAGCCACGTTTACCAAACAGCTTGAGAGGTGACAAAGTCACTCACCTCCTCCAGCGCAGCCTGCGGAGGCTTTGCCACACTGGTGGCGCTCGGCACTGCGGGAGCCGCCGAGGACGGTTTGGCGGCGGCGGCGGCGTCTTTCCTCTCATTCTGCGGGCTGTCGAGGGACAGCTCCACTGTGGCTTCTGCGAGAAGAGGGGATGTAAATATTTGAGTTCACCTTTTCTGACAGTTATTACTTTAATAAAGTCAGTTAGATTATTCAGAACAGCAATGGATGCATGGCCCGCTCAAGTCTTTAATCTGGCAGCCAAACAGCTACAAAACTCTTCCTAGATTTGTTATATTAATTTAAAATTTCTTTACCCTAAAGTTGGTTCTTTATTTTATTCATCTTTTAGTCGGCAAGCTCAAAAAAACAGTTTGCTAATTACTGTTAAAGAAGTTATTTTAAATATACATTTAATATTTTTGTATTAATGTAATTAAAATGTTTATTATAATGTAATTAGAAGGTAACGGGGAAAAAAATTGTAGTTTTTATGCTCAATTAGTAAATGTAAAATATTAGTTGATCTCAATTGGTTAATTGATTTACTGTAAAAAAGTGAATTCATCCAATTTTCCACATGTACATTCATGATGTATTTTTAATTTATGTTTATAGTAAAGCATTGCAAAGCAAATTTATTTGTATAGCGCATTTCATACACGAGGTAACTCAACGTACTTTATATGATTAAAGGCATTTGAAAACATAAAACTTTAAAAATGGCATAGAATCAATAAAAATGACAAACAAAATATATAAAAAAAAAATTAAAACCACATACAGTGCAAGTAATATGATGAAAAAGTGGATATATTGTAAAAAGCATGAAAAAAAGAAGAGTTTTCAACCTGGATTTCAAAACATTCACATTTGGGGCTGACCGGACCTCTGTTGGCAACTTATTCCAAAAAATTATAAGAAAAGTAAAATTATTTTTGGAAAAAAATTCAAATGCATACCTACTATTAAATATGCATTACACATACAATTTACATGCATCCTTATTTCATTTTGTGCCTCATTTACAAATGAAAGAGTGGGTGATGTCAGCTCATGATTTTCATTATTTTTAGTTTTTAACCCCTGGGAAAAAAATAAATAAGTGGGGGACCTGTAAGAAATAAGTTTAACAAGCATAGGGGATAAATCTGAAAAATCTGCAAATAAGTGAATCTGCTAATCCAGAAAGACAAATATGGGGGGGGGGGGGTCTACTGATTTTTGTGTGCGCGCGCAAGTTACCTGTAATATTGTAATTTATGAAGATGCACCTGGAGAATGACAGAAAGAAACCCAATATTTTGGTTCCAAAGAGATCAAAACTAGAGGACTCACCTGAAAATATATCAGCGCTTTCTTCCACATGGACCCCATTCGTCCGGGAATTGAGGCGAGAGTTGTTGCTTGGAGCTACGGCTTCCTCTGCGAACACGTCGCCATGGTTACGGTCCAGCAGAGGTCCGCCGCCGCCACTCTGGGTCTTGTCTGCGAGAGGCTCGGCCTGCGGCTCTTTAGGGGCGGTCTTGTTCTTGGTGCCCAACGGCTCCCCGAACAGATCCTCATCGGGCTCATCGAAGAGGCTCTTCTCAGGCGGCTTGGAGGATTTGATCTGCCGCGGGTCGGCGAATAAGTCGACGCCCTCGTCTTCGAGCAGGTCTGTTGCGGCCCTTAGCTTCTGGCCCGAAGCGGGGAGAGGGTCGTCAAAGAGGTCTGCTAGAGGGTCAACTATTTTGGTAGATGGCTGTGGTGCGGGATCCACTGACAAACTGATGTCTAAAAGCGGTGACGTTTCCTTTACGTCCTCTTTTGCATCACCGCAATCATCTGGCCGGCTTTCGCTCGCATCCCCAACCTCAACTTCCTGTTGCTGCGGTTCAGTTTCGCTTCCCAGTATGTCAACAAAATCATCGTTGAGAGGGTTTTCACCGCCGGCTCTGGTTTCACTTCTGGAAGCGTCTGAGACAACCGGACTCATCCAGTTGCCCGCGAGGTCGTCAAACTCGTCTGAGGGTTCGCTCGGCGTTTTGGATCCCGAGCTGCTGCCGGCCAGGTCGCTCATGACGTCGCTGGGCGGTGTTGTTAAGTTATCGCTCAGCGCTTTGGATCCCAATCCGCTCCGGACGAGGTCACCCCCGGGGTCGCTCGCGCCGTCACTGGGAGGAGTCGTCAAATTGTCGCTGGGTTGGCTGACCGACGACACCTCGCTAAGTGAGGAGTCGCTCTGGCGGGGAAGAAGAAAAAACATCACTCTCAACTCAGAAGGGGCGCTGAATATACATTTGTGCATTTTTTTTTTGTTTTGGTCCATCCAACTTGAATAAATCCGAGTAATAATCTAAATCACAGGTGTCAAATTCAAGGCCCGGGGGCCAGGTCTGGCCCGCCACATCATTTTATGTGGCCCGCAAAGCCAAATCTAGTGTCAATTTCCATCATTCTTGTAAAAATGTGTACAAAAATTTCAAATTGTCATATATCATAAATGATCAAGTTGAAATATTGCAATTATTTTTGTGCTCCTAAGCATGAATAGTTAAACACATTAGCACTGATTTCTGATTCCAAAACTAGTTCATAAACTATGTAAATCTGATGAGATGATTAAATATTTTTGTTCCACAGTCATAACGGCCCTCTGAGGGAAACCGGAACAACAATGTGGCCTGCGAGAAAAATGAATTTGACATCCCTGATCTATAAATGATGGAGATGCCTGAACATGAGAAAATAAGCATATCACAAACTTTATCTTGCCGTAGTACTGTAAAATATATATAATAAAAGCAAAGTAACCTCACTATCCAATAACATCCATGAACAAGAGAATAAATGCTTATGAATTAGTGAATTTATGCCATTTTATGTGTCCTGCAATTAGCTGGCAAACAGTTGAGGGGGACTCGGTCCAGGCCACCCAAGACCCTAAAGAAGCCAACATAACAGAAAATGGACAAATTGATTAATAGGTGAGGCAGTGAATGATGTTCCCCTCCAGTCCTGTAGGTGGCGGCATTACACACTTCAAGGTTGTTTCCAACTAACGGCGTAAAGAAGAAAGAAAAGCAGTTGCCATTTTCTATAACCGAACCCGATTCGAGGATTCAGGTTGACTTCAAATTTGTTCCAATTTCACAACTATTTTCCAATGTTAACCGCAATTATATTAACGAAAGCAATAAATTAATTTACCCTGACTGACATACTGATCAAAGCTGGATGGACACGTCATGATTCAAGTGACACAATTCTCATTTTTCGTAATTTAAGTGGCACAAATCGGGAGAAATAAACAATCTGCTTTCTTTAGGTCAGAATGGATAACTTTCCAATTACGCCATCTTGTGTCATAGAAGTCAAAAAACACAGGTGATAGGTGAAGCGTGGAGTTTTTTTCTATCGTTAATTTATCCGATTGGTCTAATGGTGGTGGTGACACACAAGATGGCGTAATTGGAAACCAATCCATTAGCCCTTTTTGGGGGGTTCAAGTCTCATTTACAATTGGTACAGAATGCAGCTGCTTGACATCTAAATGGAGCACCTTTCACCAAGACTGGTGTTTCTAGACTCACAATACATTAAATAATTCTGGTTAATATTTTTGGTTTGTTTCCCTATAAACCTATGAATGATTGTTTATGTAATTACTTCCAAATGATACCCCCCACTCAAAAATAAATAAATAAATCGAGGGGCTCACAGAGTAAGAAAAAAAAAAGCAAGCTGGCACATTTTCTGTGTGTTATGTGCAAAACCCGCTGAGTCAGCCTTTTCCCCCAAATTGCTGTCTTCTTTCCCCTTTTGAACTTTGACTGATTCGAAAACATCCGGGTTCCAACCACGTGACCGCCACCCGCTCACATGACAGGAGGTTGGGCTCCCTCCGTTGTGTGCAAGGGCCACTTTTTCAACCCTCATTCAAATACGAATCCCTGATAATTATTAGGAACCGCAACATATTCAGAATCACAAAAGCTAACACCTCCCAAAAAAATAAAAAAAAAAACTATGCAAAAAATGTTGGCTCGTCCACTCGGAGCCTAAAGTATCACAGGCAATTAAAACCTGACGTCAGTTAAGGGACTATAAAGACTCACATTGGGGTTCGCGTTAAAGTAAACGTCGCTTAACATCAAACAAAACTTGACACTTTTAGGCAAACATGTGGATAGGAGTGAAAACTTTTTGCCAAAAGAACAACTAAAAAGTGGCCATTGCGTCTCCCCCCCCCCCCCCTCCACGCATTGCTATGGCTAACCCGTCAGTGACAGTTAGCCAAACGGGGAGACGGACCGAAGCGGTCGTGGCAGGGGAAAAGTTTGGGACCGTCCGTACCACACTCATGAAGAGGTCGTCTACGTCGTCTTCATCGCTGCCTCGGCCTGTCGCGTCTCCGGACTCGGGGAACGGAGGAGGACTGCGCTCCGAGCTGGTCGCCATCTTCAATTCGCTTTAAAAAAAAAAAAAAAAAAACTTGACGAGAGAGACAAGACGCGACAGACGACGGGGTAGCGTGTGCTTCTTCGGAAGATTTAGGCGTACTCCTCCGCTGCCCATGCGAGCGCACGCAAACGCTGCTGTGGAAAAGTGACGCCCGGGGGACGGTGAAAGTGCTCCGAAGTCGACGGTGGAGCGAGGCAGGGGGGGGGGAGGAGGGGAGAAAAGAGGGCGAGACGCCAATAAACCGCCGCGCTCACCTTTTACTTCCTGGTTAGCTTGGCAAGCTAACCTGGTAGCGACGTCAATAAACCGCCACTGTCGCTCCTTACTTTCATGTTAGCGTAGCGAGCTAACCTTGCTAACGTCAAGAAAAGTCTATAAAAGTCAGCTAAGTGCGCTGACACCTTTCAACATTAACTATCAAGCACATAAAATAATTTAAGTTTGTTTAATATATCATTTTGTTCACCTAATATCCAATTACATGTTGAATACTTGCATTTGTATTTGGTTTGAATAAACTTTATTGGCACCTCAGGTAAATACAATTTTGAACAAAGCAACTTTATGTGAACAATATTTGACAACGAAGATCAATTACTTGTCAAAGGAACACGAAAAGAAATTTACATTTTATTTCAGGCTTAAAAATAATATGTAAGCTACACAACAAGCCATTTGGCCAAAAATTCACTGACAAAATCGCAAAAAGTGCGCAAAGCCACGACAATTATCTGCGCACCAATTAGGCGTAAATGAGACGCTGGGTAACAACACGGTGCCCTTAACTCACGTGATGCCAGTTTAACCAATGACATAGCAGCGCATTTGTTTGTCGAGCGTCCAAACCTTTAGTGGACATCAAAAGCAAAAAAAAAAAAAAAAAAAAAAAAAAACAACGAGACCACTAAATTGTGCTGCAAATAGTCACGCACAACAATAGAACTGAATATTACCCTTTTGTGGATTGGGGTCATTTGATTATATCCTGTATTACAATCACACGCTTTACTGTTCACTAACACGTAAATCTAACGAAAATCTATTGAAATATGAGCAAGTTCCGACTTGACTTCAACGTCTATGCTTTGCATTTGACGGCAACGCCGCCTCTCCCAACATGGCTTCCGCGTAAGCACGTTTAGTAGGCGGGTTGCCGCAGCGCGCTGGCGCCTTTCTGGTATCTTGTTGAATCTATGCAGTAGGCGCAAGTTTCACTTCCTGGTTGGATTAAGCAAGATCGCCTTGCCGCGTCGCTCGGAAGCTGCAGAACGATTCAGTCACGGGATTGAACAAATTTACGCCTTGGACTGTAAAAAAAAAAAAATGACTCGTCACAGGGCAGCGAAGGAGCAGTTTGCCTGACAAATGACAACCAAGTTTGGGGATGCCGACTGTCAATTCCACCTCAGATGAAGAGCCGCTTCTCTCGGGAAACCGTCAGCTGTACAACGCGTCGGACTCGGAAGATGAAGGTAAAAAAAAAAAAAAAGGTAGAAGTTGTTCTATTATAAACCTGGAGAGGTTTGTTTGATTGGTATATTTAATATTTACATCTTTCCTTCCCGTGGGATTGCTCAACAGACTCGAAATTCTGCACTTTTTGGAATATAAACAAATGGATTCAATGCATTTTCTTTTCTGAAATTACACGCAATAGGTTTTTATCATAAAGTTATTTGTGATGTAACTACCTAAATACGTGTTACAACACAATTTATGGTGTACATAATACAGTATTAACAATGCTCAGATGTTAATGGCTGGTTTGACATCAACAGGCAAAAAAAAGTACTTCACAAAGCATTTACGAATGGAAAGGTTTCGTTTATTTTAGAAAAATGTAATAATCGCTGTAAAAATTTGGTCACAGATCACAATTACACTGCGTGATTCGTAATTTTATGAGAATGCGATCTGTTTTTAAAAAAATATATTTTTAGCGATATAAAACTTCTCTATTTTCATCATGAAAAGTAACATTTTGAGGATTAAATTAATCATTTCACAAGGATAAAAGTGTATGATTTCGAGAAATAAAGCCACACATTTGCTATATTAATGTAATATTCCGAGAATTAAATGTACCCCATCATTTTTGGCGCATCAGCCTCGGATTGTTCACGAATTAGTATTTGAAATTTGAAGTGATTGCATGAATATTTGTGTCTGATTGGCAGACGTACTCGCACTGTTTTGGGTGTCATTTTGGCACACGAGTTATCGGAGTGATCGCCGGCAAACGTAAACCCCAGGAGCCCAAATTTTATCCATCATATCTTTAATATTATCTAACTTAACAATAACCTCTACGCTCTTCACCTTTAAACAAGCTACCAAAGACCTTCTGTAATCTGTCTTCACTTTCCCTTTGTAAAAAAAAAATATTGCAATATTTTCACACGAGACGAAAGTCATAATTGTAATACCAGTCCAAAGGTGAGTGAGTATAAACCAATTTATACCAACTACTGAGAGTTTATTTTTTTCATATATATACACATACACACACACCATTTCCGGCCTATAAATCATGACTTTTTCCACACGCTTTCAACCCTGCGGTTTATGCGCTGATGCGGCTAATTTGTGCATTTTTTTTTCTAACGGCCGCAAGGGGGCACTTGAGCGGAAAAGGTAAGTGTGAGACCGGTGGAATACATGTGCCAAGCAAGTGACTTTTACCAGCCTGGCCCTGTTAGCGCTGCGCTAGCGTGTTACTGCCGTGTCTCAGTGATTTTTTTTTTTTTACTGGTATGTCTTTTTTTAACCTGCCCTGTTAGTGCGACGCTAGCGTTAGCATGTACGGTTTTAATTGCCTTTTTTAAAAATATTTTGTTTGTCATTTTTATTGTGTTCATGCTGTTTTAAATGTTTTATCTCTTTGGGGGGGCACTTGAGCGGAAAAGGTAAGCGTGAGACCGGTGGAATATATGTGCTGAGGAAGTGACTTTTACCGGTCCGGCCCTGCTAGCGGTGCGCTAGCGTGTTACTGCCGTGTCTCAGTGATTTTTTTTTTTTACCGGTATGTCTTTTTTTAACCTGCCCTGTTAGTGCGACGCTAGCGTTAGCATATACGGTTTTAATTGCCTTTTTTCTTAAATATTTTGTTTGTCATTTTTATTGTTTTCATGCTGTTTTAAATGTTTTATCTATTTGCTGACTTTAATTATGTAAAGCACATTGAGATACCTTGTGTATGAAATATGCTACACAAATAAATTTTCTTTGCTTAGCATTAGCGCGGAGGCACTAGCGTTAAACTCTCTGCGTACCGTGTTTGTAAACAAATCGGGTTTCAATGTGGGCACTTGCGGCTTTTATACGGGTGCGCCGTATGTATATACCAAACGGTATTTCCTTTACAAATGTACTCGGTGAGGCTTATAACCAGGTGCGCTCTGTAGGCCGGGAATTACGGTATATATATTTAATTTGAAGGTTTTATTTTTTAGGTGACACTTTATTTGAGAGGAGAACGTCAAACGAAAGAGACGCCGACGAGGACGCACGCGGCAGACTGACATATGAGGAAGCCATCGAGGTAGCAGGTAATCGAAAACGGGGAACCATCTCGGAACGGTGGGTTCACGGGTCAGGTCAGAATCCAACGGGAGGTCAGCCGTTTTCTTTGATGCGAGGAGACTCGCCTCCGGATTGCGCGCGTCAGTCGCTCATCATCACGGTTAAAAGGAGAGTACGCAAATGAGTCTTTTGATGTTTTCACGTACACTGGATATCTCACTTATTTAACCTTGAAAATTAATTTTTCTTCCACCGTGCTGCATGTGTTTGGCGCACAGACACATCAGCAAACAGAAAATTCCCCACTCCGCTGTGTGGAGAATTTCACTGAGCAATCGTGTCTGTGCCGGTGATCAAACCCTCAAGCTGTTGGCTGACTCTGACATGATAACAGGGGGGCCGGGAGTGAGGCGGTGGGGGAGGGGGTCACGGCCGTTGCGCCTCGTAAACCAGACTGAAATCGAATGTTTCTTGAGAGACGTGCCGCGTGTGGCGGTTTATTATGCAAATGAGCCACCCCCAAACAAACCCCCCCCCCCCCCAGAATTCCTCAAACGTTCGCTCACTCTCGGCAGAAAATTAATTTACTTGAGTGAGTAATAACAAGCTATAGCGACCAATTGACATGTCGACCTTTCCTCGCCGCGCAGATGTTAAAAGTTTACGTAGCTGTGGTGCCGCAAGCCGGTGTCAATATTAAAAAAAAAAAATGTGCAACTCTTTTCCGGAATCGAACAAAAGTATCCATGCATGCCCATCTGGAAAGGCTAACTGTACCGCTACATGATGAACATCCATCCATTTTCTTAGCCGCTTATCCTCACAAGGGTCGCGGGGAGCGCTAGAGCCTATCCCTACCGCCGGCGGGCAGGAGGCGGGGCACACCCTGAACCGGTTGCCGGCCAATCGCAGGGAACTTGGAGACAAACAGCCGCACTCGCAGTCACACCTACGGGCAATTTAGAGTGTCCAATTAATGTTGTGTGTTTTGGGGATGTGGCAGGAAACCGGAGTGGCCAGAGAAAACCCACGCAGGCACAGGGAGAACATGCAAAGTCAACACAGGCGGGGCTAGAATTTGAACCCCAGTCCTCAGAACTGTGATGCCAACGCTCTACTGCTGCGCCACCGTGCCACCCACTTTTAAGATGTTTGACAAAAAATTTGCTGCTTACAATTTCAGTTTCCTGAACGGTGGATCAGCCGGTAAAGCATTGGCCTCACAGTTCTGTTGAGTTGGATCCGGCCCCTACCTGTGTGGAGTTTGCATGTTCTCCCCCCGTGCCTGTGTGGGTTTTTTTCGGGTGGGCAATCCGCTTTTTCCTCCCACATCCCCAAAACGTGCAACATGAATTGGACACTCTAAATTGCCCCTTGGTGTGATTGTGAGTGCGGCTGTTATCTGTCTCCATCTGCCCTGCGATTGGGTGGAAACCAGTTCCGGGTGTACCCCGCCTCCTGCCCGTTGACAGCTGGGATAGGTTCCAGCACTCCCCGCGACCCTTGTGAGGATAAGCGGCAAAGAAAATGGTCAGTTCGTCCAGCCATCACATCACGGCCAAACGAGTTTGAGTGGCGCCCTTTCCGTTTTCAGGCTTCGGCCCGTTCCACGGGCTGCTGCTGCTGGTGTGCGGCTGGGCTAACGCCAGCGACGCGGTGGAGATCGTGGGCGTGTCCTTCCTGCTGCCCACCGCCCGTTGCGACCTCCTGCTCAGCTCCTCCGACATGGGCCTGCTGACCGCCTCCATTTTCCTCGGTCGGTCAACGGCCGCCTCTTCGAAAATATTCCTCAAAATATCGCCGCGGTCGATGAAACGAGCCCGCGTCCCCCTCTGCCAGGCATGATGGCGGGCGGCTACTTGTGGGGTTACATGGCCGACAGGAGGGGGCGCTGCAGCGTCTTGGTGGTCTCGCTGACCGTCAACGGCGTGTTCGGAGGCCTGGCCAGCGCGGCGCAGAGGTTCTGGCTCTTCCTGCTGCTCAGGTTCATCAGCGGTGTGGGGTGAGGACGTCGGCTTTGATCCGTCTTTCCGTTTTCTCTTGCGTCCGACCTCATTGGGGTCCGGGGTGAGCCGGAACCCCCCCAGCAGTCGATCAGAAATGCATCCCAGCAGTGCCTTGATTTCTTTCTCCAGGGTCGGCGGGTCCATTCCCGTCATCTTCTCCTACTTCTCAGAGTTTATACCCCGACTGAGGCGAGGCGCCATGATCAGCGCTCTGGCCACCTTTTGGATGGCGGGGAACATTCTGGCTGCAGGTGCCGAGACGCCACAGAACAACTACATCAGGGGTGCTCAATGCGTCGACCGCGAATAAAAGAAAATAAAAAAAGACATCAGCCAATGTTCCCTCTAGACTGCCTGCGTGCGCAATTGTGCACCGCTGATGCAGTCTCTTCGCAGATATTCTGCGTTACACGCAAAAAAAAAAATAATAATCCAATGTAAATTGAATGGATAACATACAGCTATTCAGTTTTTGGCATTTTGCAATATGATTCAATGAGTGAGGGATGACTGGTTGGTACATCCAATGACACAATTCACATACGTACTGTAAAAAAATGAAAAGAAGATGCCACTGGTTTCTTTTAGGCAGCACACGGAACTTTCTCTACACCCCATGAAGACGTACACTCATAATTACAAATGTTACAGTACTTACGCACCCCATCAATGTGTTTTATGACGACAGCGTTCGCCGCCACCGCTTTAGTTTGCAACACAGTCTGAGCAACGTAGAGCAAAGACGAGCTAGACGTGCCGCATATGTTTACTCTCGATATTAACCCAGGGTGGCATTTTTTTTGCCTTATTGAGATAAAAGTTTCCTAACAGGCCACAATCAAGGAAATAACACTTCTTTTTTGTTTAACGCATAAAACAAAGGCCAAAAAAGATGTACCCTCTCGCGGGCAGCGTCCCAAAACTGGGACAGGTATGTTATCAGTTCTGTGAAGTGGTACATACTCGAGATATGTTTATTAATTCATTCTTATTCTAGAACGACACTTACGCATTAATAATACTGATGGATTAGAATTTTGAAGACAAACTTGGTTGCATACTGATCTTTCTCCTTTTCTTCTCTTGGAAAAACACTCCATGTGTACCTGAGGAAGCCATCTCGGGTGAGGAAGGAAAGGGAAATAACTCCGTGCTAACGTTGACCGATGAGTTATCCTCTCCTGATACCAAACTATGGCTTCAGATTAAAACACTTCAATATTTTGATATGCCGAAGGATATAATGCGTGAAAATCATGATGTCCAAAAATGGGACGCTGTCCACGAACGGGTTCATGGAGAAAGTTAAAAAAGAAACGCTGTCGTTTTAAGACACGACGACTGTCGGAGTATGTGAATAATCGAAGAAAAAGCAGTTAAACTGGACGAGATTTTCTCTTTTCCGAGCGGGAAAGGTCTGGTCTGAAGCCAAAGTAGAAAGTGCAGGATGAGATGGTGGGTAATGTTAAAATTCCACCTTGACACAGCCTGATCCAGGATGAAAGCACCGACAATACAGTGCACAAAAAGCTAATTCTGTATTTGAAATATAGGAAGCAACATAACATTAAGGTTAAAACGGTTTGGGAGCATCATCATCATCACCCCCCGTCGTCGGTAGCTCGCAGGAAGGTGGCTGCTTGAAAATTAGATCTTAGGGTAAAAAAGTCTGGGCACCCCTGAAGTACATTATTGCTTTTGGGATTTCTTGATTTTTTTTTTTTTTTATGCCATTGTCATGTATAGTTGAGTTTTGTCTTGTGTGTTTATGCGTGCAAAGGCCTGGCCTGGTTGGTGATCCCCGGAAGCTGGGCCCATTTTTCCCTGGGCCCGCTGGACTTCCAAAGCTGGCGGGTGTTCGTTGTACTCTGCTCCATCCCGAGCATCACATCGGCGATCATCTTCAAGCTGTTCATGCCCGAGAGCCCCAAATTCCTCACGGAGGTATCCCCGAACCTCTCTTCGTTAAAGTCAACCCAAACCCGATTGATGACGTGATTCATCCAAGGACGTGTCGTCACAAGTCCAGCGTTTTTTCGTCTTTCCAGGCCGGTCGAGAGACAGAAGCGATCCAGGTCTTCCGCCAGATGCACCGAGTGAACACGCTCGGGAAAGGAACATCTTTCCCGGTGAGCAGAGGGTTTTTGTGTAAAAAGGCAAAGCCGGGTTGGCCGTCGGAATCTTCGTCCGGATCTCAGGTCTGTGGCTCGGTAGTGACATGATTGTGTTCTCTTTTGAAGGAGTTTTCTTTGCACGTGAATGTCAAGCAAAGAGAGGACAAAACCCAGACTCGGCAGGCGTGCGGACGACTCGGCGCTGTTCTCAAGCAGGTGAACGTGATGGGAGGGACACCACGAAGTGAGATACGGGGGACCGGATTGGATCAGTGGATAATTGACGGCCATTATGATTTGCATAGAAAAAATATATACTTGGGAAAAAAAAAAAAAAAAAAAACAATAAAAATATTAAATAAGGGCGGCACAGTGGATCAGCTGGTAAAGCGTTGGCCGTACAGTTCTGAAGTCCCGGGTTCAATCCCGGCCCCGCCTGTGTGGAGTTTGCATGTTCTCCCCGCGCCTGCGTCGGGTTTTCTCCGGGCACTCCGGTTTCCTCCCGCATCCCAAAAACACACAACATTAATCGGACGCTCTAAATTGCCCCTAGGTGTGATTGTGAGTGCGGCTGTTTGCCTCCATGTGCCCTGCGATTGGCTGGCTACCCGTTCGCGACCCTCGTGAGGATAAGCGGCAAAGAAAATGGATGGATGGATGGATGTTAAATAAGTGGGGATAAACCGCCAGTGAGTGTTTTATGAGTAATTTCCCCCTAAAAACACACACACACATTTCATGAGGACTGCAGGTATGTGGTGGGGTCCGCTTTGAGATAAGAGTGACCTGACTGACAATTTTTTTTAGATGCTCGCCGTTGTTTGTTTTATATTTTTTCCTTAAATTAACAGATATTTGAACACAAATTGCAGGAACATCTAGACAGGCAATATAAACTTTATCCTCTTCAAAGTGCAACTGGTATTAGTGCCGCACTGAGGAGCTGTGACCGTATGCCCGTCTTATACTCTCGGCTAGAGTGTGCACACTATAAGGAGTAGCGCTGTGTATTGAATTGAAGCCATATGTGACAAAAACAGTTTTTAGTTCTCATTTAATGCTGACATTTCTGTATGTTTTTAATAAAGTAAGATCTACCAATGAGTACTCGTACCATGTGTAGTAATGCGGAGGCAACACCGTCACTCACCTGCTGGCTTTCTATCTGCATTGTTGCTGGAATTTCTGAATCGTTTTGGTGTGTTCTAATCGCACTGGCGTCGTCGCCGCGCGACAGGGTCTGATGCCGGTCCGCCTGATGTTCAGCGGGAACCTCAAATCCAGGAGCATCGTGCTGCTCCTCATCTTCTACTGCATCTCCTTCAGGTATGACGTCGTCATCGCTACTGTGGTTCTGTCAGATCACTTTAACGTTATTTTAGCTGTGATTCGGGAAAAACTGTAACTGTCACTCCCACACCTCCCAGTCTATCTTCTATCTTCCCTCCGTTCTTTTACTTATTCTGCCTCTCCAAGCGACCGAGATGGACCCGGGAGTCCGTTCGAGGTTTCTTCCTTGGGAGTTTTTGCTCGCCGCCATCGCCAAAATCTGACTCATTTCGGGGTTCAGTTGTTTTTCTTTTAATGTATAAAGTTTGTTGTGAATTGACACTCGGTTGGTAGAAAATGACTCTCCTCAACTTGTGTGTGTAGTTACTACGGTCTGTGGATGTGGTTCCCCGAACTGTTCGCCCGAATGGAGGACGGCGGCTCCCCGTGCGCCAGCAACGTGTCCGCCGCGACCGCCCAGCCCAACCACAGCTGCTACCCCGTCAACACCGTCGGTTTGTGACATTTAATACACGTTAGCTTTTCTTTCCAAACAGTGCCTGTGACGCGGCAGTAACACAACAGCAACATGCTAGCACAGCGCTAACAGGGCCGGTTACAAAAAAAAAAACATACCGGTAAAAGTCACTGAGACGCGGCAGTAACACAACAACAACACGCTAGAACAACGCTAACAGGGCTGGTTTAAAAAAAAGAACATACCGGTAAAAGTCACTGAGACACGGCAGTAACACAGCAGCAACACGCTAGCATAGCGCTAACAGGGCTGGTTAAAAAAAAGAAAAAAAAAAACATACCGGTAAAAGTCACTTAGACGCGGCAGCAACACAGCAGCAACACGCTAGAACAACGCTAACAGGGCCGGTTAAAAAAAAACATACCGGTAAAAATCACTGAGACGCGGCAGCAACTTGCTAGAACAACGCTAACTGGGGTGGTTAAAAAAAACAAACAAAAAAAACAACCGTCCCGGTAAAAGTCACTGAGACACGGCACGAACACAGCAGCAACACGCTAGCACAGCGCTAACAGGGCCAGTTAAAAAAAAAAAAACATGCTGGTAAAAATCACTGAGACACGGCAGCAACACAGCAGCAACATGCTAGAACAGCGTTAAAAGGACCTGTTATAAAAAAAAAAAAAAATACAGGTAAAAGTCACTTCCTTGGCACATATGTTCCACCGGTCTCACGCTTACCTTTTCCGCTCGTGTGCCCCCTTGCGGCCGTTAGAAAAAATGCACAAATTAGCCGCATCACCACAAAACGTGTGGAAAAAAGTCGCGGTTTATAGGCCGGAAATTATGTTACTCACCGTCGGTTTGTTTTGAGTGGTGTTTCACCGGCAGCCGCTTTCCTCATCAGTGTACGAGGAGGGCTTCTTCATCGCCGCCGCCAACCTCCCCGGCAACATCTTTACCATCCTGGTCATGGACACCGTTGGAGGCAGGCTGCTGCTCTGTGAGGGAAAGCCGCCGCATTTCCTTTGTCTTGATTGCGTCGGGCGTTGACCGTCTTCGTGCGTCCGCAGCGAGCAGCCTGCTCGTGTCCAGCCTCAGCGTGTTCCTCATCTACGCCGTGCAGACCAAAACGCAAAGTCTGGTCCTGTCCTGCTTGTTTAGCGGCGTGTCCGTCATCGCCTGGAACGCGCTGGACGTGGTGGGCACGGAGCTCTACCCCACGCAGCTGCGGTACGTGTTTGAAGTAGAACGAGTCACTCGGGGGATTGATAGAGTCCAGTCAGAAGACCATTACAATAATCAAGTCCGCATGGATGAGCTTCTGTTTCTCAGCTTGACACATACAATCCTTGAGTCCGGGTATGTTCTTCAGATGGTAAACGGCAGTTTTAGGAATTGATTTGATGACTGTTGAAGGTCAGGTTTTGGAGTGGGTCTTTGCTTTTTAAAGATAGATAGATTTACTAACAACGTTCCTCTTTGTTTTATTCCCAAAAACAATGATCTCAGTTTTATCGCGGTTTAGTTGAAGACATTTGTGGTTCCTCCAGTTATTTATCCGCTTTAGACACTGGCACAACACCTCCAGTGAACTGTAGTCATCCGGAGACACTGCTACATATAACTGCGTGTCATCTGCGTAGCTATGATAGTCAAAATTAAAGTTTTGGAAAATTTGACCGAAGGGTAGCATATACAGGGTGAACAGGAGCGGTCCAAGAATTGACCCTTGAGGGACCCCATATGTCATTGCCATTTGTTGAGATTGCGCACTTTCAATGGTTACACAACTATTTCCTCCAGGTAGGACCTGAACCACTTAAGGACACATTTAGTCCTAACCACGTTTCTGTTCTGTTCAGAAGTATATTATGATCTACCGTATCAAAAGCCGCATTGAGATCCAGCAAGATCAGCATTTAACGCTTTGATAAGAGCCGATTCTGCACTGTGACGACAAATTCAAGAAACTGCTGAGTTGATTTTAAAAATAACTTTCTCAACAATCTTGGCTAAGAAAGGGAGGTTCCGGTCTATAGCTTGCGAACATGGGTCAAGCGCTCTGGTTTTTATTTTTTGAAGAGGCTTAAGGGCAGCTAGCTTGAGGAAACGCGCCAGATCAGCTAGCACTGATTTCAATGGTTTTGCGTCAAGACAGCTTTGACGGTTTCAGCTGCTAAACAGATTTTTTGGGTCAACTGTATGAAATTCTGATACGGTAACAGAGTTTTCCACAGGTGGCTTCAGATCTAGTAACATTTTATCATTTTGCTAATATTTGAACTGATGGATTGTATTTTTTTTTTTTTCACTAAAATAACGAGCAAATTTATCAAGCGTTAGAGGAGTTCTGGAGCTGTCTGATTCGTTGGGGTTGTGAGCAAACGAAGTACTGCCGAAGTGCTCACTGGTAATTTCAGAATAGTGTGTGGCCTGGACTAAACTCTAATCAAATCGGAGTTGTTTTTGTCCAATTTCCTACACTTTGATTTCGAGCTCTTGACCATCATTGTGCTCCTCGTCGGTGTTGCACGTCGCCTCAAGATTGTCTTCGTTTTGACAGGAGCGGCGGCATTCATGACTTTTGAGGTTTTTCCAGGGGGGAAATTGTCCAAAAGTACATCAACTCTCTCACCATTCACAGTTTGTGGTACAACTAGTCAAGTACAATGAGTACTTTCTTACCTTCCGCGGGAAGCTAACTGGGCCGTCTTTTGGAACGACAGTAAAAGAACCCGCCCCCCGTCTCATCGAGGTTTCACACGACGGCGTTTCCCTCCCACGCAGTTCGTCGGCGCTGGGCGTCTTCACGGGGGCCGGCCGAGTGGCGGCCATCATGGGGAACGTGGCCTTCGGCAGCCTGGTGGACTCGGACTGCGCCGTGCCCGTCCTGCTGGTGTCGGGCTTGCTGCTCGCCGGCGGCGTCGTGGCGCTCTTCCTCCCGCGCAGCAAACAGACGGAGCTCGCCTGAGCCGCAACCAAAACTCCACTCCGATATCCAGACCCAGACAAGTTCATTTATTTCCATAAATCCTTGAACTTTCATAGATTATAGATTCAGGGCCCGTAATTGAAACAATTTCAAGTATTTGTTTATTTTTACATGATTTTGGGCTCTAGCTCATCGCAAAATCAGGAATGCAAAAAATATGAATATTGTGAAGAAATTAGCCCAAGTTTTGCAAGCTTTAAATATTTTTTAACTGATCTGAGGATCAGTACGGAGATGCAGATTTCATCTTCCAGCAGGACCGGTCCCCGGTCAAATCCTGCCAGAAGCGCCAAAACCTGCTTTGATTCCCGTGCCATCGTAGCGCTCGACTGCCAGGCCCACTCGCCGGATCTAAACCCCATTGAGAATGCACGAGGCGGGGGGATTATCAAGAGGAAAATGAGGCACACCAGACCCCAAAACAAAGAACTTAAAGCAAGCGTCAAGGATGTCTGCACTTCCGTAACGCCAAGGCAATGCTGCGAGCTGATTGGCTCGGTGCCACGCTGCAAAGGGATTCTCAATTAAGTACAGTGGTACCTCTACTTGCGAACATCTCTAGTAACGAAAAACTCAGGTTACAAAACGCCTCCTCAGAAAAATACTCTCAAATTACGAAGGAAATTCAGGATGCAGAAGGAAAAAAATAGCCGCTGGATTCCCCAAATTCCCCCCAACGTGCACGTCCTTTGTCTTGGTATGTGTGGCGCGAGAGAGCTGCTCTCCCATTGGCTCTCGCCGTAGCATCTTCCTGGCATGCCATTGGCTAGGAGAGACTCTTTACCCATGATGCACTTCCTGCATCTTGGTTTGTCTGGCGCGGTAGAGCTCTTCTCCCATTGGCTATCGCATAGCATCTTCCTGGCATCCCATTGGCTAGGAGGGATCCCACTCTTTACCCATGATGCACTTCCCGCATCTTGGTTCGTCTGGCGCAACAGAGCTGCTCTCCCATTGGCTATCGCCGTAGCATCTTCCTGGCATCCCGTTGGCTAAGAGGGATGCCAATCTTTTTTTTTTTTTTTTTTTTTTTTTTTACCCGTGATGCTTTTTGATTCCCATTGATATCATTTTGAAAGTACCATATTTGGATTGATTTAATGTGACCCTTAGTTCTCTCTCTTTTTTTTTTTTTTCTACAAAAACTGAGAAGCAAATGATTTGTTCAAAGCATTCTGTTTTTGCATTCTTGATTTTGTTTGTGGCGGCACAGTGGATTAGTTGGTAAAGCGTTGACCTCACACTTCTGATGACGCGGGTTCAAATCCCAGCCCCGCCTGTGTGGAGTTAGCACGTTTTCCCGGTCTGTGCCTGCGTGGCTTTTCTCCGGTCACTCCTGGTTCTCCCCGCATCCCAAAGACACGCATTCATTGGAGACCGTAAATTGCCCCTAGGTGTGATTGTCAGTGCGACTGTTATCTGACTCCATGTGCCCTGTGACTGACTGGCGACCAATTCAGGGTGTCGTCGCCCAATGTTAGCTGGGATTAGGCTGCAGCACTCCCGTGACCCTTGTGAGGATGAGTGGCTGGGAAAATGGAATTGGAACTTTTCCATGATATTCACTTTTTTTGCTCTGCATGGACACACAACCTCATGAACTCCTCACCTTTTTGGAAATACTGTATGTGATTAGAGTCAATATCAAAAGTCTACACACTCCTTTGTTCAAAGGCTTTGTTTTGATATCAAAGATGTATCATTTCAAAACCTTTTCTGCCCTTATTGTGACCTCATAGGAAACTCTCCACAGCTCTGCACTCCCAATAACAGTACCGGCTCCTCGAAAATATTTAACACGCGGCTATGATCGATTGCCGAAATAGCTGGCAACAAAAGTGAGTACACCCCTAAGTGAAAGTGTCCAAATCGCTTTACTCAGATATGCTATGTTAACGATCTATACAATATTTCAATAACAAGTTGATTTTATGGATTTTTATGTTTCACTCCCGCATATTTTTATTTTTATTTTTTACATTGCTCAATTGAGTCGACACAAGCAAAGAACTGAAAGTTACTGCATAAAACCAAAGGCTTTATTTTTCATTTGATTCTTATTTTGTATTGTGTATATATTTTTTTTTTTTCAACAAGCATTGGAAAATAAAATTGATCCTTTTTATCATTTATTCGTCTATACTCATTAAACTTACAGCTGGTAAAGCAGCACACAACAGTCGTGAAGAAAAATAATACGATTGCGATTTTTAAATTCATGTTGGAATAAAATGCAAAAAAAAAAAAAATCTGCTTTGTGACAATAATTTACATTCAACACCAGTAAAAATGGCAACAACAAAAAAAGATGTCATGTGATGAAAGTAAAATTTGTATACAAACATTCAGTTTTATAAAAAATGGATAAGGTCATATTAGCCTTGCAAGATGCTTTTTAAATAAAAGTAAATTGTGTGTTTTTAACCACACAATTTTTGGGGGAAATGGGAGAGATTGTAAAAAAAAAATAAATCAAAATAGATAGTAAATTTTTACAATATTTTTATGATTTAGATGAACTATAATTGTAAGCCTTTAAACTCAAATCAATAATAAACCGGGGCCATTTTGACTTATTACAACATACAAATATGTTTAAATAAGTTTCACTAATCGTATCTAATAAAATTTCACAGGAACCAGTAATAGACCTAATACTTAGTAATTCCACAATAATAATTGGAATTCTATTTTTACGCCGAAATTAAAGGAAAAAAACGTGACATGTTCAAAGACGTATCGCATTTTAAGGCTCAAAGGAGAACAACAATACAAGAAATAAAATTATATGCATGTAACAACAACAAAAACACTGGTCCAATCTTAAAAAAGGAATATGATGTTTGCATTATACAGTATATACAGTACACATTATCTCTCTCACACACACACACAGTAGCAGTGTTTCATACACAGCAACATTTCAAATATTTATTCCCGCTATTCTTTCTTTTTTTAACTGAAACATAAGATTGAAATTGTCATGCGAGGTTCAAGCGTAAACGTCAGCTACATCGGTTGCTGCATTTTTAAATCTGCAATTTCATAACATTTGTGGTTTTAATTTTTTTTTTTAACAAACTGTCATATGTCGCCCCAGTTCATTATCAAGTTAGATAAAGAAAAAAAAGGAATATCTGATAACCAAAGATTAATTAATATAGAAAAAAGAAGTTTACATTTTTTTGTAAATTGGAATATTTTGTCATTATTAGAGAATAAAATGTTTGGATTTAGTAGGGCCTTAAGTGGGAAAAAAATGACGAAAATTACAGATGACCAAATATCAATTTTAGTACTTTTTTTTTTTAAATGAATCCCACCCTCCCAAAAAATAATTTTGAACTTGTGAAATTTTCACCAATTAGTTTTTACGTGTTATTAATTTACTCCAATTTATTTCCCTAAAATCTTTTATTTGGTAGCCAAATGAAATTCAATTTAAGAAGAAATTGATGACCAAGTTAGAAATAAAAATGAAAAAAAAAAAGTGACATCTGGTAAGTATATTTGAAACTAATTATTTTCATGTGTAAACAGAAATATTCACAATTCATACAGAATTTGGTGGGGTTTTTTTATATAAAGAAAGGAAGAATTTATAAAAACATTTCTCAAATGATCTTCAATATGGAATTTGGCAGGGGGAAAAAAATAAAAGAATCCTTAAACACAGCTACATTTGATAATTTAATGAAAAGGGAATGTGTTAAGATTTAAAATAATTTTTTTTAAATTACGAACATGACAAAATGACATTTGATAACTACATTTACATTTTCTCAAATGTCATTTTATATGAAATGAGATAAAAATCATTTGGAAAAAAATAACTGAAAAAGTTTTTTGTTTTCAAAGCGAAAAAAAAAAAAAATCTCCAGTGTAATGTTGTGGAAATTGTACGAAAATAAAATCTAAAAATGAATTTAATTAATCTCCAAGCGCCCGGAGAATTTTTCTCATTTTGTGGTGGGGGGGGCAAGTCGGAAACAAAATCGAGCGTACCAGGCGAAAGCGGATGGACGGACGGCCGGGATCACTGCGCGAGCGCCAGCATGACGTCCTTGACCAGCATGGTGCCGATCACCATCTTGTCGCAGTTGAGCGTCAGCTGGGCGGCGCCGTCCTCCTTGGTCGCCACGGTGACCAGCACCAGGCCGCCGCCGCTCACCGTCCTGCCGGCGAACCTGTGCACAGGAAGCGGAAGTGCGCCGAGGGCAAGTGGAGGACTGAAGTCAAAGCGACAACGCAGAGCGAGGAGGAAGGAAGCGCGTGGCGTCGTTCCATTAGAGAACACAATGATTTCGTTCAAGTGTGACCATAAAAGTTTTTACCTGTGGTGGGATTCTGTTACAAAATATCTTCATGTAATTATAAAAATTAACATGATGTACCTTCAAATAATGTATGAATTTGAATTCAACATCATGGATACATGTAATTGCATTTCATGTCAGGCGGGGGTCTCAAACATGCGGCCCGCGGGCCATTTGTTTTCCTCGCTCTGACTTACCTGCATTCTTTGTCGGAGCCGCAGGGCACCCGGCCGAGGTTGGCGGCGGTCGTCACCCTCTGGACGATGGCGTGCTCGTTCCGGCACTTTGCGTCCAGCGTCAGCCTCTCGGTGATCTCGTTCATGCCCATCAGCTGCCCTGTTTTGCCGCACGGCCGCCGCGTTAATTTCGCACAAACGGAACTTTTCGTCACGTTTGGGGGGGGGGGGGGAGACAGGCGGCGAGGGTACTTCCGGGTGGCGGACACACGGTGGCGCTAGTGCTGTAGTAAACTTGAAAATCATGACCGTGGTTTGTGCTGCTGACGTGGAAGTGTTTGTTTTTGCCACCCAGAAGAACGCGTGACAATGTGGTGCCAATTATCTACCGGATCGAATCAAATCCAATAAAGGGGAGGACACAGGAAGGAAGGAAGAGTGGGGGTGTGAGGACACAGGAAGTGGCTGATGTCATTTCCTTCGATTCCTTCTAGTTAGTGCTATGGATGCAGCGGGGTGGCGGCGGCAGGTGATGAGCGCCCGCAAGCGTTGACTTTCAACCCCCCGCATCGCAAACAAGAAGTCGGCCAGGCCGAGCCAATCAGTGAGAAAGCTACATTTCCCGGATGCCACTGAACGCAGCAGACAGCGGACCCGCTAAAGTCCAACACAATTTTGTTTTTAATATGGGTTTGGGTACCTTCAAAAAAATGGCGGATATTATCCATAAATATTTAACAACTTTGGAATTTGGTAATAATGTATTTTTAAGAAAAATAATAAACTTCAGTAGAACTCTATTAAAATTGTATTATTATCGAAGGTCAAATTTTCGGTACCTCCCAAAGTAAGACATCTATCTATCTATCTATTTTCTTTGCCGCTTATCCTCATGAGGGTCGTGGGGAGGGCTGGAGCCTCTACCAGCTGTCAATGGGCACGAGGCGGGGTACACCCTGAACTGGTCGAGACAAACAGCCACACCCACAATCACACCTATGGACAATTTAGAGTGTCCAATTAATGTTGCACGTTTTTGGGATGTGGGAGAAAACTGGCGCGCCGGGAGAAAACCCACAAAGGCACGGGGAGAACTTCCAATCTCCACACAGGCGGGGCCGGGATCGAACCCGGGTCCTCAGAACTGTGAGGCCAATGCTTTACCACCCTGCCATAATAATGTATTTTTAAGAAAAATAATAAACTTCAGTAGAACTCTATTAAAATTAAAATTTTATTATTATTGTTATTATCATTATTATTATTATTAAAGGTTAAATTTTCAGTACCTCCCGAAGTAGGACACTCATATATTTATTTATTTGTTTGTTTGTTTGTTTGTTTATTTATTCATTCATTTATTATTTGACCCTTTTATTCATATAGGAGAAAATCCACTAATCGATCAACAATTCATATTCCAATTTTAACAAAATATTAAAAAAACTGCTGATATCTGATCAAACAAGCAATTCTTGAGTTCCGTAGCATTTCACTCATTACAGGGTATCAGAGTATGTTTATTATTTGGCATTGTCATGGAATTTGATGACAACTGCTTTAATAAAGTAGAGGAAATTAATAACTCACTCCCTTCCAAATTGTGCTAAAATTTCAGAGCATTCCTCGAAAGCAAAAAAAAAAAAAAAAAACTTTTGGAGGTCACATGTCACTAACAATGAATTTCATGACAGGCGGCCACGACTTGATGCTGATGAGGGGCCGAAGGGAAGCGTGAAGCGCGTCTGGCCTTGGGTGGCGGGCGTGGGGGGCAGGGGGGGGGGGCGGCTGGGGCTAATGCGGTCGATGGAAGGCAACTCACCCAGACGCTGTGCTAGCGTCTCTTTTGGAGACGGCGTGCAATTCAGCAGCATGTTTAGCAACACGTTAGTCGCGATGCTAAATGTCGCGACTTCAAACGTTTCAACGTGTGCCGCTGGCCCAATTTGGAGCGCTTTAAGCGCGTCGCTTCGACTTTGGAGGTTGCAGCGCGAGCGGTCGGCGACCGCGGACAACGTCCCGTTCGTCAGCGCTCACCTTGCTCCTTTTTAAACTCGTTCTCCGTCATGAAAACCGGTTTCATCAGCTCTCCGACCGGCGGCTGGATGGACACGAAGAACTTCCGGCTGTGAGTGCTGAGGAAAGGAAAGGAAACAGCGGAGGAACTTCATTAGTTTGGTTGGACTTTGCCGTTCGTTCACAGGTGCGTGACGGACACGTCTGACTCCTTGTAATTTTCAGCTCTTATATATATATATATTTTTTTTTTTTTAATTCCAAAATTGCATTGATGATTAGACAATAAGTAAATAAATAGATAAATAAATAAATATTTTAAAAATAATAATCCTTCTTGCAATTTTCAGCCCTTACATTTTTTTAGAAACTCCAAAATTGCATTGATGAATAGACAATAAGTAAATACATAAATAGTTTAAAAATAATAATCCTTCTTGCAATTTTCAGCCCTTAGATATGTTTTATTTTTTTAGAAACTCCAAAATTGCATTGATGAATAGACAATAAGCAAATAAGTAATTAATTAATTAATTAGAACAAGAATAATAATAAAGAATTTTTTTTCAAATAAATAAACACACAAATACATAAATAATTTAAAAATTATAATCCTTCTCACAATTTTCAGCCCTTATATATGTTTTTTTTAGAAATTCCAAAATTCCATTTATGAATAGACAATAAGTAAATAAATAAATACATAAATAACTAAATAAATAAATATTTTTAAAATAATAATCCTTCTTGCAATTTTCAGCCCTTCGATATGTTTTTTTAAGAAACTCCAAAATTGCATTGATGAATAGACAAAAAGCAAATAAATAAATAAATGAGAATAATAATAAAGGGAAAAAAAAAATAAATAAATACACAAATAATTTTAAAATAATAATCCTTCTTGCAATTTTCAGCCCTTCGATATGTTTTTTTAAGAAACTCCAAAATTGCATTGATGAATAGACAAAAAGCAAATAAATAAATAAATGAGAATAATAATAATAAAGGAAAAAAATAAATAAATAAATACACAAATAATTTAAAAATAATAATCCTTCTCCAAATTTTCAGCCCTTAGATCTGTTTTTTTTTTTAGAAACTCCAAAATTGCATTGATGAATAGACAATAAGCAAATAAATAAAAAAATAGTTTAAATAGAATAATAATAAAGAAAATTAATAATATAAACAAAAAATAATTTAAAAAATAATTTAAAAAATGTCTGCTGGAGCGGCAAAGATCCGTTTTGGTGCTCTGCTCTCGTTATTTTGCGCGCGCGAATCTTGAAAACAAAATCTGACCAGATTCGTCTCACCAGAGCTGGAAGTTTGCCGCCTGTGTGGAGTCGCAGAAGTCGATGCCCATGACGGCGGCGCCCGTCTCACCCGCAGGGAGCAACTCTGCGTGCGGGAAGCGGGGGTGGGGGGGGTGAATTGTTTTCATTTCACCAATCAAATGGAGCCAAAAAGTCACATGACAGCGAGCCAGAAGGACTCCATTATGAATTTCATGCTTTCACTAGTGTCACCAAAGAAGGTGATCTTAACATAATTTCTTGTCCAGATTTGCCTTAATTTATGCCATTTTCATCCATCCATCCATTTTCCGTACCACTAATTAGAAAAGTTAATTTATTGTTTTAGTTCATCTATCTATCTATCTGTTTGTTTGTTTATTTATTTGGGGCGGCACGGTGACTCAGATGGTAAAGCGTTGGCCTCACAGTTCTGAGGACCCTGGTTCGATTCCGGCACCCCCTGTGTGGAGTTTGCATGTTCTCACCATTGCCGCGTGGGTTTTCTCCGGGCACTCCGGTTTCCTCCCACATCCCCAAAAGACGCAACATTAATTGGACACTCTAAATTGCCCCTAGGTGTGAATTGTGAGTGCGGCTGTTTGTCTCTATGTGCCCTGCGATTGGCTGGCGACCAGTTCAGGGTGTACCCCGCCTCCACCTTTTGACAGCTGGGATAGGCTGCAGCACTCCCCGTGACCCTCGTGAGGATAGGCGGCAAAGAAAATGGATGGATGGATGGATGGTGTTTTACTCTGCAGTTTATAAACAGGAAAAGCTACAAATTTTTTTTTTAGACTTGCAACAGAATATTTCTTTTACCATTAATTGTAAATTGGAAATATCGATTCGGTTTTCGAACAAATCACTTCTCGAACCGCCTTCTGGACCGGATTGTGGTCGAGAACCGAGGTTGCCCTGTCGTTGGCTTTTACATGATTCATGTACATTTTTTTGTGGCAAGCACCCAAAACAGGAAGTCTCCCTCTACCCCTCCCTCCGGTTCCGTCCTTCTTCACTCACCGATTTCCGGAAACTCCTGGACCCTCATGCCGGACTGCAGCCTGACGTCCTCCATGTGCAGGTTCCTGGCGTCCGCGGCTGCGCTGTTGACGAAGTGCATCTGCACCGCCACCATGTTGGGGTCGGGGCCGAAGGGCTGGCGGCTGAAGCGGTACTCCACCGACAGGCCCTCGCCGGTGATGCGGTGCAGCAGCTCGTAGCTCTTCTGCGGGCCCGACGGCGAGAGGGCCTGTCGGCGACACGGGAACAGCGAGCGGTGTGCTAATTTTGCTCATTTTGGCTCAAGAAAGCTTGTTCTAGACAGAGGGCCGAAGCGATTTTGCAAATGGGTCAAAAAGGGCGGTGACTATCACTATTCAATCTCCCCGTGAAATCTTCTCGAGAACGCGCGGAACCCTCGGAGGGTACGAAAGCGTGCACTTACGGCGGGCGAGAGGGCGGAGTCGCACAAAGACAAGCCCTCCAGGTCCGACACCAGACTGCTGGACAGGAAGGAGTTGACGGGCGTCACTTGAGGCGAAGCGGCGGGTTCGACTGAGGAACACGGATTTAAGCAAAAATGGCACACGCAGTTAGTCACAAATAGCCGCCGTGGGGCCACGTTGCTGGCACTCATCCGTTTACTACACGATTATACACATGCAGGAACTTTAGTTCACATTTTAATTTGGTTTAATGCAGTTTCATCAGGGTTGTCAAACTCATTTCTGTCTAGGGCGACATTGTTTCCCTCAGAGGGGCCGTTAGGACTGCAAAACCATAAAAATATTTCATCGCTATCCGCTCCATCGATTTATGAATTACTTATGGAATCAGAAATCAAGGGTAATTCGTTTTTCAACTATTGTTCTTGCTTGGTAACACAAAAATGCATGTAAAATCTCATTGTGACCATTCATCCATCCATTTTCGTAGCCACTTATCCTCACGAGGGTCGCGGGGAGTGCTAGAGCCTATCCTATCAACGGGTAGGAGGCGGGGTACACCCTGGACTGGTTGCCGTAGAGACAAACAGTCACACTCACAATTACACCTAGGGGCAATTTATCCATCCATCCATTTTCTTTGCCGCTTATCCTCACGAGGGTCGCGGGGAGTGCTGGAGCCTATCACAGCCGTCAACGGGAAGCAAGCGGGGTACACCCTGAATTGGGTGCCAGCCAATCGCAGGGCACATGGAGACAGACAACAGCCGCACTCACAATCACACCTGGGAGCAATTTAGAGCACAGGTGTCAAACTCAAGGCCTGGGGGCCAGCTGCGGCCCGGCACATGATTTTATGTGGCCCGCAGAGGCAAATCATGTGTGTCAACTTCCATGATTTTTGTTCAAATCTGTACCAAAATTTCAAATTGTCACATCATAAATGATAACATTGAGTTTTTACAAGCATTTTTGTGTTACCAAACAATAATAGTTGAGAAAACCCATTACCCTTGATTTCTGATCCCAAAGCTAGTTGATATATTGATTGTGGAAATATGACGGGTCAATTAAAGATTTTTATGGTTTTCACAGAAACTGGCCCTCTGACAGAAACCATTACGACAATGTGGCCTGCGATAAAAATGAGTTTGACACCCCTGATTTAGTGCGTCCAATTAATGTTTCATGTTTCTGGGATGTGGGAGGGAACCGGAGTGCCCGGAGAAAAACCACGTAGGCACGGGGAGAACACGCAAACTCCACACAGACAGGGCCGGGATTGAACCCAGGACCTCAAAACTGTGAGGCCAACGCTTTCCAGATGATCCACCGTGCCGCTTATTGTTACCAGTTATGGAATGTGACAATTTGAACTTTTGGTGCAGATTTTGACAAGAATCCTGGCCATTGACACACCGGGTTTGCCTACGCGGGCCACATAATATCAGGTGGCGGGCCAGATCTAGCCCCCAGGCCCTGAGTTTGACACATTTGATGTATAATCATAAACATTACAGACATAATGGACTCCACATCTAATGTGACTTCGATTGAGGGAACACGCAAAACGCTTACAGTCGTCAAGGTCCAGCAGCGACATTTCTTTCTTCTCGTTCTTGCTGTCATTTGCGACGGTCTTGGAGGGAACTTTCGATTGCGTTTCCTGCAAAAAGGACAAATATTTGTCATGTTGCGTTAGCAAACCATTGTCGAGGTGTGAAATAAAAACCTCATTTCAGCGACGTGGATTCCTTTGTTCCGGAGTCAAAGCATCACCATCATAAAAACTTTCCTCATTTTTACAGGCAATTTTTTTCAAGGTAACATTCTAACATTTATTAACTACCTGACCACAAATAGACATGCCTGAAAAATTTCTTGTTGCAAATACAAACTGCCGTGGGGAGACATTTTTTGCCATTTAGGCATAATCCTTTTAACCTGGATGAACATGCCTGCAAAAATGTACTATATATCAATTTTTTTTTTTTTTACATTATTTGACCTAAGAATAAATACAACACAGAAACTAAAGATTCAGATTTTTTTTAAAAAAGTTACGTATTCGGTGTTTTTTTCCAGTGCTGCCTTGACTTGCAAGTTAAATTTGTGACGTGACCGAGCTCGTAACTAGATTGTACTGTATATTAATTTATCCTATTACAATGAATTGAAATCCCATGGAACTGTAACACAAATAGCACGGCATTGTATTGTATCACTTTTGGCTTTCATATTTCACGAGTGATTAGAAAAAAAAAATCACTCTCAACCAACCAAAGGATAATCCATCCATCCATTTTTTTAGCCACTTATCCTCACAAGGGTCGCAGGATTGCTGGAGCCTATGCCAGCTGTCAATCACACCTAGGGGCAGTTTAGATTGTCCAATTAATGTTGCATGTTTTTGGGACGTCGTAGGAGGAAATTGGAGCGCCCGGAGAAAACCCACGCAGGCGAGAGAACATGCTAACTCCACACAGGCGGGGCCGGGATTGAACCCGGGACCTCAGAACTGTGAGGCCAACGCTTCCCAGCTGAGCCACCGCCCCAAAGGATAATTGCCTAGGAAATTCTTGATAACCAATAATGCACAAATTCGACCCAATTATGGTTACGCGAGGGCTCCGCTGAAGCGATTTCAACAATATCAACTCATAACAAGGCATGAAATATAACAATGCAGGCGCGGATATCAATTAGGCGTCAGTACCTTCTTCTTCTTGCCGACGTCCCGCTCCGACTCCGAGTCTTCAGATTTCGATTGGGTGCTTTCGGAATCGCTTTCGTCGTCTTCGTCAGACTCCGACTCGGAGTCGCTCTTCCGTTGTTTGCTCTTCCTCGCGCGCTTCCTCTCTTCCTCCTCGCTGCTCTCCTCGCTGATACAATTTTTCACGTTAAATGAAGAAAATAAAAAAAATTAAAAAACGCCATCGGACCTTTCACTTTCTTGCACCGGCTTCTTGAACTCTTTCTTCTTCATCTTCTTCTTCTCGTCGTCCTCCTCCTCCTCTTCCTCTGACTCTGAAGCTTCTTCACTCTCTTGGCTCTCGGATGCGGAGCCGTTTTCGGCGCTCCCGCTTTCGGAGCCGCTGGAGGAGTACAACTCTGCGCGGGAAGGGAAACCAAAGTCAAACGGATCGAGAAGGTCAATTCTGCCATTCGTGGCTTCAGAATCAGAATCAGCGGAATCAGAATCTTCGGTGACATCACAGCCTAAAATCATCACTCAAGCCACTCGCCGTGTTCTTTTTTTTCCAATCGCGATGCTTGACATTACGGCGAAAAGGTTGATGCGGATTTGTGAGATGCGTTCGATGACGCTTCAAGCAAACTCACCGCTGTCGGCGGACTCGGTCGGCCCGGACTCGCCCTCAGAGTCGGAGTAGAAGGGCTTCTCCGCTTTCTTCTCCTTCCTCTTCTCCCGGCTGCTGCACTTGGTCCACTCGGGCACCTGCGGAAACCGAAAACAGTCACGCGTGAGGCTGGCGGCGACGGGAGCCCCACCGGGGCGGAGGCGGCGAGCGGCGGCAAGAGCGGGCACGGCCATGTAAGCCTGGGCCTGGGGCGCGATGCGGACGGATGATGCCAGCCTGCCCCCGCCTGTCGAGTCGGGCGACAAAAGTCCACCCTGAGTGTTGGTCGAGATGGATGCAAGCGCCAGGTGGTGACTTCATGGCTTTTTTTTTTGTTTGTTTTTTCAACCAAAGTAGCAGTTCCATTCCGAGAAGTGATATCTTGGAGGAGTGAGAAAATGACAATGAGCAATTTTTATGTGATACAAAAAACTCTGATGTCCATCCGTCCACTCTAGATTGTGTAGCGCTTGTTGTTATTAGGTGACAGGCGGGGGGGACGATACTGATATCAGTACTACTGGAGTATTATCCATTTTCTTTTGCCGCCTATCCTCACGAGGGTCCTGGGGAGTGCTGGAGCCTATCCCAGCTGTCAACGGGCAGGAGGCGGAGTACACCCTGAACTGGTTGCCAGCCAATCGCAGGGCACATCGAGACAAACAGCCGCAGACACAATCACACCTAGGGGCAATTTAGTGTCCATGAGCACAATTGTGTTCTACAATATTTAAAACAATATATAACGTGTGTTTTGGAAATGCAAAAACAACACAAAATGTCTCGGGCGAAGTTAAATTAACTAATTTGAGCTACTGAGAACAAGAGTGGGTGGGCTAACTTCATTTTTGCCTCAAGGGCAGAAAGGCATCGGAATCAGATGAATAGTGGTCCAGATCAAAGTTAAGTTCCAAGTTTGCCATAGAGGGTGCAGTCCTTTATTCGGATTCTGATTCACCTCCCAGACAGGGAAGTCCAGATGGAAGTAAACTAGTGCCACCAGGATTTGAATTTGAAATGCCACAGAAAAAAAAGATTTCAGTTTGAAATGTAAAGTAATCACATTTTTAATAATTGCTAGAATTCGCTGTCTAAAATTCACCATCTGCGACACCAGGCAGGATGACTTCAGGTCAGAACCGAACACCCAGCCAACGGCAGTTCCGCTTTCTTAGTCACGTGACATCACATCCTAAGAACGCGTAACTGGATTGGCTGGGTGTTCGGTTCGGACCTGAAGTAATCCTGCCTGGTGGCACAGACGGTGAACTTCAGACAGCGAATTGTAGCCTGTTGAATTGTTAACATTGAAAGGTTACATACATACAAATACAACGATTAAAAATGTGATCACTTTACATTTCAAATTCAAATCCTGTTTTTTGTGGTGCAGAATTTGGCATCAGGTTCCGAAAGGAACAAATGTTTTAACTCGTGCGCCGTCAACCTTCATGAAATATTGATAAATTCGACGAATGGACTTAGATCACTATTGCACTAAATACATTCTCATCCTACTTTGTCCTTTTTCTGTTTTCAAGAAAAAGGGTGACATTGACCATAATCCAAAGTATGAAAGTGAAAAAGGTAAAGGTAGCGCTGTTGTGGCTAAAAGTGCATGAAATATTACCCAAATCCATAATCATTACATTTGGCAAAAGGTCCAAACTTGAGGAAAACGAACTTTTTTGTTCAAACGAGTATCCAGAAGAAGTAACCATTGCTATGAAAAAAAATATAGCTATAAAGCTACCGGATTTTGTTGCAGTCATGAAAATGGCAAAAATGGATTTATCCCACTCTAATTCTCAGTGACTCAATTATCTATCTCATTGCACCTGTTACGGATCAATACCAATACCAAGGTCGCTATCGCCGTGATTGATATATGTATCGATCCGCCCGTCACTCACAATCAAGCTTCTCCTCTCTAAAAGAATCACTTCTCTAATGGCAGACACGGAGGAACGAGGGGATAGAAGAAAAAGGGTCTGGGGGGGGCTGTGTTGTGTTTTAGGAGGCTGAGAGCTATAAGCACAGCGACTACATCAGGCGAAGGCGTGGCGGGGAAGCGGGGGAAAAGGGGGGGGGTCACTGGGGAGCAGGGGGAGAATGGCGGGGGGCATGGGGGGGGGGGGGTGATCGATAAGCCGCTACAATGCTCCGAGAGGGCGCTAACTGACTCACGCTGGTCAACGTTGTGACTCGCTCGAGCAGCGAAAATACCTGGCAAGACTGGGGGCGAAGGTGGGGGGCGGGGAGGGGGGAAAAAAAAGATGGGGGATGGAGGTGAGACGAGGGGAAAGATTTGAGAGAAGAAAATTCAAATTAAAGAAAAAATGATAAACATCAGAAGACATAAAGCACAGGAAGGTTTTAGGGTCTAGAAGTTGGGGGGGGGGGGGAAGAATTGTCACAGCAGTTAAGATACAAAGACACAAATGAAGCGCAAATGTCCTCTGGTGCCCCCGCCCCACGAGAAAGATTCAGTACACTGGAACCTACAAAGTTGGGGGGGGGGAAAAAACAAAGATTCTGGGGGTGGTGGTGTCCAACATCTGGCCCGTGGGCCATTAACCATCTTTCAGAAAATACTGATAGATTGGAGAGATGGACTTAGACCACTACTGGACTGAACCTTTTTTTTATTCCAGTTTGTTTGTTTCTTCTTTTTTTTTTTTTTTTCAGGCAACCTGCATGATACCGATTCTATACATTTATATTCTGTTAGATTCTAATCATGGAATATCAAATACCAAGATATTGAGATTAATTTAAACTGAAATTGTTTTGGCACAATTTATAAAAAAAATCTGTCCATCATTTGCCCATCTACTTTCATTTGGCAACCCATTTTTTTTTTTAACTCAGTCTTGAAAAAAAAAAAATCTCTTTTGAATGGTTTTGGGACAATTTGTGAAAAAAAATGAGCATCATTTGTTTTTCCATTTTCAGCCGGAAACCCAGAATCATTTTTTTAAAAATCTGTCTTGTAAAAAAAAAAATTAAAAAAATCAGATTTTTCACATTTGAATTTTTGTCTCAGATCAAAATGGAAAACCGGGCGACAGGACAGAATTTTATGTTATTATTTATTCATTGGGTTTATGTAACCTGGAGGTTTGTTAATAAGCATTAATTAAGATACCTGTCATCTGCAATTGATCCGGAGTGATTTGAATACATGGCTGTTAGCTTCTTTTTACACTATTAATAAAGGTTTTATGATGTTGAAAGTTTTACCTTGTAACAGATACATTTCTATAATTTCCGAAGGAGGGGGGGAATGAACAAAAGCATCCAAAACACCAATAAAATGACATTTGATGACCTAGCAGGACATTGCCAGATTTCAAATTGGCGATCCACAGACTGCTCAGTCGCTCACACAAACTTGACAAGAATGTTTTTTTTTTTAAAGAAAACAGAAGGAGGGGAAAGACGTCACATGGCAAGACGGAAAAAAAAAAAAACACTTCACTCCATTGAGACCAAATTCAAAATTCACATCACAAATTTCATCCAAACAAAAAAGTGGAGGAAATATTAAAAGTGCTTTGTCAACTTTATAATCCCTACATTGTGATTCCATCTGGACTTCTTGATTTCCTGTTTTATTTTGACAGCACTTCCTTGTGTCCTACAGTACAAGTGCATCTCAATAAACTAAAGAAGGGTAGGACAGCCCATTTATTTCAGTAGTGCAATTCAAAAATGTAATGTCAGATTTTCTTGTACAGAAACTCTTAAAAAACTGATAACACTTTTCAGAATACCCGATTCCTGAATATCTACTCTCTATGTTAATATATGGCTCGTCTTAACCTTATTGTGGACTTTACGACAATTTTGGATTTCCAAAATGGAAAAACTTCACCAGTTTATTCGTGTATTACGACAGTATTAGAACAAAAGCTTCTGCGAGAAAGCAATATAAAAAGGTTGGAAAAGCGTACTGAAACATCTGAAATTTATTTGGGATTCATCAGAGGCATTTAATTACCGTAATTCCTGGCCTACAGAGCGCACCTGGTTATAAGTCTCAGTACACAGAAAGAGTTTAACGCTAGCGCGGTGTTAATAAATATATTTCTGAAATTATTTTATTGAATAAAGTATTTAAACTATACATATATTTCTACTATGCAGTTTATTGTCAGGAAAAGCTAAAAAAATGCTTTAAAAAGCCCAAATTTTTAGGCTTGGAATGCATTATTTCTTTTTCCATTCATTGTAATGAGAAATGTCGATTCGGTTTTCGAACAATTCACTTTTCGAATCGTTTTCTGTAACGGATTGTTGTCGAGAACAGAGGCATCATTGTATTTACCGTGGTGTAGACTGTTTATTGTCACTCGAGATAGAAAATGTGATGATCATCAATTTATCAGAAGAAATATCTGGAAATATTTGTGAAGTGAATGTACACAACACTGAATATGAGTTTCGCTTTTTGAACTGAACTACCGCGATTAACAACTTCGATGATATTCTAATTCACTGAGATTCAGATGTACGACCGTTCCAAGATGGGTTTTTCATTATTTGCTGATAGGGCCCACTCGGCTGGCCATTTACTGGAATTCTTTATGATCGGGCACTTGGTATTCTGTTCGTAATCGTGCAATTTAGAGTCCATCTTCGGAACGGCGTGAAAGAGGGACAGTACGGTTGAAGCAAAAAGGCACACAACAAGCGCACTCCTAAACTCAACCTCTCGCCAGTCTCCCAGCAGGCCGGTTCTCCCCTCGCCGGAGGTTATGAATTCCTCTGTCTGCGGATGTGGGGCGAGAGAACCTGTCAGAAGGCGTCTTCCTTGATTTTGGATAATGTGCCCCCCCTTCCCCGCAATTTAAAGAAGAGCTGCTAGTTTGAGAACATCTCGAAAACTAAAAGTGAGGGAGTGAAAAGCTGTCAAAATGTTTCAATAACAACAAACATGGCAACATGGATCAAAGCTCGACCACGCTCCTTGAATTCAAAATCAAGCGGTCATTTCCCCCCCGCCCTTTGGATTAACGTCTTGATTGTGACCAAAAGGAAACGGTGCTCAAGTTTTGATTTGTGGACATATGAGGAGCCAATGGCACATGTTTAGAACTCGGGATTTAAGTCGAGCAAGTATACCGTAATTCCCGGCCTACGGAACGTACCTGGTGATAAGCCTCGGTACACAGGAACGCGGCGGTGCTAACGGTAACGTGGCGGCGCTAACGCTAGCACGGTGGTGCTAACGCTAGCGTGGCGGCTGTGAAAAAAGTCGGACCTTGTAGTCTGGGAATTACGGTTTACAGGTACTTACTGATGATAATTTACATAGTGAATTTGGACTTTTTTGCCTGTAAGATGCAGTTTAATCATCATACAGGTATCGTACCGTCATTTCTCGAGTATAATGCATCCTGAAATATAATTCGCACCCCCAATGTTGACCGGAAAAAAAAAAAAAAAAAAAAAATCAGGAAAACCCTTCTACCAATGTACAACGCGCACCACTAATTTGCAGCTATCTGAATGCTCAAAATATTAAGAATGATCTATTTATATTTTGCTAGGTTTGTATTTGTATCGACAGACTTCAGAGTTCAGGTTGGTGGCGCACATTACCGTAATTTATATAAATGTGTAACATAAGCCATCAAATATGATATCGAAATGCATTTGTATACCTTTTTTTTAACCACTCTATGTACCTGTATACGACTATACAATGTGATTGTATTTTTTAATTTTTCATCCATACCTAAAGATAATGCGCTCTCTTGACTTTTTGAAAATATTTTTGGAAAAAATTGTGCATTATTTTTGAGAAATTACAGTATGTAAAATAAAACCATTAAATATTTTATTAATTGTAAGAAATTCTGTTTACCACAATAGTAATATTAATTAAGCTACATCTGCACCCATAAATAAAAAGTGCGATCCGTGGAACCTCCAAAGTCAAATGACGCAAAAGTGGCTACATTCAACCAAATGTCTGGAAAAATATGCACAAACTGTTGATTCTTAAAATTCTATTTAATTTTGTTATTAAAGTATGTTTTTAAAAAGGGGAAAAACTGGAGTCCTATTTTTCTAATTGTATAAAACATTTTTTTTGGTAGTTTGAGTTTTTGGAGTTATGCGCATAGTCATGGAAGGAATTGAACTACAAGGCAACACGGTATTTCCAATGGGGCATTAAAAAAAAAAAAAAATTAAAAATTGTTTGACTTTGACGGTTCCACTGTACAAAAAATTTTGTGACACATGGAAGTGTATCAGCTTGGGAGAAAAAGCAGGTCATGTGCTATTGGCTCAGCAGGGCAGGGAGCGAATGAGCTGCCGCGGAGAGCGAGCGAACGGCGTGACCGTCGGGAGCCGCGCTCGCTCCCCTCCCGACTCGGGCGGGAGCCGCACTCGCTCCCCCGGCGACCGGCTGCGACTGGGTACGTTACTGAATGCCACTGCACGCACAGACTCCTTCACCTCCACGTTGCGCACGGAGGGGTCCGGGGCGGCTTCCGGCCAGTCGGGCAGCTCCTGGTAGCCGCCGGCTTTGGCGTTCAGCAGGTGCGACAGCGAGCCCAGCTGGAAGTGGTCTCGATCTGGACAAGGGGGACTGCGGATGAGCCACACATCAGAAGCCTCTTCGCTCTTAACGGTCCATGCCCGCCTCCGTACCTTTGAACGGAGACTCCAGGACGGGCGCGGGCTTCAGGGCCAGGAAGAGTTTTTTGGCGTACTTGCTGAGGGCTCCGCTCTTCTCGGTGGGCACGATGAGCTGGCGGATGAAGCGTGCCCGGTCGCGGATGTCGTAGTTCTGGTCGTACTTGGCCAGGTTGAGGACGTACTGCGTCAACAGTTTGGTCTGCGTGAGGCAGGAATGAGGAGAGTAAAAAATAAGTAAAATAAAAATCCAAGGTAAGATTCTCACCAACCTTTAGTAACAGCAAATAACTGTCACCACACTGAAAAATTGTATATAGTAAATAAAAAAGCAAATAAGCTGTAGGAATATTTCAATAATAACTAACATTGAATATATGTACTACAAACTATGATCCCAAAACAATTTAATACCAATACTCTTGAAAATAACTGTCTTACAGAAATAGAATAAAAAAAAAAACAAACATGCAGCGAACACTCTTCTGTGACTCCACTAACAAATCAGACTAAACGTAGCTCCTCCCACACATACAATGCTCGTCTCTCAGGCGAGATATATCACTCCAACATAGTTCCTGTCACGAACCTCCTGTGCAGGGGCGGACCCAAATGCAGGACTTCGAGGCAGAGGCATAATGTTCAATGTGGTTTATTCCTGAAACTGGGTCATACACGGTGTAGCAGTCCGACAAGGCAGAGGCACAGAAATGCTACGCTAGGCGGGATCCGAAAGACATGCAGCAAGGTCCGATGACTATGGGGCAAACTAACAACTCAACAGGACAGGATCAAACAAAAGGGCACAGAATCGCTGTGACTAGGGTTACTCCAACTTACGTGTAGAAGCGGAGAATCCAACAGGCAGTGAATGCAACTCGCTAACACAAACCAACGAACTGGCAAACGGCAGGGCCAAAAACTCCAACTTAAATGCCGGTCTAAGTACAGTCTGAATGTGAAACAAGTGTGACTGGTGACAGGTGTCACCGCCCAGAGCAGTGGCCTGGCCACGCCCCTCTTGGCAGGGTCATTCCAGCGCATTAACTTTCCGCCGACTGTTTTTTTTTTTTAAGCGCCGTAGCGCCATTGTGGTACCTGTTTGGAGTTGGTGAGGTAGAGCTTGGCGGCCAGGTTGAGTATCTGCAGCTTGACAATGTCCTCCTCATTGGTGAAGGACTTGGCCATCTTCCTCAGGACGTCCGGGGCGATCTTGGGCACGTGCTCGCAGTACTCGCCGATCAGCCACAGGATGCTGGCCCGCGCCATCGGCACCTGGATGTTGTCCGTCAGTTTGGCCATGTGCTTGATGATGTCGCTGTGCTTCTCGGGCTGCATCTGCAGCAGCTTCTTGATGACCACCACCGACTCGGCCACCACCAACTCTGCGAGCGAGAACGCACGGGTCGATACGCCGCCACTCACGCGCCCTGCGTCGTTCCCGTGGCGACTCGGGCTCCGCCGCCTACGCCGGGCATCGCGCTTGAACCCGCTCACCGTCTCTGTTGGACAGCAGCTGCACAAGGCCGTTCAGACACGTGTCCCTCACTTCTCCGATGTTGGTGGCGCAGCGGCCGATGGCTTGGATGGTGGCGGCCACAAAGTCTTTATCCACGCTTTTAATGTACGTCTGCCCAGGGCGGGGGAAAAACAAACAACCAAAAAAACCCAACAACAACAACCCACTCGTTGAGTACGTTTGTAGTTCTCAATGTTGAGCTTTTCGAATGGAGTGTAAAGTTTGTACCTGAAACTCTCTGAGAATGGTGGAGATGTTGGTCTCATTGGCAAGATTGGTGAGAACCTCCAGCTGCAGAGCAAATAAGTAAATAAATCAAGAAATCACATGTAAATTATAGAATTGACATCGTAAATGATAACACACATAACTTGTAAAAAGTATCTGTCTCATTCTACGTTTTTAAAAGGTCTAATCCAGAGGACCTATATTTTATTTATATATCACGCAAACTTAGCTAATTTTTCATTAAGAAAATATTTTAAAAATTCGCAACACAACAGAAATTATATAAAATTAGCGCCAAAGTGCACTTTTTTTTTTTTTTTTTTCATAAAAGAGGCTCTGTTGAAGCTGCTGCCGTGTGACAACCCCAGTAAACAATGGCTTCCAACATAGACAATCGTACACCTGAGTGGGATCTAGAGATGATAGACAGCAGTGATGAAGAAGTTTTTATGGAATGCGTAAATGCTACTGGCTTCCTGTGCGTGGATAAGAGATCACAAGGGATTCCGAAGCAGTATTTAATGAGCTCCGAGGACATGGAACACAGTGAGCGGCTACACATAGACTAGAACGTAGATAAGGGACCCAACGCATAACACCTCGGAGGGGTGTATGCCCCTACTGGGCATAGTGACAAACAACCAATAATCTACAGATTGCTCTGTGGACGAGACAGGAACTGAAGAGGAGGAATTTTCTTATTCTTCCCGTGTTCAAAAAACATCCCATGCAGGCGTAATTCAACCATATATGTTCCAACCGGTGCGACGTCGAATGCAACACAAGGACGGGATTTGTCGAGACCTGACGAAGTTGACGTGGAACGTCCAAAACACAGACTGGTAGGTACCTCAAGAAATCTACGTGCGCCTTGTTGACGAAATAATCAAATTCAAACACGTTTAAACATCTGATGCTGCTTGCACACAACAGCGAGTCGTTTGTTGTTGTTGTACTAGCGACTGCGTCGGCGTATGACAAATATCGAAACCTTCGTTATCGTTTAAAGATTTAGCCCGTATTCTAAATAATGCACCTAACACTTGAGAGCACACACCGCCGTAGTCGAATTTCAGCAAGACCTCAGCGTCAACAGTACACTAACTTTTGTCTTCACAAACGTGGCCCATAACCTGCCTATGTGTCTCATCTTTCGGTCATTCATGCAAGCTGACTCCGTCGGCGTTTAACGCAGAACAGCCGTATGCAACACACTTCCTCACCGACTTTGCTCGCTATTTCACTCTCTGGCTAAATGTTGTCTTGACGTGACGTCACATTCCGGAAAGTTACGGAACTTGCCGAATCTAAGTGACATTTCCAGGCTGACTTTGACGCTAATTTATTTCATTGCTGTTGTCTTGAGATTTTTTTTAATGAAATTTTAGCTACATTTGTATGAAACACAGATAAAATACATTTCCTCTGGATTAGACCTTTAAGAAAAATATATGCGGTATATCAGGGAAAATAACCTTGAGGATTTTGATTTGTGTCGGGTCGGTGGAGCGGATGTAGAAACTCTTCAGGTACGGTTCAAACATCCCCTGTGAGAAATTACACAGGGAGACATTTAGATTCTAACATTCATTCCTTAACACTCGCAAAAAATGTCTAAACCCGACTCACCCTCCTCTTGATGGTCATCGTGGCCACATTTTGCAGAACTACGTACTGGACTTCACTGGAATAAAACCAAATCAGGTTCAAAGGTGGAGAAAATGAGGAACGTCCCGACTTTGAAACGCGTTCAGGCTCACCTGTGACTCCGCAGGAGACGCACCAGAGCCTTGGCGATCACCCCGACCTCCGCTTTGGGGGCGAGATGAAAGTAGAGCTGAGCCACGGCCATCACCACCTGCAGCGCACCGATGAAAAGATAATGAAGAGTTTGGCTACAAAAGGTAGGGCAACACATGTAGACAAGCAATAACATAAACACTCAATTGGATGTCTTTTGCGCATACAAGCGACCTAAGTTACAAGTTTTCCAAATTACAAGCTGTCACTTGACCGATTTGTTTCTTTGGGTTTTGAGTCAAAATTTGCGTGACGAGCCAACTTGAGATACGGCGTCGGTTGAGTGAAGTGGAATAAAAACTGGAGCAATTAAGGTGCTCTCATGGCCTCGCATGTTGGCAAGCACGTGTTTGCGTATGACCCAAAAAATGCTTTAGATTTATGCTTAAATGTAGTGCATTTTCTTTATCCATTCACCCATCCACACAATTTGTAAGCCCCTTATCCTCATGAGGGTCACGGGAGTGCTGGAGCCTATCCCAGCTCTCATCGGGCAGGAGGCGGGGTCCACCCCGAACTGGTTGCAGGGCAGAACATTTCCGTTATCCGTCCATCCATTTTCTTTGTTGCTTATCCTCACGAGGGTCGTGGGGAGTGCTCGAGGCTATCCCAGCTGAAATTTACTGACAATGTTCTACCCCTTTGCAACCTTATTCCTGAATAGTGAGCACGGATATTCAGGGGAGCTGTTTTAATACTTCCCCCGATACCCCTAAAGTGCCGCACTTTTGGCGGCCGGGAGAAGACGGGACGAGCCTTCTGCCGCCTCATAACGATGTGCGCCGCCGCCAAAATGACCGATTCCGGTTAATTGCCCCACTTCCCTTTGAGCAAGCGTCCTCATCCCAGAGCCATGACGCTGAAGGGCACTCCACCCCGGTTGCTTACATGAAAGGTCGGACTGAGGTCGAGCTACGTTGAATAATGAGCGCTAATGACGTCCCCCACTTATACTCGAGTAAAGATGCAGGAGGGTTTTTTTTTTTTTTTGGGGGGGGGGGGGGGGGGGGGGATACTAACAGCTGCGTTGCGGCTCTGCAGGAGGGGCTTGGTGTTCCTCAGCAGCAGCCGGTGGTCCGGATCCATCACGTACGGCTTCCTCTTGGCCAAGGCGGCGGCCTCGGCCTTCTTCTGCCTGTCCTCCTCGTCTTCCTCGTCGGCGTCGTTGCCGTCGGAGCCGTAGAAGGTCTTGTCGCCCCCTCCGCCCTCCTCCAGCAGGGACTCCTACGTCAAAAAGTGGATATACGTGAAAAAATGATCACGCGACGAAACTGATTTTGTATCAGTTGTACTTTTAAAAATAGAGCATTATATTTATTTAACCATTTTTCTTTTTTTGGTTCCTCAAAACAGGGTTTGCAAACTATGGCCCAGGGGCTGATTATGGCCCACAGTCTCTCTTTTTACTGCCCGATGCATATTCAAAAACATTTGACACAGCCCATGCCTACGACAAAATACTACAACTAGTCCTGCTGCTTGTCTGGAGCTTTTCTAGAAGCAAAACACATAGCAAATCCATCCATCCATTTTGTTCGCCACTTATCCTCACAAGGGTCACAGGGAGTGCTGGAGCCTATCCCAGCTGTCAACGGGCAAGGGGTGGGCGGTACACCCTGAAGTGGTCGCCAGCCAATCGCAGGGCACATCGAGACAAACAGCCGCACTTGCAATCACACCTATGGGCAATTTAGAGTGTCCAATTAATGTTGCACGTTTTCGGGATGTGGGAGGAAACCGGAGTGCCCGGAGAAAACCCACGGAGGCACGGGGAGAAAGTGGGAACTCCAAACAGGTGGGTCCGGGATCGAACCCGGGACCTCAGAACCGTTAGGCCAACATTTTCCCAGCTGAACCACCGTGCCGCCTCAAATAAAATCGATTGTTCGCTTTGTTCTGTACTCAGCGGGTAGGCCAGTCCGTACAGATTGTTGCAGTTTTGGTTCTACGAGATGGGATTTTACTGCTCATCGGTACTGGGGCGGCTCTATTCTGGTGGCCTACCTTGAAAAATTCTTGACTTTTTGCTTGAGCACCTAGCTGTTTAAAAAAAAAAATAAATACAAATAACATAAACAATATAAAAACATCCGCAGGATTATCTTTTATTCGTTTTAGAGTGTTACTGTACAGCAAGTTAGCCCTCGCCAGGGACTTATTGTCGTGGTTCAGATGTTAAAAATCAGTACCCCAGTTTAGAATTGATTGGAACGGCACAAAAAAGCGATTGGAAAAATATGTGGCTGTTATTGCTTAAAAAAAAATTACAATTACTGTGTATGTGTGGCTTAAAGCCGGTCCGGAGCGTGACTCACATTGATGTTAGGGTTGAGGAACTGCGTCCTGGCGTAGCGCGTCAGCATGTTGATGATCACCACCTGGCCCCACTCCTCCACGTCGATCAGGAGGTTGCAGAGCTTCCTGTAGTTCTTGTGGATCAGGTCGATCCGCTCGGGGCAGACCTCCTCGAAGGCCATCACCACGCTGCCTGCCACAAGCTGGGACGGGACATCTTCACGTCACGCGGGTGCGCGTTCAAGATCCATTCATGGAGATGTTTGCTAACGGTTAGCGAGTGGCGCTAGCTTGGAAGGCGCAAATTGGGGAAATTCTTGGGGGGGGGACTCACTGTGGTTTTGTCCGCTAGGAGTTTCTCAATGACTTCAATGAGCTGGTCCTTCTGTTCTGGATCCAGACTGAGGACACACACAAGCCAGACGCGATTTGGTCTCGAGAGTCTTGACTTTCCTGCCGTGGGCCCGTCGTGACGACGCGTACCTGTACAGCTTCGGAATGGCGTGGGCCGCCGTCTTCCGGACGTAAGGAGACATGTCGGAGGCGGCCTCTTTGATGGCCAGCATCATGATGGGAACGATGATGGTGACCCGGATGCTGGAGAGGACTCGCAACGCGCTGGCGCGAATCAGCTGGTTGGGATCCTGGGGAAGTGGAGAGCGGAGAGAAAGTTCTGCGCAGGCCTCGATGGACGTACGGCACCGGGCAGGGAAAAAAATAGGATAATATCTTTATACACGATCGAAGTTTAGATTGTTAGTGTTATGGATTCAAATGTAAATTATCGTCGAAGCTGTATTTTGCGTCTGAAAGTGGTCGGTTTCTCCCATCTGGCGCAAAATACAACATAAAACAGGCAAAAACGTAAAAAATGACGAAGAAGAGGAAGATGACTAAGAACATGCCAGCAGCAGCAAAATTTCTGTATTTTTTTCATCTTTGTCTAGTATATATTTTTTTCGTATTCATTTCTTTTTGTTTAGCATTGCATTGTTTTCTAAATGTGTTTTACATCTCTTTTTGCCTTTTCTCTGATATTTATTTTTATTTTTCGCCTTGTTTTACTTTGGTTTTCATATTTTGGATGCATCATCTAATATCAGTTGTGTTTCATAACATTTTTGCTGGATATTGCTTTACTCATGTGTTTTGTATTTTTTTCATCTATTTTAGAAGGGATGGAGTTTGTTATATTTGTGGTATTTTAATCTAATAAAATTTTTTACATCTATCATCTGATATTTTGTGTATTTTAAAATATTTGCATCTTCTTTCTCCCTAGTTATTGTCTAGCACGTATGATTTTTTTTCATCTGTATAGAGGGATTGATATATATTTGTATCATATTTGTTTTATTTACATTTAATTTTAGGGGCCCAATATTTTTATATTTTTTACGTAATATTTTGTACTTTTTTCATTGTGGCTCATATTTTATTTGTTTCAGACAGTTGACATGAAAGTTCAACGAGGAAAATCTTTTAAATTACTTCAACACATGCACACAGCGCGGAATATTTATTTTAAAACCTTATAAAGATCATACGTTATGATTTGTGCACTGTAATAGCAGTAAATTGATGGTATGCACTATACATAGGTAGAATTGTTTTCCTGATGTTTTTTAGATCAATTTTGGGGGTTGCGTATTATATTTAAAAGCATATTGTAATGGAGTTAGTAGCAGTATAGTACCAGAAGCGGAACAAATCAAGCTCGCGTTTTGCACCTTCAAGCCTCGCTGGAAGGTGGAGATGGAGAGCAGCGCGAGGTCCTGCTGCTCCTCGGCGTAGCGTACGAGGTAAACGTAGACCAGTTTCTTCACCTGTGAGCCGAGGAGGAGACAAAAGAAAAGATTGCGGTGACGAAAGAAAGCCAAGACGAGGAGAAGAAGATTCCTATTTTCTTCAAGTGGGATAAATCCAAACCACAGGAGGCAGAACAAATACGATAAGCGCGGAGCTAGTGCAGAAATTACACAAAAGAGGAGCAAGGGGGGGGGGGGGGGAGGTGGGTGATACATACCTCAATATTTTTACAAGCCACATTTTTCACCACTGCAGGGAAGAGATCTGACGCATTTTTCCCCCTAGCGATCATCTGGGGGACACACACAGAAGCCCCGAGTCAAGATTTCACACAGAGTGAATTGAGATTTTTACAATACATCCTTCTCCTCTCATGCTTTGCAAAGTCGCGGCATTATGAATATTTAACAGCCGACTGCGTCGTCACTGTGCCAGTTTATGCTCCAAAACACTTTTCGTGAGCGTCTTAAAAGTTCCGGGAGATTAACTGCAGCAAAGCGAGCAGCGAGGCTTTCGTGCCAGTTTCCAATTATTTAAAATCGCCCTGTTTTTTTTTTTTTTCAGGAGCGTCGCGAAGGCTCGTCGCAAAAACAAGCGCAGAGACGATGATTACTTACGGCCACGATGCGTTTCATGGCCTCCAGCTTCAGCGAGTCTTTGTTGCTGTCCAGCATCTCCTTCAGGTCGTCGTGTCTGCCACGAAGGAAAAACGAGGTTAGTTTGCTTGACGTGAGTTGATTCATCCCCGGCTACACGATACGGTACGTGCACCGGATCGCCCGAGAGCGACACCTTGGCCGCACACAAGACGTCTTGCTCAAGAGCTGACCTTGTGGCGCTGAGTTACGAGCGTTTAGTGTTTTACGGCCAGCTGTCAAACTTCTGCGCCATTCGCCGCCCGCACACGATGACAAAAATAAATAAATGAATTTCCTCGTGATTTTGTGTCTTTCATCTGTCTAACGCACTGAAGTTCAATTCAGTTCAGTTGTATTTAACTTTTAAATACAGTACAACATCCATCCATCCATCCATTTTCTTAGCCGCTTATCCCTACAAGGGTCGCGGGAGTGTTGGAGCCTATCCCAGCTGTCAACGGGCACACCCTGAACTGGTTGCCAGCCAATCGCGGGGCACATCGAGACAAACAGCCGCACTCACAATCACACCTAGGGGCAATTTAGAGTGTCCATGTTTTTGGGATGTGGGAGGAAACTGGAGTGCCCGGAGAAAACCCACACAAGCACGGGGAGAACTCCACACAGAATCAAACCCAGGACCTTAGAAATGTGAGAACAACGCTTTCCAGCTGATCCATTGTGCCGCCCATTTAATCATCCATCCATCCGTTGTCTTTGCCGCTTATCCTCATGAGGGTCGCGGGGAGTGCTGGAGCCTATCCCAGCTGTCAACGCAGGAGGCGGAGTACACCCTCAACCGGTCACCAGTCAATCATAGGACACGTCAAGAAAAACACCCGCACTCACACCTACGGGCAATTTAGAGTGTCATCGTAGAGGAAACCGGAGTGCCTGGAGAAAACCCACGCAAGCACGGGGAGGACATGCAAACACCAAACAGGCGGGCCCGGGATCGAACACGGGACCGCAGAACTGTGAGGACAATGCCTTACCAGCTGATCCACCGTGTTGCCACAGTACAACATAGCGGGATTTAATCATTTAGTCGTATGTATTTTCCCAAAATTTAGATGAAATATTTTTTCAAAATCACATTTAGACAAGGAGTCACTGATGGCGTAGTGGTACACACGCCTGCATTCAATTCCCGCTCAGTGATGGTGTCGATATCTGCCCTGCGACTGACTGCTGACCAGTTCAGGGTGTAGTCTGCCTTTGCCCGAAGCTAGCTGAGATAGGATCCAGCTTTCCTGCAACCCTTGTGAGGATAAGTGGCTTAGATAATGACATGACATTATTGTATAGCACTTCATATTGTTTCAAGTAATCCATCCATCCATTTTCTTAGCCGCTTATCCTCACCAGGATGATGACATGACATCATTGTGTTACGCAGTTCAGGGTGTACCCTGCCTTCTGCCCGTTCCACAGCTGGGATAAGCTCCAGCGCTCCCTGCAATCCTTGTGAGGATAAGTGTCGAAGAAAATGCATGCATTTAGACATTACATTTGAACTGAGCCATTATTTAAATACTGTTTTGTTTACAGCGCATAGAAAATCAGAAAGTTGACTGAAAATACAGTTCAAAACTCAAAATGAACAAACGTCAGCTTTTGTATCGCGGTTCACAAAATCTCCAGGACAAGACATCTAGAAAGGAGCCCAGGAAATGCTTAGCACGCCCCCAAAACGACCCCTTCAAACCAAAATGGTGGACTTTCTCAGTCTTTTCGGTTAGAGGGTTCTTTTCAATCATCTCATCAGAATCAGAAACAGAAGGGACAGCATAGCAACAAGAACAAGACATTTCTGTTTATAGAAATTATTTCTTATAAGAGGCGCAAGATGTGAAATGATTGCCATGCCGACCAAATGTCACCCGCCTCCATGAAACTGACTTCCAAGGCCCGATTTCCACATAAAATCTAACACTGTACGTCACCCGCAACTTTTAAAAGCAATCCAGGACTGCAATCACGCACGAATTACGCCGTTAAAGCCCCACAAGACTCATTCCGTGGCTTTCCACAAAGCAGTTTCCATGGCAACCAGATGTGCAGAAGTGCAAATGATTTTCAAACACCAAACATCCGTGGATGTGGAGGGGGGAAAGAACGACCATCGTAGCCACCCAAATAAATTAACCTCATTTACATAACGGCTCGTGCTAATTACTTTACAACCACCGCAAAGCTTCCTACAGTCGGGTAAACGGGTTGGAATGCAAAACATGATTGCAATCGCAGTGACATCTATGGACCGTGTTCTGTACGGTGGTTGCGGACCCGGAACGACGAGCGGAGAATGTATTCCTGATCCTGGAACATTCCGGTAGAATAACACATCGGAGCGGAGGGGGGAGGGGGGGGGCGGTGACGCAATCGCATGGAAAAGCCGGGATTGTCATCAATGAAGGCCTTCGCTTCACGCGGAGACACGTGGACATGCGAACGTGTAACCGGTGGTAACCTGGTTCTGGTTTCTCCTCATCTGGGGAATCCCCTCGTCCTGTGCTCCCGCCAGTATGAATTTCAAGATTTGCGGCCATCGGACGAGCCAAACCCAGCAAGGCGAACGCAGTTCTCATCCAAGACCGGATTCTTTTTGTAATCTTTTACCTGGGTGGCCATTTCGCCGCTCCAAAGCCAAAGTCCAAAGTCAGTTCGTTGCTTGAAGGACGGGATACCCAAAAACACGTGGAGCCCTCGGTCCGCTTCGAGCTGAAGACGTCGATGCAGAATTGTACAAACGATTGGTCGACTAGTCCTAAAATAATACGGAGAGATCGCGACGTGATATTCTACAACTCAAGTAGGGTACAACTCAAGGGTAGTACAACAACTCAAGAGTCCAGGACCAAAACCAGTCGGACAAGACAAGGTTGGAGTCGGCCCAGCAAGAACCTGCTGCGTGTTTCCAAGAGGTCGACACAACCACTTCGACTACAGGTTCAAACTCAAGGTCCGGGGGCCAGATCCGGTCTGCCGCCTGATTTTATATGGCCCCCGAAAGCAGATTATGAGTATGAACTTCCATGTTTTTTGTGAAAATCTGAACTAAAATTTCAAATGGACATATCATAAATGATCATGTTGATATACTGCAAGTATTTTTATGTGCCCAAACATCAGCAATAGTTCAATAACCCCTTACCCTTGATTTCTGATTGGCTTGATGAGTTCCACACTCCTGACCTGCAAGGAGTCCAGTCTCAGGAGCGGCGTGCCATCCCACAACGGTGTGTGACCAACCTGTCGTATATTTTGGCCACAATTCCATCCATCCATTTTCTTAGCCGCTTATCCTCACAAGGGTCACGTGGAACTGCTGTCAATGGGCAGGAGGCGGGGTACACCCTGTACTGGTCGCCAGCCAATCACAGGGCACATAGAGACAAACAGCCACACTCACAATCACACCTACGGGCAATTTAGACTGTCCATGTTTTTGGGATGCGGGAGGAAACCGGAGTGCCCGGAGAAAGCCCACGCGGGAATGGGGAGAACATGCAAACTCCACACAGGTGGGGCCGGGATCGAACGCAGGTCCTCAGAACTGTGAGGCCAACGCTTTACCAGCTGACCCACCGCACCGCCGCCACAATTCCAAAATGTTTTTTTTTTTTCTTTTGATTTTGGGTAACACGAATCCCGCCTCGCGGAAAATGACACCAAGATCAGGTTCCCGCCCGGAGGGCCGGCAATAATCCGACACCGACCGACTCTTGCGTCTTTAATTTTGGATCTACAAAAAAAAAAAAAAAAAAAAAAGCTCTGAATAATTTAACCACCGTAGGACCCTGGGTCTCTGGTTACCTGAAAAAAATTACCTCCCCACTCGGAAGGCCTGCACGAAAGTAGGACGAGGCTACACGGCAGAAAAACTGAAAATAAGGGAAACCTTTGCATATTTGCATAATTTGGATGAAACGTTCAAATTTTCTCAATTTACGATGTATTCATATAAGGCAAGGGCACCTTAATTGCATTGCTTTGCCGATATATATGGATATCATGCAAAACGTCCAAGCTAACATATCATTTTTGCGCATTATTAATGAATCAAGCAGCTCTTAACTGAATAATAATAATTATTAAAATAATAACTTGAAAAAAAAAAAAAAAAAAAACATGGCAGTTTTCAACGTTTGCATGGTTTGGGGTTGGTCCCTATATACGGCATACAGTAAATCATAGTGGAAAAGAACACCCCAAATGGACTAAATATGGAATTCAACCGAGATTTTTAGGTCAAAGTTGAACGGCGTCCGTCCGGCCCAGTTGGGATTGCCGTGGCGATCCTACCGCAAAGGTTGACTTTGGGAACTCCCGTTACCGCCGCCGCCTTCCTCCGGCGGCGCTCGCTCCTCCTGATCTCTCCCTCTCTCACCGCCGCCGCCACCTCCTCCTCCTCCTCCTCCGCCGCCGCCGCCGCTCCCCGATCGGAGGTGGCGCAGCTCGTCGGGCCTCAGGGCGCTGTACCAGGTCTGCTGCCCGCCGTCGGGGGTCAACACGGGGCTCTTGTCCTCCTCGTGGCCCTGCACCTGACTCTGCACAGTCTTCACCATGTTGACCGCGTTCACGGGCAGCTGCAGCAGCTTCTGCATGGCGGTCATCTTTCGCTTCGGCTATTTCTTCGACAAACTCCGCGGGGTCCTCTGCGAAGCGGTCAAGCGTTAAAGGCCGTCGTTCCCGAAACAGCTAGAACATCACAAGTACTGTTTTCCGCTCCCCCGTGCGGAGATCTGACGCAACAAGCTTCTCCAGAAGCGCTCCGCTTCCCCGCAAAGAAAGACGTCTCCGTGGTGACTGGGGAGGGGTGGGGGGCGGGGGGGGGGGGGGGGGGACGCGGTAATCCGGATCTGATTACCGGGGGATCCTTTCCGCCGCTGCGTCTGGCCGGGCTGCCATCGGCGCTCTGTCAAAAAGAAGCTCGTCACAGAGGGGCGCCGTGTCGGTGCCGACCCCTCCCTCCGTTCACGTGCTCGCCGTTGCAGAGCCGGCCTCTCCCTGTCGCTCGGTCTTTGCGCGCGCACGCACGCCCATCGAGAGGCGCTCTCGTGATGACACATCCCTACATTAGCCGACCCCCCCCCGCTTCCCCCAACCACCAGCATCCTTTCCATCTTCTGAACCATTTCGCTAATTATAACTGTCGCAGCTTTTTTAACGCCGGTTTTCTTCACCTAACATGAGACAGCATTTTTAGCAGTCACGTGACTCCGCACCCCCACCACCCCCCACACTTCCTCCTCACCCACCAACAATCGGCATGAAAACGAGTCCAACGATAACGTGCCGAAGATCAATTGAATTTTGCTGTAAATATCATTTTCCAAGGAGATAGTAAACATTTTTTAGCTTCAGATGTCTTAACGGGGGCTGCGCATATTAAAATACGATGAGTTTTACCATTATTGTGTCAACCAATCAAGTAAATTGATTATATTCCACAATTAAATGTACATATGAGGGGCAGGTCAAGCGAAAGAGAACACATCAAAAGTCTATAAATGAGCTCATACACAGCAATAACTGGTAGAAAGGTCAGAGGTCAGAACGGGTTTCCCTTGTTGTCACAATGCATCAAACGCTGACTGGAACTAAACCGAGGTGCTAAATCCTGCGTGGATCACGTCGACTGGAACCTCTACGGTCACTCTATCTGCCCAGGGTCAGAGTTCACAGTCACAGCTTCTGACATCTAAAAAGGAATGAGCTCCCTCTACTGGTGAGAAGAATACAGGTCACTTCAAAGAGGAAAGTTCCCAAAACTGGGCACAACTCAACCATCTATCAGTTTTTCTGTACTGCGTGTCTTCGTCAGGGGCAGCAGGGTACACGGAGGCAAAAAAAAAACACCCTTCGCACTCATTTACATCAGCGGACAAAGTCTTCGATTGACAAAACAGTTTTTGGGAACATGGAGGAAGACAGAGTTCCTGGGAGAAAAATTGTGCAGGTACAGGGAGAAACACGTCAAACTCGGCACGATGAGAAAGCTTCTCAAAATGTTGAGTGTTTTTTTTTTTTTTTTTTCTCCACGCAATAGTTCGGAAAAAGGTGAACCTTGTCCCGTCCTTGCCGGGGAACATCTGAGCCTTTCGTGGACGTTCCTTCTAACCAATCACGACATTCAACTGTTTCCAGTTAACATGTCGACATGTGAAATGTTCCAAACAGGTGTTTGCTGAGCATTCCTCAACTTTCCTGGACTTTTGTTGCCTCTCCTCTCCCAGTTTTTTGGGGGGAACATGTTGCAGGCATCAAATTCAAAATGAGAGAATATATGCTGGAAAAAAGTTTTTCCTGTTTGAATATAAAATATTTGTCATTGCAGTATATTCAATTGCATGTCGCTTGAAAGGGATTTGCAAAACTGCATTGTTTTACATTTACACTTTACACGATATTCCATCTTCGGTGTTCTTCGATGGAAGTGGGGTTTGTGTTTTTTAAACAACTGCTTACTATAATTGTGACTTCACTACTACGTTAGTACTAATTAGTTCTAAACTACAGCCATCCAACTCAACGTGCAATTTGTCGCCAAAAACCCGTCATAAACCGGTCAGCCGTAAACCGTTGTATTTGCTACAGATTTTTTGGGGCCAGCGAGAACAAATTAGCAGGCAATTTCAGGTTTATTCATATACATATGACGGTAAGCCCTTATTTACAGAGGTGTGAGACTAACCTATCCCCCAAATAGCTTAAATCCACAAATAACGGTACTTGACACCCATAGATGCCACAAGATGGCAACAAAGCACTTAAACGGAGATGATCATAAAGCACCAACGCCATACATAAAGCACGTGCACCGACTGCTGTATTCAGTAGTGAAATTATTCACCACAAACTACCGTCATTTAAGGCTGACCTGTTGTATTAGCTAGCGTAAAAAAAAGTAAGTAAGTTTCTTTCGGCGTCGCGACAGCGTGTCATCTCAGATGAACGCACATATGTTTGGCACAATTTTTACGCCGGATGCCCTTCCTGACGCAACCCTTCTCAGGGAGTGGAGGCCCCAGTGGGATACGAACCCACAACCCCTGGTTTACCAAACCAGTGCTCTAACCACTGAGCTACAGGGCCTCTTGTATTAGCTAGCGTACTAGTCTAAATAACACGCAAGCACAAAGTCACGTGACATCACAGGTGGACACACAAATATGGACACTAGTACTTTACACAAGCAGTATGAAGTCATTAAATGCACTTTTTTTTGCAAAGCAACTGGCTTTATTTGAATACTGCATGATTATTGTTTATTAGAGTAAGTTTCTTTCAGCTTGTCTCGTTAGGGGTCACCACAGCGTGACATCTCAGATGAACCCTCACATTTGTTTGGCACAGTTTTAACGCCGGATGCCCTTCCTGACGCAACCCCTCTCGGGGAGTGGAGGCCCCAGTGAGATATGAACTCACGGCCCCTGGTTTACCAAACCAATGCTCTAACCACTGAGCTATGGGGCCTCATTATTATAGTTTATAAATTGTCAAAAAAAATACAGGTAAAGTGTAAAAACAAAGAGGTCAATTTGAAGCTGCATAGGGAGGGAACCAGAAACGTTGGATCACTTTCACTTTTGATGGTGCAAGAGGTGCCTCTAAAGAACACCAGCAAAACACCACCAAGATTCCACCAGGTAGCACCAAATAATTTTATTATTTTGGATCGAGTATAAAAAGCCGGGGATACATGAAATTTTCAGTGGAAAAAAAAACGCGAATGGCGAACCGCGAATAAACGGGGCCTTGTTGTATGTGGGGTTTGAATAGGGTGGCGCTGTCCAATCGGGATGGTGCTGAATAAAATGGAATCCGGGCCTGCTGGTGATTCATTTCAAACTTAACGAACCTTCTTCAGAACACAATTGTAACACGTCCACCAAAGCGAATGCTATATTAATTTTAACTTCTTCCCCTTTTTATAATACCTTGAATGTCCCAGGTCACGACAACAATAATATTCAAGCGAACCGAATCACGACCACCACACAGACAAGATGGTGGGGGGAAGCTCGCTCAACTCGACATTGAAATGACAACAAAAACGCGCATCCGCGACGCGCCGAATGACGTTTGCCTCGGAAGCGAGCCCGGGTGTACCTTTTATAGTCGGAGGAGAAAATCCCACCACTCGCGGGGTCGTGGCCATATTCGGGTTCCCCGACGCTGGAGGAGCCCCCTTTCTCGTCGTTGAATGCCGAGCTGGCGGACATGGCGGCGGCGTTTTCGGGGTCTTCGACCTCCCCCTCGAGGCGACCGAGATTTTTGTTGCGGGTACGGCGGCTGATACGCGGCCCTGGAAGGCGCACTGGCACCGTGTAATCCCTGGGAGGAGGAGGAGGAGGATAATAGTTGGGAGGAAAGGGGGGGGCGTCTGTGCTGCGCTGATCACGTGACAGAGGACGAAGATGAACCCGGAAGTGTTACATCGGATTGGCGCCGTCATTTTATTTACTTCCAAAAAAAAATGTTTGTTCATATGTCCGAATAAAAGTGAAATAGTAATATAGCAAAATTAAACGGGGACTGTTGTCAGAAGAAGAAAAGAAAGAATGAAATATCGTAAAGTGCATTTAAATAAGAAATTGTTCAGACAATGGAGCAGACGAAGGAAAATTAAATTAGTAGCAAGCACTCTCCACCCATAGTTTCCTCCTACAGTTTGCGTATTTTATCCCAAAACAATGGACATATAGTCGTTTAATTATGTATCTATAATTTTAGGAGGACATATCCCGACGATTTGAGATCTTAAAAGTATTTTTAACACTGATATGCCATCAAAATGCAAACCGAAAAGCAGTACCACCAATATGGGGGGACCATGACGTTATCTCCTCTTTAATTATGTATTTTTTTTAATCGATGTACTGAGGACAGTATACCAGAAAAGGTTCAATTAAGAACAAAAAAAACCGTATTTTTTACACTTTTGAACATAGTTTTCCATTGTTTCCTGCTGATTTTTTTTTAATTCTACAAGTATTATTTACTATATTTACTGTTTTGAAAAGTTATCATACAGTCATGGAAAATAGTGTTGTTATTTAATAAAAGAAAAGAAAAACAAGCCATAGCGTTATTTTTGCTGCAGATTTTACGCATGCGCAGTGTTGCTTTTTCAACTTCCTTGGTGTTGTCGTGGCAACGGGACTAACAAGCCTTGTAAAAAAACATAACAAAAGCACGCAGCGTCAACTCACAAGACATCTCAAATTTAGGCTGAAGCTGTTGGTGGTGATAAAAAAAAATAAAAAAAGAAATATGAAGCGGAATAGTTCAACATTAACGGCGTATGTACACAATATTTCCATGTTTGGCCAGCTGTTCAACTAGCAAACGAAACTCGCGGCTAATGCTAACCACACCGATTCTGCGTCTTGCTTTCCCCAGCTTTTTTTATTATTATTATTTTTTTTTTTTTTGTCTTCTAGCTCCTCTCGAATGATGAAACGATCCACGTCGGGGATGCAGCGAGTCCTCCAGAGTTCGAGGTACACGGGCAGCTTCACGGGTTTCCAGAGCCGAAAAGGCTCCCGGATGCTCTCAGACAGTAAAATGGGAAGAGGCATCGTGCATAGGAAAGCTATCCGGGTAACTTCGAAGTTCTACATGTTACCAAAAGTCTAAATTTTTACATTACAGTATTTCTTTATGTCTTGTTTCTCACAATTTTGGTTAATTTAAAAAAAAAAAAAATACAAGCGGTCACTGACAACAAAACATGGCTGTGGGAGTGAATATTTATCACGTTCATTCATTGATATCAATAAAATAAATTGGAACCTTTTAAATTGTGCATTGTGTTCACATTATTTCAACAAATGCACTAAAATTTTATCAGAGCAATTATAAATATATCACATTATTTGATGAAATCAAGCTCTAACACATCACTTAAAGAAGTAAAATTACACTGTATTATTTGTGGGAATACTAAACTAAAATCACAATATTTTTCACATTTATATTAGTCATATTTATCACTACCATCAAGTATTTGTGGAGAGAAAAATTACTGTCACATTATTATTTTAGGAGATAAAATAGACAATCACATAATTTGAGGCAATAACTGTACTAGCAATTATTTGACAAAATAAAAATATATTATTTGAGAAAAAGAAGATTAATTGGGGAGGTTAAAATGTAACCCTAACCCATCACCTTCTTTAATAAATAAGAAATATGATGACATTATAATTTTAGGAATGAATATATGTCCACAATATTTGACGTAAAATGCATTACCACAGTGTTATTTAAATACATAAAAATATACTGTGACTTTGCCTATGACAGTATAAAGCACGATTAGATTACAATTTCAGGAAAAAAAAAATCGGTGCACATAATTTGGGGAAGTAAAAATGTACTGTTACATTGTTTGAGGAAATAAAAATCCAGCATGCTATTTGCTATTATTATTTATGCAAACAATGAACAACAATCACATTACTTAAGGAAATGAAAAAAAACTTAAAAATTAAATATTATTACTTGAGGAATTAAAATCCGCAATCCCAAATTTGAGCAAATAAAATTTTGCTACGACATTATTTGAGGAAGTAAAAATCTAACACGTTATTATTTGAGGAACCAACTATCAAATTTATTCTTTGCCGAAATAAAAATGCGCTATCACGTCGAGAAATAAAAATAACTCACATATGCGTGATAATGATGATGACTATTATCTGAGGATATAAAAACATTGATGAGGAGATAAACATAACTCACACATAAATTATTATGATTTGAGCAAATGCAAATATGTCAGATTGTTTGAGGAACTCCACTAATATAATATTATTATTTAAAAAGCAAATATACCTTACGTAAATGTCGATAAGGAAGACGTCGCAACGAGGCAGTCAGATGATGACGCTGCTCACAAGTCACGTTGAATGTGAGACGCACGCACACGACCGACCGCGTCGTTTTCGTCGCAGGTGCTGGATGAAGACGGCAACGACGTGACGCCGCGGCCGCTGTACGAGCCCGAGCCCAAGGACCCGCACGCCAAGCCGCAGAGATTCTTTTTTGACGATTTCTACGCCAGATGGGACACCTCCAAATCTTCCTCCTTCTCCAATGTGCCCTCTTCCGGGTAACAAGTCGTCACGCGTGCTGGCCAGTTCGAGGTTTAATATAGTAAATTATTTTGACTGGTTTGGGACACACACACACACACACACACAAACAATAAAACAGATATCCAAAACATTACTAAAAGATGAAATAGAAAAAAACTATTCCATTATTGTTGGAGGAAATTTGCTATGGTATTATTTGAAACAATATGAAGTGCTATACATGGTCTGCGACAATTGTGAGGATAAGTGGCTAAGAAAATGAAGTGCTGTACAATTATTATTCAAGCAAATAAAATGTACAATACCATTGTTATTTATCCATCCATTTTTTTTGCCGCTTATCCTCACGGGGATTGCGGGGAATGCTGGAGCCTATCCCAGCTGTCAACTGGCAGGTCGCCAGCCAATCGCAGAGCACATCAAGACAAACAACCACACTCACAATCACACCTATGGGCAATTTAGAGTGTCCAATTAACGTCGCATGTTTTTGGGATGTGCGAGGAAACCAGAGTGGCCGGAGAAAACCCACGCAGGCACGGGGAGAACATGCAAACCCCACACAGGCAGGGTCGGGATCAAACCCGGGACCTCTGACCTGTGAGGCCAACGCTTCACCAGCTGAGTCACCGTGCCGCCCCTAACACAGTTTATTTGATAGAAATTAAAAAATATTATGGCGGTATTTGAGGGCATAAGACCAACTGCCATGTTTCAGTTGAGAAAGTAAGAACATCAGCAGCACGATGGAGCAGCTAGAAAACGTCGGCCTCACAGTTCTGAGGACCCGGGTTCGATCCCGGCCCTCCCTGTGTGGAGTTTGCATGTTCTCCCCGTGCCTGCGTGGGTTTCCTCCCACATCCCAAAAACATGCAACATTAATTGGACACTCTAAATTGCCCCTTGGTGTGATTGTGAGTGCGGCTGTTTGTCTCCATGCGCTCCAGCACTCCCTTGTGAGGATAAGCGGCTAAGAAAATGCACGAATGCAAAGTAAGAATATGTATTTTGCGGGCACGTTCCACATGTCTTTCTTCCTTGCGTTCGTTCCAGGTTAGGTATGTGGAGCAGCAGCCTCGCCAGCATGTCGACCCGAGTGTCCCTCGCCTCCCAAAGCGCTGTGGGCTTCATCAAGGTGGACAGCGGCCAGCCGCCCGGTGTGACCACTTCTTCCCGATCGGACGGCGTCCCGCGGTGGAGCAGAACTCGATTAACGTTTGCAATTTCGTGTCCCTTTCGAGATTCAACCAGGCAAGCGGTCTCAGGGGGTCAGCCCGCGTCGGACGAGATCGCCTTGGACGAGGTTCTGCACATCTACTTGACCGAGACGGACACCATGGCACTGCTGGATCTGCCCGGCACCTGCATGTCCGAGGAGGCTGAAAACGCACAGGCCGTTAAGTCAGTAGAGGCCTGTTTTTCATTCATTCATTTGGAAAAAATAATTATATAAAAATAAAGTTGTATTTTCATAAAAATAAGACACTTTTACATTTAGAGGAAAGCAACTACCAAAAACAAATATAAAGTTGTAATATGAGGAAAAAGTTAGGAGAATAAAGTTAAAGAGGGAAAAAAAACCATAACATTTTAGCGTGGTGAAGTTGTAGTTTTACAATTAAAAAAACTAAAATTGTAATTAGCTGAAGAAAAAAAATAACTTGTACAAGAACCAATTGGTAGTACAATACTTCCTCGTTTTTTGCGGTTAAAAATAAAAAAATATATATTTTTTTTAATTTAATTTAAATTTAATTACCAGAGCCACCCCCGAAAAGTAAAAGACCGCAAAGTAGGCGTAAATGTTTTTTTTTTTAATTATAGGTCCTTGTCATCCTGCTACAGTTCTGTGCTAATGTATGCTAATGTTTTTTTAAAAATTATTATTAATAATTAATTTTATTTTACATTTTTTTATTTTTTGCTTCACCGGTCATCGTGCCGGGATAGCGCATTGTCTTCCCCCGTAATATAGAGAACAGTACTCTCCTAATGTATGCTGCCATTTTTTTTTTTACTTTATTTTTCTATTTATATTTTCATTTATTTATTTATTTTTATCATGTATTTTTGCTTCATTGGGTTAGCTTCGTTGCTTCATCGCACCGGGGATGGTGCATTGCCTTCGCCCGTAATGTACAGTACATTACCGGCATTTTTTTTTCAAAAATTCTTTACATTTATTTATTTATGTATTTATTTATTTATGCTTAATTGGTCTAGTCCGTCATCCCGGGGATAGCGCAGTCATTGCCTTTCCCCGTAATATACAGTACAGTACTGTCCTAATGTATCCACGCATTTTTTACATTTTTAAAAAATTATTTTTTTATATTTTTTATTTTTGCTCCATTGGTCCATGTTGTCGCGCCGAGGATTGGTACGTAGCAATCCGACATTTTTGTGGGGGGAGGTATGCAAATCCACGATGTACTGAATCCGCAATAGGTGATCCACAAAGAAGAGAGGGATTACTGTCGTAGAAAAAACAAATCCCGAGTTTTGCGGGAATACATTTGAAATGTAAAAAGTGCACGAGAATAACTTATTTTTTCTTTTTGATGAGGTGTGTGCTGACTCACATTTCATATCAGTATGCATGTTCGAAGTGGGTGTGTATACTTGTTCAACCTTATTATCGCCGCTATTTTTAAATCCCTTCTCGATAATTTTTTTTTTCAATCAAGTTCTACCGGTTATAGGTCACATTAACGGGGAAAAAGGTTTTGAATTAATCTTATTTCTCTGCCTAGCATTTGAACACTGGTGTGTAGACTTTTGCCATCAATTGTAAATTAAGAATATCATCACGAATACAATTTCACGAGGATAATCCTAATATGGTGATCGTCAACCCGTACGCGTGTATCGCTTGTGCGCATCTTCCAGGGAGAGTAACGTCCTCTACATCGAGCTGTGCAACAACAGACTGGGCAACGACAAGTACGTAGCGCGAGCCATGCAGACCTTCGTGGGCGCCGCCAAACACAAAAAAGTCCAGAGCGACAAGATTGTCATGCACGATCAAGGTGAGACGGAGACCTCGATCCGCCGTCCGGCCGCTTCATTCGAGTCCGGGTTTTCGTTCGACAGGCACCATCGCCACCATCTGGGAAATCTACGACTCGTTCCACAACGAAGCTCCGAAAGCGGAGAAAGGCGACGACGAGGAGCACGCCGTGGACGCCGGCAGGGATGTGGAGCGGATGCGGAGCGTCAGCAGCATCAGCACGATCAGCACCGGTAACAAACAAAGCAAATAAATACACCTGACCGCCATTTTGTTTGCGTTCCATACGACGCACCAAACTACTTTAGTCACTTCTGCAGTCAGGTATCGACTAGTCGTGATTTTATCTGTGTCAAGTCACTATTCGTATTTTGTACAGTAATTGTGTCATGGTTTAATTTGAGCAATATATTATATTTCTGGAGTACGTAATATTTCATGTTTCTCCTTATCACGTTTGATGTTTCTAGAACACAGGTGTCAAACACGAGGCCCGGGGGCCAAATCTGGCCCGCCGCGTGATTTTATGTGGGCCCGAGAAGGCAAATTAGGAGTATCAACTTCCATGATTTAAAAAAAAAAAAATCTGCTCTAAAGTTTCAAATTGTCATATCATAAATGATAATATTGAGATATTGTAAGCGATATTCTGTGACCGAACAGCAGCAATAGTTAAAAAAAAAAACATTACTCGTGATTTGTGATTACATAACTAGCTCATAAATTTCATCTGTAAATATGATGAGGTGAAAGATTCACATTCATAACGGCCCTCTGATGGAAACTGTAACTACAATGTGGCCCGCGACAAAAATGAGTTCGAAACCCCTGTTCTAGAATCATGTTTGTACTTCAGTCATATTTTTTATTGAGTTATTTTTACTCGAGTCGTGATGTATGTGAGTCACGTTTCATGTTTCTGTTATCATGTTTCTACTTGAGTCATCTTTGTTGCTTGAGTCACGTTTCTAGAGCACAGGTGTCAAACTCAAGGCCTGGGGGCTGCATGATTTTATGTGGCCCGCTGAGGCAAATCACGTGTATCAACTTCCATGATTTTTTTGTTCAAATCTGTAGCAAAATTTCGAATTGTCCTATCATAAATATTACAAGCATTTTTGTCACCATACATAGTTGGAAAAATGCATTACCCTTGATTTCTGATTCCAAAACTAGTTAATAATTTCACATGAATTCGTGCTACTGCTCGAGTCTTGTTTTGCCTACTCGAGTCATAGTTGGTGTTTCTTCTCGAGTCCGGTTTTGTGTTTTTTACTCGAGTTTTCAACTTGAATCCGGGTTACTTCTGGACTGCTTTCAGTTTGTAGCCGTAGTTAGCGTCCAATTAGCAGAAAACGTGCGGTTTTGACAATATCACACCGCGCCGTGTTCCGTATAAAAGGCACAAGTCCGGGGGGGTGGGGAACACCGGACACGGCATGAAAGAGGCTTCCGTTCCCTTTGTCCCGCCTGTGCCCAGTTAGTACCGGCAGCTCCCTGTTTTCCATCAAGATGCAAGGCGGCGACGTGAGCGACGAGCCGGAGCTTCAGGTGATCTTCAAGTCGGAGACGTTCCAACGCAATTTGCTCATCGTGGAACGCTGCCTCGTCGCCAACGTCTTTCAACCCAAGCTGGCCGGTTACAGGAACCTCCCCGAGATAAAAGGTAGTCCGACGCCCGGAGACGTCGGCTTAACTCGTCCGGCCGGGAAGTGAATTAAGTGTGACGATGTGTTTTAAGTCATCTATCCCGGACCTGAGTGTGAGAAGGAGGACAAGGGAGAGGAGGAGGAGGAGGAGGAGGAGGATGGAGAGGAGGAGGGAGAAGAGGGAGAGACGGCGGGGGAGGAGGCGAAGGAGCCGAAAGAGGAGGTGAAGGAGCCAAAGGTGGAAGAGGAGCAGGTGAAGGATGAGGAGGGGAAGGAGGAAGAGGAGGAGGAGGAGGAAGAGGAAGCGGCCGATCCATCTCTGGAACTTCTCTGGACCTTCACTTGCGAGCTCACCAGGGGGCGCAACATCACGTGCTTGACTTGGAACAAACAGAACTCGGTAGGGAAGAGGAAAGGAAGGAGCGCCATTTTGCATTTGTCATATTCAATTCTTCTCAATCTTTGATCTGCGTGTTTGCATGTGTGTGATGCGTTTTTGCTTCCCTGTCAGGATCTGCTCGCAGTCGGCTACGGCGACTTCTGCCCCGGGACACCAGGCCTAATCTGCTGCTGGTCCATCAAAAACTTGAGCGTATGTACTTCATATTCTGCACTCACGACTTGAATCGCGCGATATTCATGCGATATGTTATGTTTCGGCTTGGAAAATGAATGAATGAATATAAAACTTCAGGGACACGCTATCATTTAACTGTCAGAGTGATGTCGGGGCCACAAAATACCATCTTGGGGGCCGCAAATAGTCCGCGGGCTACACGTTTGAGACCCCTGTTCTAGAGTCATATTTCTACCCAAGTCTCTTCTTGATTAATGTTTCTATGTGGGTCTAGTTTTTACTTGAGTCAAGTTGCCATTTGAGTGGGTACTATGTGATTTTTCACATAGTACCCACTCAAGTCCAAGTCCAAGTCCGTATACATGATTTGGAAAATACTGTTACCTCTCACACAACTTTCAAACACATTTATGCTTATTGAACACAACATAAATGTGTTTAAAAGCAAAAAAAAGTTTGGAAAATAATGTCTTGCTGCTTTTGTTGTTTGTTTTTGTCTTGTCTGCAATGGCCGCCAGGGGGCAGTATATCAGAGACATTTGAATACGCAAAGAAGAACTTCACAACTGACTCGGCCGTACTTATTCAGTCATTTAAAGAGCAAAAAATTATATTGTAGGGTAGTCTTATATTACCTGTGTTTGCAGCAGACCACCACATGCCGTTCAATCACCTATTTGCATTTTTCCCATCCATCCATTATCTGATCTGCTTATCCTCACAAGGGTCGTGATTTTTCACATAGTACCCACTTGAGTCATATTTCATGCTTTTGCTTGTGTTTTTTGGGGGATTTGTGGTTCACTATTCTACATGTGTTAGGTTTTTGTGATTAATGTTTCAACTGAGTCATGTTTCTACTTTGCCTGGTTTTCTACTTCATTCATGTTTCATATTTCATCTTGAATTTGATTGATTGGTAGGTTCATCAGCTCCGCACACAACTCCGTAACAGTGCCATTCATATAAAACTTCAATGTCACCGATGGTGTAGTGGTACACACTTAGGCGCGGGCAGCGTGGGATCGATTCCCGCTCAGCGCTGGTGTCGATATCTGCCCTGTGACTGACTGGCGACCAGTTCAGGGTGTAGTCCGCCTTTCGCCCGAAGCTCGCTGGGATGGGCTCCGGCTCTCCTGCGACCCTTGTGAGGATAGGCGACTTGGAAAATGAATGAATGAATACAAGACTTCAGGGCCACACTATCATTTAGTCGCTATAGTAAGGTGGGGGCCACAAAATATCACCGCGGGGGCCGCAAATGGCCCGCGGCCCGCAAGTTTGAGACCCCCCCTGTTCTACAGTCATATTTCTAGTTTCCAAGTCTCTTCTATGGTCACGTTTCTTCTTGATTAATGTTTCTATGCCGGTCTATTTTTGACTTGAGTCTCGTTTTATGTCCATCCATCGATTTTCTTAGCCGGTTATCCTCACAATGGTCGCGGGCAGTGCCGGAGCCTATCCCAGCTGAACCGGATCGGGATCTGGACACAAGCTGACCGGTCGAAAATTTGTCGTTCTGTGCGCAGTGGCCAGAGCGTGTGTACCACTGTCAGAGCAGCATCACGGCGCTGGATTTCTCCTCCACCCACCCGGACAAACTGGCGGTGGGGATGCTTGACGGCACAGTCGCCATCTTCAGCGTGCGCAATCGGGACAGCCACACGTTCCTCGCGAGCAGCTTGTGAGGACGCCGAAACTTCTGCCTCGCTGTGGCCTTTTTTCACATCCAAATGGAATTATGCGACGCATCCCGGGTTGATAGCTCAACTTCCATGTGGTGTATTTTTGTGTTGTGAAGGGATTGCAAAAGGAGGCACGTTCACCCCGTCTGGCAAATCACGTGGGCCAAGCAAGAACTGGGCCTTTCCGAGGAGGACACCGTGGAGTCCATCGTGTCCGTGTCGGAGGACGGACGCGTCCTCAAGTGGCTGCTGTGCAGCCACGGGCTGGAGGGCATCGGTAGGAGACTGTGCCGAATAAACCTCGGCTACACACGTCAAAACTCCCTTCATGGTTAAGTCCAAGTCCGTATACATGATTTGGAAAATACTGTTACCTCTCACACAACTTTAAAACACATTTATGCTTATTAAACACAACATAAATGTGTTTAAAAGCAAAAAAAAGTTTGGAAAATAGTGTCTTGCTGCTTTTGTTGTTTGTTTTTGTCTTGTCTGCAATGGCCGCCAGGGGGCAGTATATCAGAGACATTTGAATACGCAAAGAAGAACTTCACAACTGACTCGGCCGTACTTATTCAGTCATTTAAACAGCAAAAAATTATATTGTCGGGTAGTCTTATATTACCTGTGTTTGCAGCAGACCACCACATGCGGTTCAATCCCCTTTTTGCATTTTTCCCATCCATCCATTATCTGATCTGCTTATCCTCACAAGGGTCGCAGGAGCACCAGAGGCTATATTTGCTTTTTTTTTTTTTAATTTTCGTTTTTGTTCTTTTTGGTTGGGTAAACCAGCAGCAAAAAAGATTATTGGTGGAATTTATTATTTAATTATAATTTAATTAATCAAATTTATTATTTATTCAAGAATATTTTGTCTTTAAAATAAAGTCAAAGTCTGTGGATATTCGCTATCTTTGGATTTTCACTGTTTTCGGTCAGGCGCGGTTCAAATCCTCGGCGACTTGCAGGGCCCTAGAGAATGCGTTGCTGTACTGTTTGTGTTGAAATATTTTCTTAAACTACACCACTGCACAATCATCTTCTTTTCCTTTCGGCTTGTCCCGTTAGGGGTCGCCACAGCGTGTCATCCTACTATATGTGATTCTTTTGACCACGGGGGGGGAAATACACAGCTTGAAGACTGATTTTTGAAAAATTGTTAGCGATCTGAGTTGCGAAGTGAGTTGGGTTTACTACCACCATCGAGCGTGCTCGAGATAAATATTTTCACTTGCAAGACAAAGCAAAAAAAAAAGAACTACCGTAATTTCCAGCCTATAAACCGCGACTTTTTTCACACTCTTTCAACCCTGCGGGTTATGCAGTGATGCGGCTAATTTGTGCATTTTTTTCTAACGGCCGCAAGGGAGAGTTAGAGCGATGGAATATATGTGCCGAAGAAGTGACTTTTACCGGTCTGGCCCTGCGCTAGCGTGTTACTGCCGTGTCTCGATGACTTTTACCAGTATGTTTTTTTTTTTTTTAACCGCCCCTGTTAGCGCGGTGGCACTACCGTTAAACTCTCTGTGTACCATCTTTCTTTGTAAATATCTCGTTTTTCAATGTCGGTTTCAATATGGGCACTTGCGGCTTTTACACAGCTGCGGCCTATGTGTGTACCAAATGGTATTTCCTTTACAAATGTACTGGGTGAGGCTTATAACCAGGTGCGCTCCGTAGGCTGGGAATTACGGTAATAAATGATTTGTTGTTTCCCCAAAACTCGGAAATTGTGTAACCCTCCAGTCCGATAAAATCTCCCTCTGACACACATTTTTGTCCGTCACTTGCCAGACATGCTGGAACTGAGGAGAATCCAAGACGGCATCAAGAAGGCCGAAGGCAACAAAACCAAGAAAGAGGGGATTCTGGTTTCCACCGCGACGCCTGGTCTCTGCGTAGATTTTCACCCCAAAGTAAGTTCAGCGTCCGTCCGCCTCCACGGTTCTGTTTTGTGATCTGAAGACACGATTTCGTTGGTGCCCCCCACCCCAGGATCCCAGCATCTACTTGGCCGGCACGTCAGAGGGCGTGATCCACAAGTGCTCCGTGTCCAACCATCATCATTACTTGGCGCTTTATCAGAAGCATCTTGTAAGTCAGGGACTCCCTGGATTGCGGCGCTTGTTTAGTTCTCACCTCCCGGCCCGTTCCGCAGTGCCCGGTCAACCGAGTGGAATGGTCCCTGTTCAGCCCCGACGTGTTCCTGAGCTGCTCCGCCGACTGGACCATCCAGCTGTGGAAGGAGGACTGCCTGACGCCGGTGATGGGCTTCACCTCCGTCCAGAGTCCCGTGCTTTCCGTCAGATGGTCCCCTCTCTGGCCCTCGGTCTTCGCCTGCGTCAAAAGTGAACAGCTGGAGATTTGGGACCTCAACTCCTCTTTGTGAGTCCCGATTAGTTGGATAGTTTCATGTCTACTCCAGTCAGGTCATTTCACGAGTCATGTTCGACGTTTATACCGGAGTCATCATCTTTCTACCCGAGTCGTGTTTCGACTTGGCAATTTTCACGTCTCCATCAGAATTGTTTGCTGTTTCAATTGGATTCTTATTGGATGTTTCTCAGATTCAGAGTTAGATTGTTACGTAAGTTGTTTCATCTCGGAGATAGGAAAGAAATACTCTACAGCTATGTACAATATGTACAATACAATGACAGAAAAATTAATTCCATACATATTTATACCATGAAAGATGCCAACAAATCAGATCAGAATATCATCTGCGTAGATCACGGTCCAAGGGGATTCCAGTCTAACGCCTATCCATTACTACCGCAAACAGGAAGGGGCTCAGCGCGGATCCCTGATGCACTCCCACCTCCACCTCAAATTCTTCTGACACACCTACGGCACATCTCACCGCTGTTCTGCCCTCATACATGTCCTGCACTATTCTAACATATTTCTCCGCCACATCACACACGCTACGCTACAAGACTTAATTGAAGCAATACCTATGAATCGCCACTAGGTGGTACGCGTTACTGTTCCCCTCGCCGTTATGTGTTAGAGTGAGTACTTTTACCTTACTACTTCTCTTTGCAGGTTTATGAAAGTCACGAATGTTAACAAATGTCACTGCATCCCTCCGGCAGGCTGGACCCGGTCATCGTGGAGCCCGCCGCACGAGGCATCAACATGACGTCCTTCCTCTTCACCAGGACATCAGACTGCATCCTGGTCGGGGACTCCAGCGGACAAGTCAGCTTCTACAGGATCAAGGACCTCAGCGTTGGGCCGGGCAAGACGGTAATGCCGACCACAGCTTTATTTAACAGAGTTCTCCGGATATGTCTCGGTTCGATGATGTGTGGTGGGGGGACAGGCACCAATCTGTCTGTTGCCAAAATCGCGGCTTTATCGCAGAAATCAGCAGTTTATTGTTCTTAACGGGTTCTTGCTGCATACAGCAGTACCACGAGTTCAATTAATTCTTTGACCGTGCCCGTAACCGAAATCATTCAGCTCTCAAACCAACTTTCCCCACTTAAATGAAAGGGAAATCCATTAATCCGTTCCAGCCGACCTACAAAACATCTTTTTTTTGGTAATTTGTTTATTAATAAGAACAATAGAAGTGTATACAATGTTTTAATATCTAAAAAGAGTAATAACAATAATATTACATGACAGATATATATTTTTTTCACTTATCTTTTTTATGGTCCCTTTGTATCTCAGATTTTCACCTGTAGTGGTTGCCACGGAATATTTCTCTCGCGATGAATGGGGGTCCACTCTTATTTTTTTAATACATATATAATATGCTTGGCAGCACGGTGGTTCAGCTGGTAAAGCGTTGGCCTCACAGTTCTGAGGACCCAAGTTCGATCCAGGCCTTACCTGTGTGGAGTTTGCATGTTCTCCCCGTGTCTGCGTGGGTTTTCTCCGGGCACTCCGGTTTTCCTCCCACATCCCAAAAACGTGCAACATTAATTGGATACTCTAAATTGCCCCTCGCTGTGATTTTGAGTGCGACCGTTGTCTGTCTCCATCTGCCCTGCCTGTTGACAACTGGGATAGGCTCCAGCACTCCCCGCAACCCTTGTGAGGATAAGCGCCAAAGAAAATGGATGTATGGATATAATATGCTTGTTATTAACTATATTTTCTTTTTTTTTTCTCCATCCAGGTGCCAAGTTTGAAAGAACTCATTCACTTTCCTTCTAGTAGTTAGTAGTTGGTAACCAACAAAATATGTGTTACTGACATGCCCATAAAAGTATTTATGCTTCATTCAGTGTCTAATGTGTTGCATGTGATCATGAACATGTATGTATAGATATTCCATGTGAATATCAATTACATTGTTTCAAGTTTGTATTGGAGTCGTGTTTCTACTTGATTCTTGTTTCATGTGGGAAATGGAACTTACTACATGACACCCAGTAAAAGGAAGCAGGAATACACATTAATGAGGAGTACATAAAAAATTGATCCACATGTGTGTTGTGGTGTGTCGTCTTTGTACTTAATTGCAGCTGTGCTTCAAGTTTCTACTTGAGACATATTTCATGTTAGTTGGAGTCCTGTCTCTACTTGAGTCCCGCTTTTATTGGAATGTTTTTTCTCCTGGAAATGTTCCATGTTTCCACTAAAGTCCTGTTTCAATCCGATTCACGTGTCTTGTTTCTACCATTTGAGTCACGTTTTCTCTTTTGGGATCCGGCTGTCTCGAATATTCCGCCTTTACAAAAGCGGCGACGCTCACTTTTGGTTATCGCTTGTGAATATCACCGTTTGTGAAGCAGTTGTCGGGTGTTAAAAGTCGGCGGGCCAGGAATGCGTCAGTTAACGCGGTTATTCACGGATGACCGGCTCCTTTCACGCCGAACGAGTGGCCGGGCAGCTGCTTACGTCCACCCGTCGCAAACTGGCATCATGTGGATGTCCGCCCTCACATTCTTCCACATGTCAAAACCCAAAATAGACACCCTTGCTCGTGCAAAGGGGGCCACACGCCCACTTCTCTCTCTCGGTCTAGCACTTGCTCGATGCGTGTCGAAAGCTGTGGTCAGATCACCGCACGTGAACGTAATTTGCATTTGTCACTTTTTTTTTTTTGCCCCCTTACAGTGGAACGACAAGAATGTGAGAAGTACACCGTCCGCAGGAAGTCAAGGTGAAGTAAGCGTACTCGTTTCATGCACACAATAACTGAAATACAGTCGGCAGTGTCCGAGCACTACCGTCTGTCATTTTTTACTTGGATCATCTTTCAATTTTCACGTTTCTACAGAATTTGTTTTTCGATGGAAGTATATTAGTACCACCAGGCAGGGTTACCTCAGGTCAGAACCAAACAGCCAGCCAATCCAGTCACAGTCCGTGACGTCACGTGACTGAGAAAGCGTAACTGGCTGGCTGACGGACACGTGGCTGCCATTCTGCGCCTCCAGCCCCTCAAAACACATTCATTCGTGTGCAGCGGGGGTTGAAGTCACTTGGCATAGACTGAACTAACCTTTGCGCCGACCTGCCCTGGTATAGAGCTCGTGCACGTGACGTCGCCATTTTCACGACGCCATATTGCCGGTCAAACACAGTTGCTCGACATTGTGGGGGACACTGAACCCGGAGGAGAATATTTAACAATACCCGAGACCTGTTGTGTTGTTGGTTGTCACAACAGACGAGACAGATATTCAAAGAGCTCGTTCTATGGAATACCAGCTGAAAAGACCAGAAAAGATTGACTGATTTTGGCAATTAAACATGATGGATGGTGCCCAACCAAAATACACACACGCCTGTGTAGCGATCGCTTCATTTCAGGTAGGAATTATTTTTAATCTCAAATTACGAAGTATTTATCATGTCAAATTGACTCATTTGAGAACAATGTGTATTTTTAAAAAAAAAAAAAAACATCGGTCACAGAGGTTTAACGGAGGTTGATGTGTGGCAGCGATACGCTTCCATGTACAAAGGAGTCATCTCCGTCCTCTTTTTTTTTTCCAATCATAGTTAATGAATGCGAGTTTGTGTAAAACTAGGGCTCATTTATTTAAATATTGGTATTTGTATTGAAAAAATCTGAGTGGCTTCATCACTATTTGGGATTTGTTGTTGATTGAGAACAGATCCAGCGACGAAGTATTTGTATGTGTCCAGACTTTTCTACACTTTCAAACTTTTCTGTGTAGATCTCGACGATTTACTCACCAGATCCAAGTGTAGATCCAGTTATCCAAGACAACCCCAAGCGGGTTAAAAGTCCAATTTCTTATTGGTGATAACATCGACTTCGGCATTAAATATGGGTCCCCTATGTTAAGTGTCTCTCATTTTTCCACCAACCTTCCTTTATTATCACCTTCTAAATGTTTATAGGTATCGGACAAAACTCTGGGCGTCGTGCTATAAAACATATTTGCATTTTGTCTCAACGGACTTAGCGTTAAACAATGCTTTGTTTGACCGACACTTCGGGCCAGTGACGTGATTTCGGTGACGTCGGTGCACGAGCTCTATCGATGGAGCAAATAAATGTATGAAATACTAAAATAAATGTGATGTATTATGGTGCACATTGTAGACATTTATTTGCACAAAGTTTGAAATAGTAAGTGAACGTCTGGGTAACTGAATGTCTGGGTTTTACATCCTAGTTTCGGAAACAAATGTAGTTTTTTTTTTTTTATTGGGAAGTGAAAACTTGGACCTTGGACTACATCGCTCTCACATATTAGTCACACAATTTTTTGGTTATGAACGGAGCCTTCCTTGTGTCATCATTCACATAGTTAAAAAAAATTGCCACACTACTACTATTATCATATGATCTTGGAAAAAAAATTAAGGGACTCAAACTCAAAACCTTTTGGCAGGTATTTTTGACACTTTTCCTCAAATAACTCTAAATTACAGTGTATTCAGGTAGATAGACAGATAGTCTAGGATTGTATATGTGTATAGTAAAATATATAATAAATGCGTATATTTGTATGAAAAGGGATTCAAGAAAAATTATGACTCAAGTGAAAACAATCAGAAGAAATATGACATTTTTTCTACCTTGTTAGCGATACAGAAATTAATTCTAAATGAAACCATATACAAATATGAAACCATATACAAATTTTGTATTCTAAAACTTTTTGTTTCTTATCTGAACTGTTGAAACTCAAAAAAAAAACAACAACAGCAGGTTAACCCAAATGCATCCCTATAAAAAAGTCAATAAAACGTCCATATGCAAATGTTGTACTTTAAGACACCGTCATCATAACTGTTAAATAACAAAACAACAATCGAAAATAAATCTTTTAAGGTTTTGTCGGGAGTTCGTTTCCTGTTTTGTTCCGCTTCACCTTTAATGTCCCGGATGTACGCAGGCTGCCCAATTAGCGTGGAGGTGGGTCGCCCTGCGGCCACACGACTTTGCTGTTCACGCCCACGTTGAGCTCTCCCCGCTCGCCCCCACCCGCAGTGACGACGGCACCGCCGACGAAGACTCGCCGGAACAAATTCGGACGCTTAAGTTGATAAAAAAAAAATAATAATAACAAAAAACAACCGACAGTCTCTCCAAATGCTTTGGCTGAGCCAACGGGAATGTCAATGATACAAGTGACCATTCCATCCACGGAGAGGGAAGTGGACGACGTGGGGAAGTCCAAAAAGGTGAGTGCAGTACTTTTAAATCTCCTTAACTTTTGCTTTTGTTGCCCTTTTGTTTTTGTTCTGCTCGTGTTTTGTGTGTTGTAACAAAGACGAAAACGAAAGGTGAGCGAGCACCTGGAAAGGGGGGCGGGCGAGAAGGCTGCATCCGGTCGTGATGCGTTCAATGAACCGTGGTAGAAACGCCAAAAAAAAAAAAAAAAAATTACATTTAACGTCTCCTGCGGACAATTTTTTGTGTTAAGTGAACAAATACAAAACAAACTTGCTGTCAATTTGTAAGCAACCTGCTCAATCATGCAGTGGTCTTTATTTACCATTACATAGAGTTAAAAAAAAAAAAAAAAAAAGCTCTACATTCCGTATGGATAGGTTACAATGACGTCACCACAGTCCTTTGACCAATCGGATAAATTAACGATAGAAAAAAAACGTCACACTCCACCTATCACCTGTGTTCTCTGACCGCTATGACACACAAGATGGCGTAATTGGAAACCTATCCGTTCTTACTTTCAGGAATATATCCATCCATCAATTTTCTTTGCCGCTTATCCCCACGAGTGTCGCGGGGAGTGCTGGACCCTATCCCAGCTGTCAACGAGCAGGAGGCGGGGTACGCCCTGAACTGGTCGCCAGCCAATCGCAGGGCACATCGAGACAAACAGTCGCGCTCACAATCCCACCTACGGGCAATTTAGAGTGTCCAATTAATGTTGCATGTTTTTTTGGGGATGTGGGAGAAAACCCATGCAGGCACGGGCAGAACATGCAGAATCCTCACAGGCGATGCCGGGATCAAACCCGGGTCCTCGGAACTGTGAGGCCAACGTTTTACAAGCTGAACCACCGTGCTGCCCAGGAAAATATATATATATATATGCATATATATATATATATATATATATATATATATATTGCACTTTACTTGATTATTGTGACTATTTCGTGCCTCTTTTTTGCAGCTCTTTCGAGTTGAAGTGCTCTTCAACGAGAGGAAACATTTTGTGTTGAGGAGGAGCAGCGAATTCCAGACGCTGCACAGAAAAGTGAGTCCGTGTGACCGTCTGCGGGCCGTCACGCGTTCTTCATTAGGCCTTCTACATCCGCAGAATCATACTGTATGATTTTTTTTTTTTCCTTCCCATTTTTATTTTCAAATCTGTGACAACAGCTCAGAAAGATCATCCAGACTCCCGATTTCCCGAGTAAAAGGAGTCCTCATTTGAGGACCAAACCGCTGGAGCAGAGGAGGCAGGAGCTGGAGGATTACATACAGGTAATCAATCAATAAATCAACCATCCATTTACTGAGCCGCTTATCCTCACAAGGGTCGCGGGAGTGCAAGAGCCTACGCTAGCCGTCAACGGGCAGGAGGCGGGGTACACCATGAACTGGTTGCCACAGAGGTGGGCCCAGGATTCAAACTGGGGTTCGGTTCTCTGTGTCATAGCATAATAAAACGTAATAAGGGAATATGAAGAAATCTGCTGGTTTATATTATAAATTCTGGCTTCTGAGAAAAAAAAAAAAAAAAAAAAACAAATGACAAGGGGCCGTTGTGTTAACAGAGAAGTATTATGAATATAATTTTCCCTGTCATGGAAAGAATTAGCTTGTTCTTGGCCATCGTAAGTGTACACCCCATGTTATCATTAACATTTTGACATGATCATAACTGTAATAAGAGTCACTGATGGTGTAGTGGCGCACACACCTGCCTTTGCTGGGGACAGCGTGGGATCGATTCCCGCGCAGCGATAGTGTCGATATCTGCCCTGCGACTGACTGCCGACCAGTTCAGGGTGTATTCCGCATTTCGCCCGAAGCTAACTGGAATAGGCTCCAAGCTTTCTCGCAACCCTTGTGAGGATAAGCGGTTTGGATAATGAAATGACATTATCATAAGTGTAATAAGTATTAAAGGCCCACACTCCCAAAGTCACAACTATCACTAGTGTGAAATTTGGGGATGGCGCCGTCAAGTGGACAACAAGAACAACTGCACCTGACATGCACATTTTTATTGAAACTCGCACTTTATTCCGATTACTCAATTGATCGTACGCTTTGTAAAATAATTGATTCTAAAAAAAAAAAAAATCAACGGGCAGTGGTCTGGTATGTATTGAATGGATGTGTCGGCCTTTTGTCCAGGAGATCATCTACCAGTACGAGGATGTGCCGCAGGAGCTGCTGGACTTCCTCCACGTCAGACATTATCACACGGCCAACAAGATCAGCAGCGTGGAGTGAGAACATTTACCACACCCAGACAAAACCCGCTCTGTTTCCGTCACTTTAGATTTGCACAAACTTCAGATACATCAAAGATAGATATACCAATGCCGGGCGGCAAGGTGGATCAGCTGGGAAAGCGTCGGCCTCACAGTTGTGAGGACCCGGGTTCGATCCCGGCCCTCCCTGTGTGGCGTTTGGATGTTCTCCCTTTGCCTGTGTGGTTTTTCTCCGGGTGGGCACTCCGGTTTCCTCCCACATCCCAAAAACACGCAACATTAATTGGACACTCTAAATTGCCCCTAGGTGTGATTGTGAGTGGGGCTGTTTGTCTCCATCTGCCCTGCGATTGTCTGGCGACCAGTTCAGGGTGTACCCCGCCTCCTGCCCGTTGACAGCTGGGATAGGCTCCAGCACTCCCCGCGACCCTTGTGAGGATTAGCGGCAAAGAAAATGGATGGACGCATATACTAATGCCATGAAACACAAATGGATGCAATCAAGATGAAATAGTAAGGTATACTATGTATTTATTGTTCATGAATGAAATGATATACTTTTAATACACATTTAATGTGATATCTCTCAATTTATTCATGAATGGACAGTATAATTATTTTAATTTCAAATAATAATGGTCAAGGAATATGTAAAGCCAGCCATGAGGTAAATATATTGCTCATGAAATAAATAAATGAAATTGTATACTTTAATACATGAATGGACAATGATATTGAAATTCAAATACACTATGTAATAAACTAATACATTATATTTGAATTTCAGTGCCGCTAAATGAATTAAAATGGTTGAAAGAAGCACAAATCACATTTAATATCGATCATGAAATAGAAAATTTTGATTGGTGTTAAAGTATATCTAATCAAGAGTAAAGACGGGTACACATGAATAAAATGGAACTACTCATAAAGAATTAAAAAAAATTATGAAATAATGAAAAAGACATGAAATAAAGTATTAGGATGTAAAAGTTAGTAATTTTTTTAACATTTTTTTCCAAAATACTTTAAAATGCAATTAAAATTGAATTGAGATAAAAAAATGAGAAGGTCTTACAACTCTTTCACAAATTAAATACTTTTAATTTAGTTATGGTTTCCAATTGAACCAACTAATGGGTAATATGTTGGTTGTTGTTTTGAAATTAATGACTTGTATGATTGGCGTCATATGATAAAATCATGGCCACAATCCCAATGAGTTTGAACGATGCTTGACACAACACGGCTGTCGATTATATGAGGTATTGTTTTGATTATTGATGATTATGACAAATGAATCATTTCATTTCAGATCACTTGACGAGCTGGACAATCAGGATTACAGGTAAACGCGATAGGAATAAAGTTACATTTTCCCCAAATGAAGGCGTTCGTTAACCTTTAAAATACATATAATATGAAACCTATACTGACTGTGAAGGTCTTAAAATGCTACCGATGCGATAAACGACATGTCCGATCAATATTTTAAAAAAAAAGTCTACACAGCCCAATTCGAATGCCAAATTTTCATGATTTAAAAAAAGCAAACAAGCCAAGATTCATCATTGCAAAACTTTTTCAATCATTATAACCTGCACCGTTCATCTGAAAAGCATCTTTTTGAGAGCGGAAGTAAAAATAAACAAATGAGATGGTGTAGTTGCACAATTGTACACACCCTTTTAATTGCAGTCATGTTCAAACTTCATGTTTAATGACAGTCAAACATCTGCCATTATTTAAGGTGGCCATAATTAATGTCAAATAAAGTTCAACAATTCTGGAAGACTCTCCCACAGATTCTACTAGTTTTAGGTCACATTAATAACGCAAAAAGTTCTAGTAGTATTATGTTTTTTTTTAATTTGATTTTAATCACGAAAACCTGGCATTTTAACGAGGAGGTGTGGATTTTTTTTTTTTTTTTTTTACATCCACTGTAATTATTTGTACATTGAGGAAACTTGCAACAGTTAACTGAATAATGTTTGTTTCTGCTAGTTTCCGGTTTCCACATCAGCGAGTGATGGGATTCTTCCGGGATCCGTACGTGTCTGACTACAGATCAGGTAACGGACCTTTTCATAATGTTTAGAAACATGCGAGTGGCAGAAAGTGATCGATTTTGGCAGATTTGAACGGAAAACGGTGACAAAATGTTGTGTTTTGGGGTTAGGAAACTGTCAATAGGAGCCCTGTGTTGCCCTCGAGCGCCACCTCTTGCTTTTCCTTTGTCTTGCAGCTCTTCCTGACGTTGTCCTAGCGGGGGTCCTTCAGGGCTTCTACAGGAGGGACGTCCGTGTCAGCTTCACGGCCCCCACCAAGTCTGGCACAAAAGCCTTCTGAGTCTGTGTGTGTGTGTGGTGTGTGTGTGTGGGGGGGGGGGGTCGAAATGCATTGGCAGGAGAATTCAATGGTTTTACCGCGTAAATGAGTTTTTAATTGGTCCTTTTAAAATTGCTTGTAAAATTCCACAAGGTGCCAAATGCATCCAATCTTGGATCAGCGTCACGGCTTTTTATGTATCGTAGTCCAGTGCGATACGTTTTTGCTCATGAGTGTAAATACAACACAATTCATTTTCTTTCGTTGAGGCTGAGTCCTGTTTTTGTGTGTATTCGCTCACCTGTTCTTATGAAATGATTCTGATGTGGTAGCTAATAAAGAAACTGGTTGCGTTTTGACAAATGGAGTTCGACGTGTGGTAGCTTCAGTGATGATGGTGTTGTTCAACTCTTATGCTTCCTTGGGAAACCTCTTGAAAATATTCATATATTTGTGATACTACTAAAGGTTAAATGCTTTGGAGAGCCACCGTTAGAATATGTGACTGACCGGAAAGTAACGACAATGTGAAGTATGTATTTCTTTCGCCTTGTCCATTAGGGGTCTCCACAGCGTGGCATCTCAGATGAACGCTCATATTTGTTTGGCACAGTTTCAATTTGTAGTCGATTTGTAAGCAAGCGTATTGCTGCCACACCGCCCAAAAAAAACAAAAATGGTTGCTATTACGTCATAACATAATATGTTTCGCGATACAATGAGGATGTTTCATGTTATAACGTGATATCTTTCATGTTATAATGTGGTTAATCACGGGTTATAATTTGAATCATTTTATGTTATAATGTGAAAAGTTTCACGTTATAACGTACTACATTTCATGTTAGTGTGAAACTTTCATGTGATAACATGATATGCTCTACGTCGTAACGTGATTCGTTTCATGTTATAACGTAGATTCGTTTCATGTTATAATGTAGAAAAGAATAAATAAATAAATTCCCCCCCCCTCCCCCCGAAAGGCAATTACTTCTGGTTCTACCACACGTTCTACTACATACTGCACCGCGACTCCGTAAGAAGCTCACCAAATCCATGTTTTGTGCAACACTCAATGAGAGTCCACCTCTCGCTGTGTCTTCCTGTATGCCGCCTCGGAAGGATGTGAGTGACCACAGGGTCGCAACAAGTTGACGCCAACTTTTCAGGTTGTAACGTACAACTTATTAGGTTTCACCGTGATATGTTTCATGTGTTAATGCGATAAATTACATGTTATGTCGTGGTTCATTTCACGTTATAACATTATTCATATATATATATATATATATACATACATATATAATGTAAAATGAATTATGTTACAACATGAAAACATCCATGTTATAACGTGAAACATATCATGTTATAATGTGGTCGGGACCTTTTTTTTGGTGTGGCAGCAATACGCTTCCGTAGATTTGTCATAATGAATTTTTCTATTATTATTTTTTTTAATTTAGTATTATGTGTTAATATTTGCTGCCGTTAATGTTTTGCCGTGTTTACCTGCGCAATTACTGTTACTATTACTAAAATCATTTCAGGGACACAGACCCAACTCAATCCAAAACCTGAATAAACCTAGCCTGTTTTCGTAAGGTATGTTAAATGCTACACTGCACACACCTGCCGCCATTTTAAGAGGTTCAGATGAACCCAAAACAAATGAAAGTTGTTCAAGGAGGATTTTCCTGACAGGCTATAATTAATGGTAATTTTCAAATCAATTATCTTGATCTCATTTATTTTTATTTCATGGCATTTGAACAAGGGTGTGTCTGTACCCACACAAATGAATGGATAATTCTTAAAATGTTGGGGAGTGGGTGGGGATTCCTACGGAAGCGTATTACTGCCACACCAAAAAAAAAAAAAAAAGGTCACGTTTCACACAATTCTGTGAATTGGGATGATGGGAACAAAGAGTGTGAAATTAAGAAAAGAGAGGGTGAATACAGCAATGGAAGGAAAGATGGATGAAAAGGGAAGGAAAGATGGAAGAGAAGATAGGGCACGGAAAGGATCATTCAAAGTATGAAATTAAGAAAAGACAAAAGGGTGCAAGGCAGGAATGGTGCTAAAAAGTTCAGAAAGGGAAGGAACTAAAGGAAAGATGGGTGAGGGAAAAGGGAAGGAAGGAAAGATGGATGGAAGACAGTTGAAAAAAAGAGTACAAGTAAGGGAGGAATGAAGGTAGAAAAGGGAGAGATGATAGTGAGGAAAGAAGGGTGGAAGTCTGAACTAACAGAAAAGGATGGAAAGTGAAATGAATGGGGGGGAAGGAGGCTGACTAAATGGAAGGAAAGGGGTGTGAGCATGGAAGGTAGGTAGGAAGGAATTAAAAACAGAATGGAGGAGAAGGAAAGGATGATTGGAACAAAAAGTGTGAAATTAACAAAAGGGCGAAAAAGACAAAAGGGTGTAGGGCAGCAAGAAAGATGAGTGGATGGAAGAGAAGATAAAGGATGATGGGGGAAAGTATGAAATGACAAAAGGGTGCAAGGCAGGAAGAAAGGATGAATGGCAGGAATGGTGCTCAAAAGTTCAGAAAGGGAAGGATGAACTAAAGATGAAGAAATGAAGAGTAGGAATAAAGAATTGAAGTGGGATAGATGTGGTTAGGAAAGGAAGGATCGAAGTGAAAGGGATGTTAAGCAAGCAGTAAAGTGCATAATAAATGAAAGGAGGAAGACAAGGGGGAAAAGATGGAGGGAAGGGAAGAAATGAAGGATGAATGAGGCCAGAAGAAAGGATAAAGGATGTATGAGTGGCAGTTGAATACAGGTTTACATCCATTGTGCACAAATATCTTTAATATTTTTATTTTTTGTCTCACTGTCTGATCAGATGAAATCGTTCCTGTTTCAGGTCAGTCAGGATCACTAAAATTATTGCATTTTGTTAAATGCCACACAATTATCATGAGAATATTTTTTTAATAGAAATGTTACACTATTTTTAGCAAGATTTAATAAAGTACCTTCAATCGTATGAAAGGTAAGCAGGAAGGAAAAAAGGAAGGAGCGTCCATTTAGTAAATAATGAACAGTGCCACAATCTATTTTTTTAAATAGTAATTACTAGATGTGGCCCAAAAAAGTAATGTTCTTTGAAACGATTCAACGATTAATTTTGTGAAACGCGACATTTTTCTTTTTTGGTGTGGCAGTAATACGCTTCCGTAGATTCCTTCTCACGTGATCTCAACCGAGGAAGACCTCTCACGGCCGCCAGCGTGTGGGCATTGCGCATGCGTAGTGCGCGAAGGCGGAAGTGTTTCTGGCTGACGGTGGCGCTCGAGGTGCGGATCCTGGTGGGACTCCCGCTTCCTTTCCTTCCGAGGCGCCTCCCGCCCGTTCAATGACGGCGACCTAACCCGTCTCCCCCCACGGGCAGCGTCCAGCGAGTTGATGCGGTTCTCCGGGAGACGGCAACAAGTTCCTCGGCGACACGTTTAAAGGCTGCTCCTCGGACCACTGGTATGCTCCGCTACCGCTCTTGTCAGCCATTAAAGCGTTTTAGCTCCCACGGATTGCGTGATGAAAAACTTGACGTGGAGGAATTTAAATGGGAAGTCTGTCTGTTAAGGAGATTAGTCGTTCCTTTTAGCGGCCTGGAGCTACTTATTATTGTCGCTTTCGTTTTGGGTGAACTGCATTTAAAGGGACAACAAGGTATACTAGCTAGCGTTAGCACAAGAACAACACTATTTACTGTAAGGATTCCTCATTTGTAAAAAGTATATTTTGTCGAACATCTCAAAAGCCGTGCAATAGCCAGCTCAAACCAAAGTAATTCTAGCGGAAACTTGGAAGTAGGGCAGCAAACAAGGATAGTTAAAAACTTTTTGAAGTTGCCATTCCTTTTTTTTTTCACACACATGAGAGTATTTTAAATTGAGAGTGCAGAAAATGCACAAACTCAAGTTAAACGAGATCTCTGTAGCAGTTAATGAAGTATCTCAAATTGTCATCGATTAATTTAATAAGCGTTTCGATTACTTGTTACACCGCTGCCCAGTAGAACGAACCATCGTCGCGGTCGTAGTCGCGATGAATCGTCATTCACAAAGTGTTTATTTCTTTACTTCATATTTAATTAAGTTAGGGTGGCACGGTGGATCAGCGTTGACCTCACAGTTCTGAAGTCCTGGGTTCAATCTTGGATCCGCCCTGTGTCTGCATGAGTTTCCTCCGGGCACTTTGGCTTCCTCCCTCGTCCCTAAAACATGCAACATTAATTGGGCACTCTAAACTGTCCCGAGGTGTGATTGTGAGTGGCTGTTTGTCTCCATGTGCCCTGTGATTGGCTGGCAACCAGTTCAGGGTGTGCCCCGCCTCCTCCCCGTTGACAGCTGGGATAGGCTCCAGCACTCCTCGCGACCGTTGTGAGGATAAGCGGCTAAGAAAATGGATGGATGGATTGATGGATAATTAAGTTATGACCATGTTTTTACAAAGTATTGTACAATAATATAGAGTGCACTTTTCATTATTAAATGAACACATTAGCTGATTTTTATTTGGATTGACCAAGAAGATCACCAGAGGTCACAATTCTGTAATTGCAGCGAGTAGGTGGGTCAATCGGCAGGTGCGCAGATGGGTCACCAACTGTTATCTATTTTAATTGTAGTTATTGTTATTTATTGTAATTGTGCTGTTAAGTTGGATTTGGCTGTGTCTCTTTGTTTGTGGGTTATAAGTTTATTAAAGAATCTAAAATGCAAGTTTGAATAGTTGTTTCATTCTAGAAAATAGATTGATGGAATGTTTTATATTGGCAAATTGTCTGAATTCCCACGGGGGAGAACCCATAACTCTAACTTAGTTATTTTTATGGCGTTTGCGTCCGCAGTGCATCATGTGGAGAAAGGCGTCCGCGGCGGCCCTGCTGGCCCTGGCGGTCGGTTGCCTCTACCACGGCTGCCCCGAGCTTCCCGAGCAGCTCCTCCAGTACATCAGCCCGGCCGACCCCCGTTCGTCCCCGCAGAGCCAGCGCCGCCTGGAGCAGGTCATTTCCGACGCGTGGGACTCGCTGATCACGTTGCCCGCGCGCCGGTGGAGCAGAGTGGCCGTAGGGTAGGTTTGACACGCGCTCGCCGGATGTTTACTGCCACATTTGCGACTGGGAGGCTCGTCTGTCCACTCAGTCGTGTCCGGGCTTGGTCTGAGCTCTTCTTAAAATGAGGAATGTGTCCTGAGCCCCTGAAGATAGTTGCACGCACCAAAGTGTCCTCATTTAGATCTGAAGATATCTGACTCAAATTTTGGTAATGCAAAACACTTTGTTGCTGGTTAACTTCTTTTTTAATTTGTGTGAATAAAATTTGGCGGCACGGTGGTTCAGCTGGTAAAGTGTTGGGCTCACAGTTTTGAGGTCCCGGGTTCGATCCCGGACTCGCCTGTGTGGAGTTTGCATGTTCTCCCCGTGCCTGTGTGGGTTTTGTCCGGGCACTCCGGTTTCCTCCCGCATCCCAAAAACATGCAACATTGATTGGACACTCTAAATTGCCACTAGGTGTGATTGTGAGTGCGGCTGTTTGTCTCCATGTGCCCTGCGATTGGCATGCAACCAGTTCAGGGTGCCCATTGACAGCTGGGATGGGATCTCCACGACCCTTGTGAGGATAAGCAGCTAAGAAAATGGATGGATGGAATACAATTGTGAATGAGAAAATAAAACTACAGTGGTAATATGTATATACAGTAATTTTTAATCTTAGTCCGTGTTTATAGCCTATGAAAAAAGTATTAAAAACATTATTTTGTACTGTTCCAGTAAGTTTTTTTTTGCAGTGGATAAAGAATATCTCCCTTGAGTATTTTTCTATTGTTTCACTTGTTGTTTGAAGTGTTACAACGTCAGAGACTGATGCTATTTGTTAGCATCAATGTAGCAGACGTTACGGCAAGTTTGTGTGATTGTTTTGAATACACAATGTTTCATTCTCTTTTTTTTTTTATGTTTAGTTTGACCAAAAACTGGGCGTGCCTCGTGTTCAGTGACACCAGTACCTTTTGTTGGAGCCCCTGATCCAGTATTTGCTGTCCCCGGTTCAGGGTGAACGCCTGCGTGGACGTGGTGGTGTCCGGAGTGGGTCTGCTGCAGGCACTGGCCCTGGACCCCGGCAGCGGCCTGGATCACGAGGTGCTGCACTCCAAAGAGGACCTGCGCGAGGCCTTTGTCCATTACATGGAGCGCGGGGCGGCCGCCGAGCGCTTCTTCAGCGACAAGGAGGTCTTCCGCAGGATCGCCCGGGCGGCGGCCGAGTATCCCGGTGCCAAGGTGACGGCCTACCCCCCCCAATTTCCATCTTCAAATCCAATCCTATGACTTGGGATGCCCCTCACACCTCAAAATTTCAATCTTTGTGTACTACAGCTGTACGTCGGCGGGAACGCCGCCCTCATCGGTCAGAAGCTCGCCACTTATCCGGATCTCATGGTAAGCGTTTTCCTCCAAAGCCCCTACCTCAGGAGTGAAGGGACAAGGAATTTTTTGCATTGATTTTGTTAATATAGTAAACCACAGGTGTCAAACTCAAGGCCCGGGGGCCAAATCCGGCCCGCCGCGTGATTTGATGTGGCCCGCGAAGGCAAGTTATGAGTATCAACTTCCATGACTTAAAAAAAAAAAAAAATCTGTACTAAAGTTTCAAATCGTCACATCATAAATGATAACATTCTGTGGCCAAACAACAGCAATAGTTCATAAACCCATTACCCTTGTTTTTGTGATTTCAAAACTAGCTCTCAAATTTCATCCGGAAATATGGTGAGGTGAAAGATTTTCATGGTTTCACATTCATAACGGCCCTCCGAGGGAAACTATAACTACAATGTGGCCCGCGACAAAACTGAGTTCGACTCCCATGTAGTAAACCTTCACTATTTTCGGGGTTTAAACCTGCTGCAAATTGTAGAAGGCAAACTCAATGGAGATCTGGAGGAAATTGCAATTATTATTATTATTATTGTTATCCAGGTTTTGCTGTGTGGACCTGTGGGGCCTAAACTTCACGAGATGCTGGATGAGCAGATCGTCGTTCCTCCAGGCTCTCTGCAGGAGATGGACGAATACCATCTCATCCTGGAATACAAAGCAGGTAATGTGCAATCATTTCATAAATATCTCCAGAAAGCCGTTTTTTGTTTGTGCATCCAGCGCAATGGATATAAAATGTCTACACACCCCTGTTCAATTTTTTTAAAATTCATCCACCCTTTCATCCATTTTCTCTGCTGCTCTATACAGAGGTCGAGGGTGAACTGGAACCTGTCCCAGCTGACTTTTTTTTGACTTTGGACTAGTTGGACGGATTTTTTTCCTTTGTTGTATTTACGGATTTTGTGTGTGTGTGTGTGTGTGTGTGTGTGTCTCCCCCCCCTCCCCCCACACAGGTGAGCAATGGGGCTTAACGCGGGCGCCCCAAGCCAACCGCTTCATCTTTTCGCACGACGTGTCCAACGGGGAGATGAGCTCCCTGGAGACGTTCGTGGCGAGCCTGGAGGAGTTCCGGCCCGACTTGGTGGTCCTGTCTGGGCTGCACATGATGGAGGGCCAGGGCAGGAAACTGTGGGAGGAGCGGCTCAAAGAGGTCCGTAAACAACGCGTGGCTCACAGAGGACGGGTGACCCATTTTGGTGACGGGAATTCAATTCACTACAAATACTTTATTAGTGTACTTCAGTCGATTTTTCAGGTATATTTACTTCAGTATATATTTTTCTTAAATCCTTTTACTGCCTATTTTTGAACACATATAGGATAAATGTCAAGAGCAGATTGGTAGATTCTTAGAGTAAAGATTTCAAATCAGTACTTTTCCTTTTTCTACTTAAGTGCAGCACTTTGCCAATAAAGATTCTGCGGGTACAACTAGTGGGTGTACATTGGAGTGAATTTTTGGTGGTTGATGTATTACAGCGAGCATAAGATAATTCGAGCCAAGAAGCTATATTTACTTTCTGTTTTTATTTTTTTTAATTTGACTGTTCCCTCTTGGCAGGCGGTGGCAGCCATATCGGACATTCGAAAGGACACCCCCATCCACTTGGAGCTTGCAAGCATGACTGACAGAGACTACATGAACAGTCTCATGCAGGAGGTACATGTTCGACCGTAATTTTTTTTTTTTTTTCCACACGCTTTCAACCCTGCGGTTTATGCAGTGATGCAACTAGTTTGTGCATTTTTTCCTATTGGCCGCAAGAGGGCACTCGAGCAGACAAGTTAAGAATGAGAATATATGTGCCAAGGAAGTGACTTTTACCTGCCCTGTTAGCACTGTGCTAGCGTGTTGCTGCGTGTTAATGCCGTGTCTCAGTGATATTTACCGTCCATCCATCCATCCATTATCTACCGCTTTTCCGGGTCACGTCGCGGGGGAAGTAGCTTCAGCGGGGATACCCGCGCTTCCCTTTCCCCAGCCATTTCTTCCTCTTCCGGAGGGATCCCGAGGCGTTCCCAAGCCAGCCGAGAGACGTCGTCTCTCCAGCGTGTTCTGGGTCGTCCCCGGGGTCTCTTTCCAGTGGGACATGCCCGGAACCTCACCTCACCAGGGAGTGTCCGGGAGGCATCCAAATCAGATGCCCCAGCCACCTCATCTGGGTCCTCTCAATGCGGAGGAGCAGCGGCTCGACACTGAGCCCCTTCTCGGATGACCGAGCTTCTCACCCTATCTCTAAGGGAGAGCCCGGACACCCTGCGGAGGAAACTCATTTCGGCCGCTTGTATCCGGGATCTTGTTCTTTCGGTCACGACCCACAGCTCGTGCCCATAGCTGAGGGTAGGAACGTAGATCGACTGGTAAATTGAGAGCTTCGCCTTTCGACTTAGCTCCCTCTTTACCATTTACCGGTAAATTTTATTTTAACCGGCCTTGTTAGCGCAATGCTAGCGGTAGCGCTAGCGTTAATCTCTTTCTGTGTACCGTCTTTCTTTGTAAATATCTCGTGTTTCAATGCGGGGACTTGCGGCTTTTACACAACTGCTGCGTATGTATGTACCAAATGGTATTTCCTTTACAAATGTACTCGGTGAGGCTTGTAACCAGGTGGGCTCTGTAGGGCGGGAATTACGGTAATAGAAATTATGTTTCACCGTAACTTTTTTTTTTTTTTAAGTATACAGGCAATCACAGATGCGCCCCGCTTTATTTTGAAAGTGTCAAATGGAGTTCATACATGAATGCAGCTGCAAGCTAACACTATACAAGTCAATTTCCTATACTGTATCCTTTTTTAAAAGTTTGTGTCGACTAACTGTGTTCCATGACGTGTTTGTGTCTTCCTGTTAGCAGGTCATGCCCATTGTCAGCTCCATCGGGCTGAACGAGCAGGAGCTGCTGTTCCTCTCTCAGGCCGGCGGCGGACCTCACGCTGAGCTTGCCGCGTGGAAGGGCGTCCCCGACGTGGGCCAAGTCAGCGACATCCTCCTGTGGATCCTGGAGAGCCACGGCCGCAGCGACCCCTCGTCGGAAGCCGACCTGACCCGCGTCCACTTCCACACGCTGGCCTACCACGTGCTGGCCACGGTGGACGGCTACTGGGCCAACCAGGCGGCGGCGGTGACGGCGGGGGCGCGCGTGGCCAGCAGCCAGGCGTGCGGCACCCGCGCCGTCGACGCCGCCAAGGTCGAGCTGAAGGCGCCGCTCCGGTTTCACAGTTCGCACTCGGAGTCGGGGGCGGCGCTGTCCCTCGACCCGGCGGCCCCGGTGACGGTGTGGCGTCGGGGTAACGTCACGTTTCACATGACGCCCGTGCTGGTGTGCAAGCAGCCGCTTCGGACGGTCGGGCTCGGCGACGCCATCTCGGCAGAGGGACTCGTTTACTCAGAGTTAAAGAGCCAGGAGTCCTTCTGACCCTCGCAGGTGTTTCTGCGTCTTCCTCTGGACACTTTGCAAATCCTGCGTGCGAACACGTCACCCGCCTCCGCTCGAGGTTGGATCCTATGCACGGGTAAAGTGGTCGGAACCGCGCTGTCTTTGAGTTAAAGGGACTTACAAAATTTTGCTCCAATATTTTGATGTTGGTTGTGCCTCGCGTCGCAAAAGGCTCGCAAAGTTTCAGGAAGTTTCCACAGGAAGTCAAGCTGGTGAAATTTGGGAATACAGAGAAAACTTGCATTTTTGCAATTTTATAGTTGTTTGATTAGTGTGGCATTGGATCCCCTTCCAGACACGACCTCCTCTTTTATTCCGTATTCCGAATTGGAAGCTTTCCATGGGAGTTGAGGGTGATCCTTTCCCAGAAAAAATGTAAACATTTTGCTTCATCATAAGTTGACATCCTTGCAAAACGGCGAGCTTGCCTTGCCCACACACGAGGGCACAACACAATCTTAATTGCGCTTTTTTTTGACTGGCCGTGTTATTAAAGCTAGCTTGTAATTCACCTTTCGTAACACTATGTACCAACCAAAAAATTGTTTTTCTCTTGAAAACAATAAATAATAAAATTAGGTTGGGGTGCTCGCAAGTCTGAATGGATTAGCCCAAAATACATTTCCCCAGATAATATGTACTGTTACATTCCTCATTAGTATTGCCTCATTTGATGACCAATAAAGGAAGAAGAGCCGGGGTCTGTTTTGTAAGTTCCGTTTAATTCCCATGGAAAGTTTCCAAATTCCCAGAAATTTTGCAACCATAGGTGTCCCCTCAGAGAAGTCGCGCATATTCAAGTTTTTAGGTCCAAATGGGCAAAGACACAGAGGCTACATCCACACGCAGATATTTTTGGAAAAAGTATCCTGGGGTAGAAACTACAGGAAAGGGGAACAAATATAACAGGAAGTCAAACACCAAGTAACTTCTCAGTTATTCATTTGTAGGCTAACTGTCAAATGCTCGTTGGACAAAAGTCGTCGTACATGTGCTTGTTTAATTTGTTGATGACTCAAAATTGTCCATAGGTGTGAATTGTTGTGCACAGTCCAGGGTGCGACCCAGCTTTTGTTCACAAGAGTTGACTGGGATAGCCTCCAGCTCTAGATTCTAGAACTTGATCCTGTGACGGTGTGGACGTGGCCTTCCGAGGAAAATATTCACATTGAAATGAAAATTGACTTGACGTTTATTTTGTAGACCGTCTGTCACACTTTGCGTTTTTCTTACTTTTTTGGATTTGTGTACAAAAAAAAGTACATGTAGAGTTCCTTGGGAGAGTGTAGAAGGTATTCAAAGTTTTTTTTTTCTTTCCCCGAGATGATGATTCTACTTTTAAAGGTGCAAAGCACATAACAAATATTACTGTGACCGTCCGAAGTGGAAAATAATGTTTCAGGTTGTTGTCATTTTAAAACAGATTTTTTTTTTTGCCCCCGTTTGTGGGAATTAATGTATCGTGGTCATCGTAAAAACATTGCCAACATTGAGATGTTAACTACATTGTAATTAATCTAAGACTAAAAACTTGCCTGCAGTACTGTCAGACCGTGTCATGATGCAGTATAATCCATTTTTTGTTTTGTTGGTTATCACGTCTTCTTTGCCATCATTGGCATTACGTGAAAAAAAAAAAGCCAAAGAAATATCATAAGGCATTTATTTGTCTTGGTTTTTCTTTTTTTGCAGACTTCACATCTAAGCAAGACTTTTGTTTGACTTTTGAGGCAGATTTTGAAGATTTTTTGTTGAAGTCCGAATTGTTCCGACTTTGGAAATTCCAATGTACATTCGGTTGACTGAAAAATTAAGTTTTGACTTCATTTTTTTTTCGTGCTCCAATTACCTCAGCTGGCCAAGCGAAGGCACTGAAATATGGCGTCTTAATGCAAAGCCGACTTGGCAATTTTAGTTGATCACGTGGGACTCTTTGCACTAGTACAAAGAAGGGCGGGGTGGCGGGCGGGTGGGCCGCAAAGGTGAATGTAACTTTGCCCCCTCCCTTAGCAAGTACAATCTAGTCCATTGTGTGTCTCTTAACATGTCATTAAACTTTGTACTGTAATGTGTCTCGTGCTAGCCGAACTGTGATGGAAAGAAATGAAACACAGATGAGATGACTTCATAAGAAATATTCCTATGTACATGTATTTTTTTTTTTCTTCATAAAACAAGGGTGGAGGAGAAGGTTTTTTTTTTTTTTTCAACGGTGGCCATTTTAGTTTTCTAAGGGCCGTACTAAATGTATGAAAATGTATGATGGAAAGATCGAATAAATGCTGATTGTTATACATGAGCATTTGTGATTTTTTATCTTTTGTAGCAGGAGCACGGTGCACTAGCGGATAGCATGTCGGGCTTACGGTTTGGGGTGGAGAGGGCCCAGTGTTATGCAGCTTATCCTGGTTAGGGTCACAGGGAGCTGGAAAAAAGCTTAGAAACCAGTGCCCTATGGTTTTGTGACATGCTACAATAATGACCTTTGAACTATTGCTTGAATTTTTATAAAATATTGTCATTCCTAATATACTAATGCAAAACTGATTTTAAAAATAGTACAAACAAAATAACTTTTATGGAAAAATCCCAGGGATTTTTTTCAAGAATAGGAAAATAAAAATCTCATTATTTTTTTATTTTAAACGGGTCTGCAGTCTACACATGTGATTCTTGGGTGGTACCTGCAGTGCCCACGGGCACCATGTTGGTGACCCCCCCTCCATCCTGTCGACATTTTTTTGTAAAAATATACATGCACAAAACATTGTTTTCAAAAACTTGCTAACAACTTCAGACTTGCTCCAAACTACAAAGTGTGAAATATGTTTTTATATATAATTTTTAGGATTTTAACTTTCTAAATGACACTTATTTTTGGCATAGTTTGACGAATTAAGTATTTATTTTTTTAAGTGTTTTATTCTCTATGTTATTGCTGTTATTATTATACTTTTGTGTCCATCAAGCACGTAAGCTGTGTCTCATTACAATATAAAATCATACAATATAAAGTAAGCTTTTTTAACATTTTAGTTTTCTTTCAAATTGAATAAAACGTTCCGCATTGAAGGCCAACTCGTGAAATGCCTTTACTTTCTATGAATTGTCATCAAATGAAATTATTTTCGTTGCAAATCGTTCCCATATCCCCGATTTTCAAAAATTATGAAAGCTCCGCCCTCTCCTATTTATTCTCTGAAGTATAATTCACTTCGTAATAAAATTAAAATTATTCACACAATTTCACACACACTTCATTTTGATCAAGGCTGAAGTTGATGAATTGCTTTTAGAAAAAAAAATAATAATAAACATTCAGACGATTGAGCGATTTTAGTGCTTTCGTGTGTAAACGTTTTGGCCGCAAGTCTTCTCCGGATCAATAGATGGCGCTAGGCACTTCCTGTTTAATAACGCCAACGAAGACAACTAGCCAATCGGGTGGAGCCTTCCTCGAATATGTCAAGCCTCGATCTCTTTTGTCCACGTGCCACCGGTGAAGGTACTTTTTAGCCTCTAAAAGCTCGTTTTCCTTTGTATTTACTTACGCAGTTGTTTCTTTATCGTCTTTCCACTCAAAGTAACGAGTTGGCTTAGGTGTCACATTACTGGATATGTTTTTTATACGACAAAATGTGGATGCTTCTGTAGTAGCGCGTGCTGTCGAGCTAGCGTAAAAGCCGGTGGCCGCAATTTTACCCTCACATGATTTTCTCGCCATCATATACCGCTGAAATTAAGTCTATAGTTTATATGTGCGTATGAACGACAGTGGGAAATAACGCTAACAAAGCAAGCAGAACTATTGAGTTCATTGCATGTTTTAAGTAATCGTTGTATGAACTTTGTGACGTCACGTGTGTGAGGTAAAACGAAATAAGGTTCGATTTTTTTTTTGGGTTGTCGTTTTAATAGCAACTCAATAGATCCATTAGCAAACATATAAACAGTGTCGTGTTTAATCTAACAGAAATGTGACAACAAATATGTAAATATTCCCCGAGAATGAAAAGTTTAAAACTTTGATGATTCAACCTTGCTGAGGAATTTTTTTTACATGTCGTTTTTCCTTTGCACAGCAATGTTGATGCGACTGCGTTGGTCACTGGCGGATGGCGGGCACACAGAATAGGAAGAAGGCCTCCTCGCGTGGGCTTCTGTGCAATTACCGATTATTGTGCAAAAAGGCCATGATCTTTCGCGGCATGGAGTGCGCGAGCAAGAAACGCAAGCGGCAGGCGAAGAGGAAAAGGAACCACGACGGCCTTGTCGATGAACTGCTTCAAGAGTCCAAACGATGTAGAGACGGCCAGAACTTTAAAGATAAAGACTCAACCCAGACGGAGGCCTGGGAGGTGGACAGCGGGTTCTCCGAGGGCAGCCCCCCGGCCAGTGGCAGGAGTTCACCCTGCCCGAGCTCCTCCGCCGCCGCCGCCGCCCCCGTGGTGGCGCTGGACTGCGAAATGGTCGGCTCGGGACCGCACGGACGCAACAGCGAGCTGGCGCGCTGCAGCATCCTAGATTACCACGGCAACGTCATCTACGACAAGTACATCCGGCCACTTCGCCCCGTCACCGACTACAGGACTCGCTGGAGCGGCATCCGGCCGCATCACCTGCGAGACGCCATGCCCTACCCGCAGGCCAGAGAGGAGGTGAGGCCCGCGGGCAGTCCGTCAAGCAAACTTTCACACAATATTAGAAATCTACACACTCGATTGAAGAAGGAATTTGGCTATTTTAACTCAGGTGTATTCACCGTTATTACTTTTGCTGTTTGGTAGTCGACATTAAAACTCAAGTGTCATGCCATATTTAGATGATATGCGGATCACTTCTAACTAACAACAGACAGTCTGGATGAGTTTATATTTTCATGACTGTAATATGTGTTATCAACAATATTAAAATGTTGTGCCATCAGTAAGCAATTGTTTTAGTTGGTTGACGGATTCTGTTCTGACAATTACAGGGACCAGGACAAGTGTGGCCTGTCCCGAGTTATATATTACCGCTACATCAACACATGCACAATGATGATTATTATTATTGATGATTGTTGTACGGACATTTTTTTTGAAAAACAACACAAGTACAAACCTTACAAAATATAAGTTCAGATCATTCCTAATATTCTGAGCATATGGGTAGCGGCAAATTGGTGGTGCGCATTGTACATTGGTTGAAGGGTTTTCCAGGTTCTTTCAGGTCAACTTTGAGGGTGCGCATTATACTCGAGAAATTGTGGGACCTGTCATTTGGAACCCACGAAGCTCTCGTCTTTTGCACCCGTGCAATCAATTTTTCACGACGAACCGGGTCTTTTTGAAAAGTATGAAGAACGAATCCATGCTCCAGATTGTTCAAACAATATCCGGCAAAACAACGAGCTGGTGTTTTGGCTAACACGAAGGAACATAGAGCTACCTTCCAGCAGGTAAAACTAGTAAAAACATAAGAGACCGCCTGAGTAGGCTTCTGCTACTAATGTTACTTCCGGCTTCTTCTCGAAAACAAATCCCTCGAGAGGATTTTCATGGCGGGAGTGACAAAAACCCATAAACATCAAAATCATGTTGAGTGGTGAAAAAACGGATGGTTCCATTCTGGCTGCCCTTTTTTTCATGAACATACTAAAAATAATGCATTTCATGACAGTGGCACTTTAATGGCTGCGTGTCCAGTTATTTGAATGGCACAGTCAATTTGCACCATTAAAAAAAAAAAACGCAAACGGAATACTTGCCATTTTAAAGAAGTCGCATTCCCATGCAAAGATAGCAAATATTTACAAACAGATCATGTACAGATGTTTCCCGAAATCTGTTAACTGCTCAGGTACTACAAAAACTTTCAATTTGTTTCAGTTTATTTTATTTAAAAAAAAAAACAAAAACCCTACTTATCAAATTAAACAACTTAGACCCGTAACTCTCTGCATCCCTCATCTCCCGCAGATCGTCGGCATTCTCAAAGGCAAGGTGGTGGTGGGCCACTCGATCCACAACGACTTCGGCGCGCTGGGCGTCCTCCACCCGGCTCACATGGTCAGAGACACGGGCGCGACGTGCCTCCTGGCCCGATTAGCCGGCTTTTCTCGCCGGCGCTGCGTCTCCCTGAAGATCCTGGCCCGCAAGCTCCTCGACAGGCGCATCCAGGTTAGCATGCACGTGCTGAAACGTGCGATTAAAAAATGACCACAAACCGCAAAACAATAAATCTTGAGCGCACCTTCTCGCCATTCACGTACTCCAGGTAGAGTGAAGTGTTTTTTCACCTGCGCCTCAACGATCGTTAAATCTCGCGTCCCGGGAAGGTGAAAACATCGTATCGCATGTTTTTATGTAGTTGACTGCCTCATATGGCATGTGACGGCCCAGTGACTGACTCCTGCTGGCGATTCGGGTAGTGGTGGCCGGTGTGACGGTCTGAGCGCTCCCCCGTGCTGAAAAGTCTTCTTTTGATGAATGGGGAACTCTGGGTACGTAGCAAACGCTTACTGGGAACTCTCCCAGTCTCATAGTTCCCCTTCTTCTACATAGAGGTAGCTAACATATTTTATATCCTAACCTTAAAGCAAAAGTTAATAAAAAGATATGCACTGTGTTCACCTTTCTGAGACGTCCATATCGAACATGAACACTTGACGACAAGTTATCGAACGGCACACGAAGTATGTGATGGGGATGTTTCAGACTGGCCGGAAGTTTCCAAAATAAATGCGCATGCGCGTTAATCACAAGAAGACTTTCCAGCATCGGGAGCGGTCAGACCGGCACACCGGGTGAAGCCCCACGCAGAACCGAGGCTTTCCTCACAATTGTGCCGAAAAAGATTCAAGGCTTCAGCGACGGTGACATCTACTGGACAACTGAAGCCATAGTAACCTTTCAAAAAGTACGATTGAGGCACCGGCCGTTTGCCCATGAATGCAGTAAAAGTTCAGAAAAGTCTATATCATAAATATACCAAAATAATCTAAAATACCAAGACCAACTAATGATTGAATTGTCATTACCGTAAAGCACAGGTGTCAAACTGAAGGTCCAGGGGCCAGATCCGGACCGCCACGTGATTTTATGTGGCCCACGAAGTCAAATCATCGGTGTCAAAATCCAGGATTCCTGTGAAAATATGTCCCAACATTTCAAATTGTCATATATCGTAAATGATAATACTGAGATGATATCAGCATTTTTGTGTTACCAAACTAGGTCATTAATTTCATGTGTGAATATGATGAGGCAATTCATGATTTCTATTGGTTTCACGGCCCTCTGAGGGAAATCGTAACTACAATGTGGCCCGTGACAAAAACGAGTGACACCCCTGCTGTAAAATATGCAGATGCTCTCTCCAATACTCTAAAACACATTCCAAAGAATCATCCAAATCATATTTCATGTTAAATGTGGTTTAGGGTTTATTTAAAGCTCTGAACTTAATTTAAAAACTGTATTCCAGGTCCCAAAAAGGATGAGCGATCCTTATTTTGCAAATGATGGTCATGAATTCAGAAAGGTATTTTTTTTGTGTGCGCGCACGTGTTCAAAATGTGATTTTTAAAAAGGGACTATAAATGTAGCATTACATTTTCTCATGATGTATATTATGACTTCAGACTTTTGTTTATGGGTAAAACATTTTTTAAAAACACAATTTTTTTTTTCTTATTTTCCACCTCGAACACGGCTGTCAATTTCGAGGCCCGCGGGCCACATCCGGCCCGCCACATGATTTTCTGTGGCCCGCAAAGGCTAATCATGTGGTCAACTTCCATGATTCTTGTGAAAATCTGGGCTAAAATGTCAAATTGTGAGATCATAAATGATAACACTGAGATATTGCAAGCATTTTTGTGTTCCCAAATATGAACAATAGCTGAAAAAACACACCGCCTTGATTTATAATTCCAAAACTAGTTCATTCATCTCATGTGTAACTATGATGAGGCGATTCAACAGTTTTATGGTTTCACAGTCCTAACGGCTCCGTGAGGGAAACCGGAACTACATTCTGGCCCGTGAATGAGTTTGACACCCCTGACCTAGAACATCAAAACTTTCTGAAAAATATGACCCAAAAAAAAAAGAAAATCCCAAAAATTGGGATTTTTTTTTTACATTTTTATTTTTTACATTAAAATCTTGGAAAGAAAAGCCTATTTCCAGAAAGAAAAAAGAAAAAAAGTCTTCGGTCTTTTGGGAATATTTTCACATCAACTCAATTTTCTTGAGCCTTCATTTTGTTTAAAACGGTTTGCGTCACAGCGCCACCTGTTGCTTTGGCTTAACATTCCCGGCAACCGGGATGCTTTTCAACACGGCACTGAAAGGGACAAAAATGACCCCTGAATAAACACAGCGTGATTATGCCGACCCGCCAGGTGGGCAAAACGGGCCACTGCTCGGTGGAGGACGCCCTGGCAGCGTTGGACCTCTACAAAATGGTGGAAGGCGAGTGGGAGTGGGAGCTTCAGAGCCAGCTGATGCAGGACAACGGCTACTCGGCGCAGTTCATGCGGGACGAGTACTGGCCAGCTGGCGCCGACGAAGAGGACGGCGAATCAGAGGCGAACACTTTCTAAATTTATCTGCGAGATTTTTCAGCGTGGCGTCACGGGTACAGTTCTTCCGGGGTGTTTAAAAATAATAATAATATTTGCACAGCAGTTTTCTGCCCACCCGATGTACCTCGACGGCTATTGTTTATAATAATTCTGAACAGGTCAAAGGAGTGTTATGGTCATCGCAAACAGGAAGTTGCAAATATCTTCCTGTTTGCATTTGCCTTTCTGTGCTGCTGCTGCTGCTGCTGTTTCGCGTGTCAATTTCAAGTTGCCAATAAAATCTAAAAAATGATTCCATGATTTTTGCATTGTTTGCACACTGCCCGGCCTAAAGCTAAATTTTCCATTGGAATTTATTTTTACGTCAAGTCTTGAAATTTTTTTTTTGTTGTTGTTGTTGTACAGTTATAACGTAATTTCCAGCCTACAAGCTGCAACTTTTTTCACATGCTTTCAACCCTGTGGTTTATGTGGTGATGCGGCGCGAGCGTTAGCGCGGGGCTCGCATTAGCGCACCTGGTTATAAGTCACGGTACACAGTTTAACGCTAGCGCCGTGGTAATGGCAACCCCGCGCTAACGCTAGCCCCGCGCTAACGCTAGCGTTGCGCTAGCATTAAACCCTTTTTGTGTACCGAGGCTTATAACCAGGAGTACTCTGTAGACCGGGAATTACGGTAGGTCACATTGAGGGTGGAAAAAAGTTTTGAAATAATTTAAGTTGGCCTTATCAGGGAAAAAAAAGCTGGCATGTGAAGAGGGGTGTGTAGACTTAACTCCCCTGTACCTTGATGAGAAAGCGGGTCGATTGTGGAGCTGTATGTTACCGTCGCGGCCGTCCAGCGAGTATGTACGCGAGGCCCAAGTGCGGAGGACGCTTGAGCCGAAGCACAGATGCCGCATTGTTGGGCCGAGCCGCATAACTTTGCTCCTCAAATCGCTTTCTTGCTTTCTTTCTTGAGCAGATTTAGCAGATTACAGCTCGCCATCCGTCAGGAGAAAACGTGTGCGGGACCGTGAGTGGGGGGGGGGGGGGGGGTGAAATTAAAAATAACTGCTTAGACTGCTTGGAAACATTGCATAAAGCTTTTGTCAAACTCGAGTACCTACGTGGTTCGCAGTGATGAAATGCAATTGGCAATAATAATCCATCTGAGATTTGATTAAGACGGTTTACTCTGTTGCATGCATTTTTCATGTATCTTGAATGGAATTGTTTCTTAAATTTGGAAAATATGTACCTCACCGGGGAAAATCTTTTTCAGTCATATTTGTTCAAGAAAAAAAAAAAAAAATATATATATATATATATATATATAGTGATATCATAAGAGGAGAGTCAGGTGATTTAGTTTTTTAAGGAAAACAGGCACAAGCGACTTGAGAAAATTTGTAGGCGGGGAGTGTGAAATGCCAGGAAATAACGGGCTTCCTGCCTTGCTACGGGCCGCCTCCTTTGAGTTTTGATTTGCCCTGCTGATGGTTTGATTCCCCACTTTCAGGTTTAGTTGCATTCGCTCCGTTTTACAGGTGTCAAACCCAAGGCCCGGGGGCCAGATCTGGGCTGCCGCGTGATTTTATCTGGCCCGCAAAGCCAAATCTAGTGTGTTAATTTCCATGATTCTTTTAAAAATGTGGACCAAAATTTCAAATTGTCATAAGTCATAAATGACAATGGTTGAGCTACTGCAAGCATTTTTGTGTTATCAAACGTGAATAGGGCAGCACGGTGGATCAGCTAGTAAAGCGGTGGCCTCACAGTTTTGAGGACCCGTGTTCAATCCCGGCTCTGCCTGTGGGGTGTTTGCATGTTCTCCCTGTGCCTGCGTGGGATTTTCTCCGGGCACTCCGGTTTCCTCTGACATCCAATTTGACACTCTAAATTGCCCGTAGGTGTGATTGTGAGTGCGTCTGTTTCTCTCTATGTGCACTGCGATTGGCCGGCTCCTGCCCGTTGAGATCTCGGATAGGCTCCGGCACTCCCCGTGCCCCTGGTGAGGATAAGCGGCAAAGAAAATGGATGGATTAAATGTGAATAGTTGAAAAGCACATTACTCTTTCTTATTCCAAAACTTGTTCATAAATTGATGTAAAATATGTATAATGTACAATAAGATGACTAAATATTTTCATAACGACCCTTTGCGGGAAACCGGAACAACAATGTGGCCCGCGAGAAAAATGAGTTTTGACACCGCGTCATATTCGCTTTTCCGTGCTTATCATGCAACCGCGGCCCGTTAAATTTACCCATCCTGTCGTCCACGTTTATGTACAGTACCAAAAATCAATTGGCAAGACCCCGCCCAAATTTTGTCCGCTGCTCACCGTGCATACCACCACCACCAGCGCGACCCGAGTTACGGCATGGTTTTCATTTTTGCTGGCCCCCTATTATTTGCAAACATTATGAAAGGGTCCATAATCTTTATGAGTCGGAGACCTTTTTAAAGCCACTTTATGATTTTAAAAATAGTCCCTCCGGCCTTACGAAACGGCTTGCAGTCACCCAGCCCCAGAACACGTTGCAGAAGCTCACAGTCACAATGCTCACAAATCTCAAGTCTTGGAGGAATGCAATCAAATCCCGTAGGACCCCCCCCCCCCAGCCCCCACCCCTTTCTGCCCCTCTTAGGGTCCAGGACTGGATCCCCAGCATTACATCACACACTCTATTACAATGTAGATTGAAAGGGGACAGGGGGGGGTTAGAAAAAAAACATGCTGGTCTGTAATCTGCAGTGACGCCACTAATCCCCGAGCTACAAAAATCGCAGCTCGCCGCCCCCGTCCTGCACACGGACGCCCGACCCGCCGCATTCGCCAACCGCCGCACGCCTGAAACCGGTAGGCCGCCTCCCCACGTACACTCTGCATGCATTTATTCTGCGCTTCCTTTCACTTACATTTTTTCAATTATTGCATCCCACCCCCCCCCACCCCACCCCATAAATGTACTTTCCATCAAATTTGGTTCAGTTTAGTACGGCAGGCTCCCTGTATATATTTTTTTTTTCATATTTTTGTGTGAACAGAGCTTGGGAGAGGGCATGAATAGCATAAATATGCGGATAAATGACGGCCATTACAACCGTGTTGAAAATTATTTTTAAAATTCTTTAATAAACAGGGATTAACAGCCAAAAAGAAATTTAGTGATTGAATCCCACCCCCCCACACCCCAAAAAAATACATAAAATACAAAAAATATATATAAAAAGATGCTACAAATAATACATCTTTATTGTAATCATGGTGGAACGGTGGTTCAGCTGTAAAGTGTTGGCCTCACAGTTCTGAGGTCCCGGGTTTAATCCCGTATTCGCCTCTGTGGTGTTTGCATGTTCTCTCCGTGCCTGTGTGGATGTCCTCCGGGCACTCCAGTTTCCTCCCACACCCCAAAAATATGAAACATTAATTGGACACTCTAAATTGCCCGTAGGTGTGATTGGGAGTGCGGCTGTTTGTCTCGATGTGCCCTGCGATTGGCTGGCGACCACTTCAGGGTGTACCCCGCCTCCTGCTCGTTGACATCTGGGATAGGCTCCGACGCTTCCCGCGACCCTCGTGATGATAAGCGGCTAAGAAAATGGATGAATGGATGTAATCCTCATCCGATGAATCGAAAAACTCAATCACAAAATCACATTGAATGTTTTTCCTGGTGCCCCCAAGTGGACAATGGTAATACCTGCACCTCACGTGCACATTTTTTGTCGATATTGTGTAATAACTTTGCTAAAAACGTTCGATTGCTGAAACCTTAAGAAACAATTTTAACAACATTATTAGTTTGTATTTGATTTACCTTAATTTGTTCCATTACCAGATTCATTTAACTTTTATGCTCACAATGTTTACCAGGTCCAAAAAAAAAAGTTTTACTTCTGGTGTTATTAAACTCTTCATTGAGCTGATCCCATGATTAGTTTTTCAAATTATTATTTCTTTAAAGTCTTCGGAAAAAATCTGTTACAGATTATTTTTGGGGGGCGTTCAGTTACCTTTCCATTGTTGTCGTTGTCATTACTTTATTGTGCACAGTTGAAATCGCGTTGCTTACGTATCAATTGATTTTAAATATGCCCCATAAATAATTTGAGGGGTAAATTTGCCATCATCCATCAAAATGATCGGGATCAAGATGGATGATTCGACGCGGCAGTTTTCAAACTCGCACTTCTCAAAAGTCGGACAGTTGAAAGTTAACGTAAGAAATCAAAATCCTGATAGAAGGTGCAAAATACTAATTAGGACAGCGTGTATAAAAAAATAAAAACAAAGTACAAACCAAATAAACCAGAATATTTGAAAGGATTTCAGTAGGCCTACAAAAAAAGATGAAATGTTTTTCTCGTAATATTTCACCGAGGTATCAAATAGTAATAATTCTGCAATTGGAAAAGTTTTGTAATTTTCTCACATGGGGGGGGGGGTGTCTCAAAACATGACCGCAAATGTAGTGAAATGTGGTTTTGGTGGATGAAAGTACTTCTCATTGTACTCAAAGTAAAACTGTGCAAAGTGAAACCAAAAGTACTTTAACTCGGGACTTAAGTAGAAGTACCGGAATAGATACTTGTGTATAAAAAAATCTGATAAAAGCAGATGTCCTGATTCTACTACTTTTATTTAAAGAGGTGGGTAAAAAAGTACAGGCTACGTCATGTATCCGAGTACTCTCGTGCTCTGTTTAGATACAAGTACAGAAACTTGTGTATATATTTTAAAAAAAAAGTGTTTGAAGTAGTACTGATTCAACTGCTTGACTGTGTACTTCAGAATAAAAGGGATTTTTTTTTTTTTTTATTTACTGTCACTTCGTAGTATTTGTACTTGGTTACTTTCACCAACTGCTTGAGTATAATGATGCTGTATTTATTTTGTATTTCAGACTGCACCGACCCAAGCGAGAGCATCGGCAGACATGGCTGTCGTCGTGAGTACGGGGGTGCACTAATAAGGCCACAAAATGGCGTCTTATGAGGCGGCGGGGGGGGGGGGGGTTGAGGAAAAAAGGTCATTGTTCAGACGCAGCCATTAATCGGCGTCACGGTGCATTTGCGGGCTTTGCCGCTCTCATGTGAGGCAGATTAGAACCACACAGGTTTTGTTGATTAACGCTCACTCGTGAGGATTAGGTTTATATTTTTCTTTAAAAAAAGAGGAAAAAAATAAAAGGATTGTGAGGGACTTAGATTGACGCACGGGGGGCTTTTGTATGTGGAAAAATTGCCCTCGAAAGGTAAAAGGAAAGGCGGGCGTTTAAAAAAAGCCTTTCGGCCCGGTGAGAACTGAAAGCGGGCTCAAGGGAACCGATGGAGGGAACCGTTAGAACCAGAAACAGAATTTGCCACAACGTAGCAAAAAAAAATAAAAAAAAATTTGAATTTGGAAGGATCCAAAAAGGTCCACGTGTTCCCATGAACTCAACACTATACATCTTTTTTTTTTTTTTTTCGTTTTTAGACATCAAGAGCACTTGAGTTTTTCAATGAACTAAATATGAATCATCCCCGAAACATCTAAGACGGTGGGTGTCAAACTCATTTTTCTCGCGGGCCACATTGCTGTTCCAGTTTCCCTCAGCGGGCCGTTATGACTGTGGAACAAAAATATTTAATCATCTCATCATATTTACACGATCAATTTACGAACTAGTTTTGGAATCGGAAATCCAGGGTAACGTGTCTTTCAACTATTCACGTTTGGTAACAAAAAATGCTTGTAATATCTCAGCTTTTATCATTTATGATATATGACAGTTTGAAATTTTTGTCCAAATTTTTACAAGAATGGCGGAAATTGACACTCTGGATTTGGCGTCGCGGGCCACATAAAATCATGTGGCGGGCCAGACGTGGCCCCTAACCCTTGAGTTTGACACCTGTGATCTAAGATGATTTCAACGTGAAGTTTTGTGTTCTCGCAAAAATCAAACACGACTTGAAATGGCAAAGTTGGAAAAATTTGAGCTTTTCTATAACCGTGAAGTTTTGTAACGGTTTTGTCTGTACTTTAGAACAAAGGTGATCTTGGGTGTATTTTCGTTAATATTGAAGCTTATTCAGTCTCCGGAGCGGTTTACAGCCACGCCAGCCTGAGAATCTCGGGAGCTAAGCGGGTTTGGCCCTGGTTAGTACTCGGATGGGAGACCACCTGGGAATACCAGGCGCCGTAAGCTTCTCTCCCCGGCTAAATGCAGAGGGGTTACGTCAGGAAGGGCATCCGGCGTAAAACTGTGCCCCAGGGGTGTCAAACTCATTTTTTGTCGCGCGCCACATTGTACTTGCGGTTTACCTCAAAGGGCCGTTGTGGCTGTCAAACCCCCCCCCCCCCAAAAAAATCTTTAACCGCCTCGTCATATGTGCACATGAAATTTATGAACTAGTTTTGGAATCAGAAATCAAGGGTAGTGGGTATTGTTGTTTGGGAACACAAAAATGCTCATGATATCTCAACATTTGGATTTATGATATGACAATTTGAAGTTTTGGTTCAGGTTTGAACAAAACCCCCAAAATCATGGAAGTAGACACACATGATTTGCCTCCGCGGGCCGCATAAAATCACGCATCGGGCCGGATCTGGCCACCGGGCCTCGAGTTTGACACCTGCGATCTAAGATGACACGCCGTGGCGACCCCATAACGGGACATGCCGAAAGGAAAGAATATTCAGTCTTTGGCGCGACTAACGCACAATTAAGCACCAAAGAGCTATTTGAAGTCTTTGGCTAAGCTGATGTACGTGTTTTCGTGAATATTTTACACGATTTAGAGCTATGAACCAACCATTTAATATTCAATGTAGCGTAACGTACACTTTTTCATCCATCTCAAATGAGATTTTGTCTCCCATGAAATGAACATAACGGCTTTGTGCAAACCTGAAATGCGATCGTTGAAAGTTTTGCTCAAAACATCAAAGTGGATTTCGGGTCTCGAACGTCCTCAGAGTGGAACTTACCGCATGGTGTCCGAGGAGGAGCAGGCGCTCCGGGCCAAGCTGGAGCGCCTCACCGTCAAGGACCACGGGCCGGTTTTCGGGCCCAGCCCCAGCCTGCCGGACCACACCCGGCAGAAGGTAGGCATCGGGGTGGCGGGGCGGGGGTGGGGCACAACCCCAAAAACTAAATCCTCTACCGAAAATTGCAGGCCAAAGACGAGCTGAACGAGACGGACGAGAAGCGCGTTTCCGCGGTCAAGGAGCTGCGGGGGATGATCAAGGAGAAGGCGGACGCGGGGGTCGAGCTGGCCAAGGGGGTCCAGGACACTTTCGGGGAGAAGCCCGACGGTCTGCTGGTCCGCTTCATCCGGGCCAGGAAGTACGATGTTCCCAGGTCCTTCGAGCTCATGAAGGGTACGTCGAACCTCGCGGTTTGCACTCGGAACACCCCGTGAGATTCCGGGCGAGTCCTCACCAAGACGCCCTCCCCAAGGTTACGTCCGATTCCGGAAAGAGTACCCCGAGCTGTTTGAGAACCTGACGCCCGAGGCGGTGCGCAGCACCATCGAGGCGGGCTACCCCGGCATCCTCCAGAGCCGAGACAAGTACGGCCGCGTGGTTCTGCTCTTCAACATCGAGAACTGGGACTACGAGGAGATCACCTTCGACGAGGTCCGCGCGACACCCCCCGTTTTGTTCTGACTCGCTCCGCGCCGAGTCAGCATTTTATTTTTTCAGATTCTGCGGGCCTACTGCGTGATCCTGGAGAAGCTGCTGGAGAACGAGGAGACCCAGATCAACGGCTTCTGCATCATCGAGAACTTCAAGGGCTTCACCATGCAGCAGGCGTCGGGCATCAAGCCCACCGAGCTCAAGAAAATGGTGGACATGTTGCAGGTACAGAATAACGTGGCTTGTCTTGTTCTGAGTATTTTCATATCAGCAGGTTTCCTCCCGCATCCCAAAAACGTGCAACATTGATTGGACACTCTAAATTGCCCCTAGGTGTGATCGTGAGTCCGACTCTTTGTCTCTGTGCCCTGCGATTGGCCGGCAACCAGTTCAGGGTGCACCCCCGCTTCCTGCCAGTTGACAGCTGGGATCTTGTGAGGATAAGTGGCAAAGAAATTGGATGGATGGATGGATGGATGGATGGGTAATTACTTGGGGGGGGGGAATGTAAAAAATATCAATGCATCCATCCATCCATCCATCCATCTATTTTCTGAGCAGCTTATCCTCACAAGGGTCTCGAATTTGCCTAGGATTGAGATAATTATTTTTGTCTACATACATTTTTATTGTACAGCAGATACTTTTATTTTTAAAAAATTGTAAAAAGTTACACTGTTGATATTTAGAATTTTTTTTTTAACGAGTTTCAATCCAATGCATGAGCTGTTTTTATTTACTATAAAATCAGTTCATATTCATTACATACCATTAAAAAAATGTCAATAATATTGCTCATTACTTTTCTATTTCCAATTTAGTATTGAGATGAGACATACTTTATTTTACATTATTTTTAAATGTTTAGAATATTTGCCAATTGTATTTTTCATATATTTCCTAATTACTATACATATATTTTAATTGGATGAGAACTGATTCAGCATAATTAAAAGTAAAAATACATTTATCATTATTGATATTACTTCTATGTATGTATTAATTAAATTTGTTGAACATATGACACTGGGGGCAGCATGGTGGATCAGCGGTTAAAGCGTTGGGCTCACAGTTCAGAATTTCAATAATATTGCTCATTACTTTTCAATGTATTATTGAGATGGGACGTACTTTATTTTTATATATTTACATATAAAATGTACATAACATTTTCCAAATGTATTTTTCCATATATTATTGTGATATATATTATTATATTCAAATATTTCCTATTTCCAAATAATTATTAATTTTCATATATTTCAATTGCATGAGATCTGATACGGCATAGTAAAATATCAAATATGTCTATTATTATTTAAATTAGTATTTATCGTCAAATATGTTTATTATTATTTATTAATATGATTAAATTAGTATTTATCATGTATTTTCTATGTATGTGTGAATGTATTAAATTTGTAGAACTGGTATTGGAAAAAAAAAATTCTGTTTTAGTTTTAATTAGTTGGATGAGATCTGATGCAACACAATGCAAAGCTCAAATATGAATATTGTTGTTATTACCTATTATTGTTAACTGTTAATAACCTGTTTATTGCTAACCCCTTAATGAGTACGAGCCCACTTACCCGCCGGCGGGTTGTGCAGGCCAACCCTAACCAGGTGCCCGCTAATGAATTTGAAGTGAACCGGCCCGCCCGCGTGTCCCGTTCCCCCGTCCAGGACTCGTTCCCGGCCCGTTTCAAAGCCGTGCACTTCATCCACCAGCCGTGGTACTTCACCACCACTTACAACGTGGTCAAGCCCCTCATGAAGAGCAAGCTCCTCGAGAGGGTAACGTCCCAAACGCTCAAAGACACCCCCCCCCCCTCCCCCCCCCAAGGGGAGGAAACGCTCCACTGGTTTCCGTCTTTCCTCCCAGGTGTTCGTGCACGGCGACGAGCTGGAGAGCTACTACAAGGAGTTTGACGCCGACATCCTCCCCGCCGAGTTCGACGGCAAAGCGGCCAAATACGACGGCAAGGCCACGGCGGCCAAGCTGTTCGATTAAAAGGCGCGGAATGTCGACTCGTTTTGGTGGAGGGGTCCGGACAAAGCCCACCCAAGCCTGATGTAACATTTTTAAGGTAAAAAAAAAAAAAAATTAAAGAAATATCGAACAAGGCCCTCGCGCCTTCTTTTAAAAGCGAATCATCAAAATTTGACGCCATGGTAAGAAAATACAAAAAAAATGAAAATTTCACAATGGCTGCTTCAAACCAAAATGGCTGACTTCCCGTTTCATTTTGGACCAGGGTCCTTAAGCAGCTTTCATGCGTCCACCAATTTTTGGTGTTCATATTTTTTCCCCAACTTTCCCTGATATGGAATTTGGCCCCAAAATGGCCAACTTTTTGTTCCATTTCAGTCACACTTGAGACTTTTTCTTGCATCCTGGTGCAAATTCTACCCGGGCGGGGTTGAGGCCCCCCTTTTCACTGCATTTTCCCCCAAAATGGCCGCTCCAGCCAAAATGGAAGAACAGAATCAGGCATACGATTAAAAGAAAGGTACACTACATTTTTTTTGATCTGTGAAACTGGGGCCGGGGGCCATATTTTTTCCTCACTTTCCAGCCCGCCTTGTTCATAGAATTCCCCCCCCCCCCCCAAATAAAACGACTTCCTGCTCAGTTTCGGACGATCCTGATCCAAAGTTCGTCTCCACTCAATTTGCTGTCAACAGGCAGAACTGACGTCAGGGTTCATGTCCACCCACCACCCGAGTTTCCTGGCCCATTTAGCACAAAGAGATCGCATTTGTCTGAAGAGGGCATTTATAATTACTCAACTGCAGATATGGAGGGCAGCCGTGTTGTCATATCTCCTTGAAAGGTTTGTGGGCTTTGTTGGGACCCATGTTGAACCTCCAGTTACCATGAAAACAGCAAGTCTGTCCCCCATCCATGCCCCCCCCCCCCCCTTTACCACTATCACGTGTTTCCGATTCTGGTACCTGCTGTACCAGAACTTGTCAATTTGATTGTACAATAAAGTGTATATAAACTTAAACTGGAGTCTTTCCGTCATTTTAGCTTTTCCTTTAGACTTCTGTAGTTCTGAGACTCGTTCCCGACCAGTCCAGGTCGGAGCTCGGTTCCTAACAGCTCAGTCGCGATCCAAGTGAGGAAAAGGTTGGAGGGTCAGCTCCCAACTGAGAAAGAGTTCCGAGAGGTAGATGCAGGATACGACCTGGACAGGTCAGGGACTAAACGGACTAGTCCGCAGTCCGTGTCGATCCAATCGCTGGGACACAAACACTCAGAAAACCTCGAGTAGATCAATGAGTTTTTGTTTTCTTTTTATTATGAAGAACGTTAACGATTTCCCCAACAGTTGCGCCGAGACTTGTAAAGTGCAGTCGAAATGATGACCTGCAATAAATCGCGTAATACCAATCCAGTCTTCGGCGTATAAAAAAAAAAAAATGTGCAAAGCCACTCAACAGGATCGAGGGAGTTTTTAAAACGCCAGAAATCTCTGTAAACGGCGTCATATTCTGACATTTTAAGCATGAGGAATCTGCAGCAACAGTAAAAAAATAATAATCACATACAGTAGACAAAGCAAAAGTACAGTGGGACCAACAAGGGACCCAGAGGTCTCAAAGTTGAAAAAAAAAAAAAAAAAAAAAAACAGGCACCAGAATTTCAGACCTCAAAGCAGCGTTCGTTAAAGGATGCATTCATTAATCCGTATCATCCTGCTTTGGGAAGACTTTCCCAGCTGGTTTCGGTTCAGGGTTTAGAAAACATATATATTCATATAAACGTGAGGTATACAGTCATGATGCTTTGTACTAATCCTTCATTAAGACTTTTATTATTTTGATATTTTTACCATTAAACCGGATTGGCGTTTCTTTTTTATTTGCTCTTAAAATAAACCCTTTGCATATTGATACTTCACCTTTAATGAATTTAGCTATTTGTGGGGTTTTTTTTGGTGCATTTTCTGTTATACCTTCAGATCCTACAAGGTGGTGCCAAATCCTACCCAAATGGAAATGACGTCAAGCTCCTGGGCTACAGTGAATGTAACAAGTCTACACACCCGTGTTCAAATGAAGGTATTTTTTTGCAAATTAAAAAAAAAAAATAGCTGTAATTTTTGGGCTTAGATAAAAAATTACGATCAGTTCAAATAAGCAGTCATTGTTAGCAAACTCACCCCCCCTTCAAGTTTCTGCTATAAAGCAAAAGAAAATTGTCAAGAAAAGCCTGCAAGACCAGCTAAACTATATTTTTTGAGTATCACAAAAACCTGGCATTTGAAGGGGGTGTGTAGACTTTCTATACCCACGTAAATGTGCCGTACAACTGAGCAGTCCGCGGTGTGTACCCCGCCTCGTACCAACATCAGCTATGAAAGGCTTCAACTGACCCGTGACCATGACGAGGATATGCGCTAAAACCAATGGACGGATTTGTCGTGGGGGGTTTGCTGGGTGGGGGGGGGGGGGGGTTCTCCTATTTTAACCGGTCGCACTGAAATAATGCAGAAACCGAAGGCCAGGAGGAGGCCGGTCGGTCCCGACTGACGTCGGGCCGGTTTTTGGTCGGGTCGGGCGGCCGGCCGCTCTCCCAGCAGCAGATGGCGTCGGCGAACTCCACGATGACTTTGTCCATCCACGTGAGGGGCTGAGGGAACAGCACGGCCCCCTCGAAGAAGCCCAGGTGGCCGCCGTGCTGAGTCAGGGCGAAGATCACGTTGGGCATCTTCTCTGGAGCCACAAACAAACAAAGAAAAGAAAAGAAAATCAATATCAAAACATGAGAAATAAAGTCTCAGTCCCTAACAAGACTGGAGAACACGATAATACAACGGGTTGAATTATATTTAAAAAAAAAAGCATAGGATAAAACATATTATTGAATTATAAGAAAAAAATATTATATTAAGATCTCATTATTTGTGTTGCTTTTTCTTTGAATCATACCTCTTTTTTACATCAATTATTTCTTTTCCTTTTTAACCATTTTAATTAACACTTAAAGAAAATAAATTTTAGAAAATAAAAAACACGAGAAATAAAGTTTCAGTCCCTAACAAAACTGGAGAACCCGATAATACAATGGGTCACATTTTTATTTAATATGCTGAAAAAAAAAACAGGATTAAAATGTATTATTTATTTAATTTAAATAAAACTCAATATTACAAAATTAAGATGTCATTATTTGGGTTGCTTTTTCTTTGAATCATACCTCTTTTTTTTTTTACATCAATTATTTTCAATTTGAACCATTTTAAGATTTAAATAAATAAAAAAATAAATAAACATGAGAAATAAAGTCTCAGTCCCTAACAAAACTGCAGAACCTGATAATACAATGGGTCAAATTTTATTTAATTTAAATGTAATATGCTGCAAAAAAAAAAAAAACAGGAAAAAACAAATTTTTAATTATAATAAAACTCAATATTATAAAATTAATATTTGGGTTGCTTTTTCTTTAAATTATAGCTCTTTTTTGCATCAATTATTTATTTTGAATTTTAACCATTTTAAGATTTAAATAAAGAAAATAAACTTAAATGTTTTTTTCTAAAACTTAACAGGCAACAGGTGCTTCCTGTTAGATTGCAGCTCAGTTTTGAATGAGTCAAAAGCAAAGAAAAAAGTTTTCACGTGATACAATGTGTACTTGATGATGATTTTCAAAATAATATGAGTCATATTTGTATCCCCTCACCCTTCGCTTGTAAAGGTAGAAATTTCTGTCCAAGTATGCGTAAACATGTGAAGTGTTGCTGAGTGTAAAACCGCAAAACAAGAGCCCACTGTATTCGCTACTCAGCCGGTCGCAAGTGGGCCGACTGACGTCATGGCCGTCCAAACGCGTACAACAAGCATGCCCCCCCCCCCCCCCCCGCCCCCATGCTCGCTTTTGAGTTTTACGACACACGATAAGACAAATACAGACTTGTTCAAATGACCCAAAAAAAAAAAAAAAAAAAAAAAACCCACAAACCACCCTCGTTGGCGTGCAGCGTCATCCCCGGCACGCCCCCTCGTGGGATTATTTCCCCACACGTGCGGGAACCAGAGCGTCAAGATCCGGCCGCCTTTTGTTTTGGAACGTGATCGTCAAGCTTCATCTTTAATTCAAACAATGTCTCTCGCCCCAGGCTGCAGGCGAAGGTTGGATCTTGCAGAAGCGGTCCTTTCACAAGTCGTCGTGTCCAAGCGCGACTTCAATGTGTACAAAAGCAAACCTGATCCTGAACCATATCTACCCCCCCCCCCCCCGCATGCACTCGAAATGCCAACCCTAACCACAAACCACAACATACCTCCCCAACCTCAGACAAAATCTAAAGCCAAACCTCAAAGGGATCCTGCCCTAACTGTTACCTGAACTAAACCCAAATCCTCAACCTCAACATTTTATACTAATTTAAGGCCGCTCCGAAAAACTCGTAGCGCTAACAGTTAGCGCCACGAGTAATATAGTCAACATAATACCGTAATTTCCGGCCTACAGAGCGCACCTGGTTATAACCCTCACCCAGCACATTTGTAAAGGAAATACCATTTGGTACATACATAAGCCGCAGCTGTGTAAAAGCCGCTATTGAAATAATCAAATTTTCAAAATTTTAAAACCTTAGCTTAGCTAAACAGCAGCAACACGGTAGCTAACAGGGCCGGTTAAAAAAAAAAAAAAAAACAAAAAAAAAAACATACTGGTAAAAATCACTGAGACACCGCAACGCTCTAGCACAGCACTAACGCTAGCGCAGCGCTAACCGGGCCGGTTAAAAAAAAAAAAAAAAATACCGGTAAAAGTTACTTCCTTGGCACATTAATTCCACCGTCTCACTCATACCTTTTCCGCTCGAGTGCCCCCTTGCGGCATTTAGAAAAATATGCACAAATTAGCCGCTTCACCGCATAAGCCGCAGTGTTGAGAGCGTGTGAAAAAAGTCGCGGCTTATAGGCCGGAAATTACGGTAAAAATATCGTGACGCCAAGTGGACCACAGACTGCAACAATCAGAGCTACTCTCCGATTTTAACTTTATATCTGTGTGGGTTTTATTTAGGGCTTGAATACCCATGTTGCTAGTTAGCATGGAAAACACTAAATCGTTAGCAACCACGGATAGCATTTTTTGAAGGAAAAAAAACGCTAACTACCATTCAACTCTCATATTTGTGTTATTATGTACATTTCACACCTTGGAGTCTTTTAAAAATAACCTACATACACTCTTGTCATTTCTGGCAACGTTTATGATTGGTCCAACACTACGTCCGTGCGAAACAATCGCAGAATAACTAGATCCGTGGGAGAGTACGCGGTTACTTCATTTTGACCCCACTGCGGCTGAAATCATGTATAGGCAAGCTGCCACGCTTGCTGTTTGTGTTGGAGCCGAAATTCAAAATTCAACACAAACCTGAGAGCGCACGCGGGATGGCGAGCAGGGAGCGGTGCACGAGCGGGTCGTCCGAGGAGTTCATCAGCAGGAGCGGCACGGTGACCTGGAAGATGTTTCGCCGGCGTGAGCCAACCTTCCGAGCTCGGGAAAGCCGCGACGACTGCGACGCCGCCGCTCACCTTGTGCATGTAGCGCACGCAGCTCTCCTGCTTGTAGTACTCATCCAGGGAAGTGTACCCGTGGAACTTTCTGGAATGAATCAAAACCAGAATCAGCTTTATTAGCCGAGTGTGTAAAAACCTGCAAGGAATTTCATAAATGAAACGTCACGGATTAATTGATGCATCGACCTTGTTTCGCTTCTCTTCTTTAATCCGACCCTGACCCGTTGAAAATTAGTAACATTAATTATTTTATTAATTTTAGATCAACATTTAACATTTGTTTAATTTCATAAATTGGTTAAAACATTAAAAAGAGCAATATTTTAATCAATAGTAACATTTTTATTATATTTTAGGAAATAATCCTTCATAAACTGCACAAATTATTTCATGAACGTTTAACTTGAGCAGCTGCCTAAATTAGTTAAAATACAATTGTTTGTTTAAGTTATCCTAAATAATAAACTCAAATACTAGTTAAAAAAAACTTTTACACAAATATTTCAAAGATTTAACTTATTATAATTTCATGCCAATCACTATTAATATAAATTAAATGACTTTGCAGGGTGGAAGCAGGTGCTCCCTCTGAGCTCTACTATCTACTATTACTTATCTACTATTACTTATCTACTACTTACTTATTTATTATTACTTATTATCCTTAAATTCTGCAACCAGGGAGCAGCTTTGCCCATTTCCGAGGTCGGTAACATTTACCACCCATTCAGAGTGAAACTAAAATCAACCAACGACGAGCTAATACTAGCGACGAGCTAACGCTAGCGACAAGCCAACGCTAGCGAGGCCTACATTGGACCACAATGAGGTTGACTACAACAAGGACACTTACCACCCATTGAACGTGAAATTAAATAACCAACGACGAGCCAACGCTAGCGAGGCCTACATTGGACCACAAGGAGGAAGACTACAACAGGGACACTTACCACCCATTGAGAGTGAAATTAAATAACCGGCGACGAGCAAATGCTAGCGACGAGCTAACGCTAGCGAGGAGCTAAGACTAATGACGAGCTAACGCTAGCGACGAGCTAACGCTAGCGATGAGCTACATTGGACCACATGGAGGAAGACTACAAGGACACTGACCACCCTTTGAGAGTGAAATTAAATAACCAACGACGAGCTAACGCTAGCGAGGCCTACATTGGACCACAAATAGGAAGACTACAACAATGACACTTACCACCCATTGAGAGTGAAATTAAATAACCAGCGACAAGCTAAGGCTAGTGACGAGCTAACCCTAGCGACGAGCTAACATACTATTCAACTTTTCGGAGCGCCAACCTGTATAAACTACCAAAAAAATCCTTATAGAGAACAAAAAATCCTTATAACACACCGAAGCAAATTATATGTCAAAATAACGGAGGGGGAAAAAAAACCCAAAGTTTTTCAATGATTTTTATTGTAGATCTCCATAATGATATTATCTGAAGTTAATCTCTAATTGTCAAAGTCTTATTAGGTGGCATTACTGTGTTCAGAATTGTATTCATGTGTAACTTTCTTCACCAACTCTAAATGCTGACACTTCGGCTCGAAATTACAGCATCCATCCATATTGGCTTTGCGTTGCAATAATGTTGTAAGAGTCCGTATTATTTGTGATGTACGGCCATACACGTAAGATTCACCACAAAATCCGTATGAACTATGGCTAAACGGTACAAGTTGACAAGTATGGAGTAATAAGGACACTTACCACCTATTGACACTGAAATTAAATAACCAACGACGAGCTAACGCTAGCGAGGCCTACGTTGGACCACAAGGAGGAAGACGACAACGAGGACTTAGAGGACGCTGGACAAGTGGACGCAACCCTCAACTTCAACTTTCTTCACTCCTGCCGCGTTAAACACTGCAGGGACATTGTGGTCTGTATCTTTTATCTCTCTTTTACTTCCATCTTCATATGTGTTCGGACCCTTACTCTAATTTAGCCTAGGTAGAATGTGAATTGTGTACTTTGTGTGTTGACTTTTGTTTATTTGATTGTCTTTATTTTACTATCTGCAGCCCGATGGGGGGCACAAGCCCGGATAACTGTAGAGGGTTGCGTCAGGAATGGCATCCGGCGTAAAACTGTGCCAAACGCATACTGACACAGATCGGCTACAGAATGGATAGGGTTCCGGTTACGCCATCTTGTGTGTCATGGAGGTCAAAGAACACAGGTGATAGGTGAAGCGTGAAGTTTTTTTTTTCTATCGTTAATTTATCCGATTGGTCTAAAGGGTGGTGGTGACGTCTTTGGAAACCTGTCCATATAAAAAAAAAAAAAAAAAAAAAAAAAAAGTGGTCGTCACCTCATGATGCTGTCGTCAATCTGCATGAGAGACGTGGCGGCGCACATTCGGCTCAGGTCGGCGTCGCTGATGTTGCTGGAGGCCGCGCTGAGCAAGCTCTCCCTGTGCCGCAAAAAAAACCCAACATTTAAAAAAAAAAAAAAACATCCGGTTGAGACGGACAATCGAAGACGTGCGAGACGAACCGACCTGTGCGACAGGATGAGCTTCTTCATGTTTTCGGCCAGGACAAAGTTGTAGAGGCGGCGGCATTGATCCCACTGAAGGAACGTTTCCTGCGCTCTGAACGCAAACGTCGCCACAAAGATGCACAAATTGAAAATTTAATTTGACGTCATCTGTCATTTTTTAAATCAACGCAAACGTGGAGCTTCTGAGGGTCAAAGTTCCTCTCGCGCAATGAGCCCAATTCTGTTTACCTTAAAAATGTCACGGCGATGAAGAATTGATGAAGGTGCGAAAAAGAAATATTAAAGCTATATTTAATTTTGTAAAAAAAAAAAAAAAGTACATTAAGATGAATAAATGTTAAATTCTTTAGAAAAGGTAATTGGGATTTTATTTTATTTACAATGATTTTAGTTTACATGTACATTACAGTATTTTCACACAAAATGTATTTGAATACATATATTTTTTTCTATAGCAAAAAAAATCTTAAAAATATGACAATTAACATTTAGTGTACTGAAATATTTAAAATATACGCTAATATTTTAGAGGGCATCTTTTAAAAACTATGCATTATACGGAAAAACAGTATTTTCATTCAAAAAATTAATCTTAAATTCTGAAGTTATTACAAACGATTAATGATTTTAAATGCTAAAAATTACTGATCTATTTTGAATATTTATTCTATACTTGCTTTCCTATGCACTCAAATGGAATTCAACCCCCCCCCCCTCCCGAGAATATTCAGCTGTGTAGCACGTCACCCCAGCCCCCGTCCACCTGTTCTCTTTTTTTAATTTTAATTTTTATTTTTCAAACACCAACCTGAGGGCGCTGTAACCCTGGCAGACGCTGACGCAGCACAGCACTCGCTCCTGATTGGACGGGTTCTCGCCCAGGAATTTGCACGCGATGTTGCCCCCCAGACTGAAGCCCACCACCACCAGCAGCGTGCCGGGGAGGGTCCGCTTCACGTAGTTCACCATGGCCGCAAACTCCCACGTGCAACCTGCGCGCGGGAGTCACACGTGGCAAAAAGTACTTTCAAAAGAGAGTAACAGACACCCGTGGGATGAGAAAAAGAAAAAATAATAATAAAAAACATCTTTAGAAACGTAGAACTGACTTCCTCTCTATTTTTACATCATGTCATCATCCACTGGTGCTGAGGCTATTTTGGAAAAAGTACACACCAGAAACTACAGTCATGTTTTCAAATGTAGGGTGGAAAAGTACGATGTCATACCGCAAAAAAGCGTTGGTACTTTACGTTACTTCCTGGCGTTGGTGGGGAAAAAAAAACAAATACAGTACAACCTCGGTTTTCGACCACAATCCGTTCCAGAAGGCATTTCGAGAAGCGATTTGTTCGAAAACCAAATCGATATTTCCCATTGTAATTAATGGAAAAAGAAATAATGCGTTACAAGCCTAAAAAAAAATGTGGCTTTTTAAAGCATTTTTTTTTAAAGCTTTTCCTGATAATAAACTGCATAGTAGAAATACATGTATAGTTTAAATACTTAATATAATAAAATGATGTTTTTGTATAAACAAAAGTGTAGAATAACTTTAAACAATAATGAGGGGGAAAAAAGTATAAATATAAAATGATTTTCTTAGACTATGAAGAATACAATGTCTGCGAGTATTATTATATCGTCTATCTACATGTGCCGCATCATTGGTGTTGAAATATCCTTTGCTTAAGAGTAACATCATGGACGCGGGTTTCGTTAGCTTGTGTACAGCATTTTGCATCGCGCGTTAGCATGAAGCAAGCTGACTTTCGTGAGGAAAACATGAATACACGTCCGCTTCCCTTTCAAGTTTCTGCTCGCAACTCAAGACCAAAAACCTGTAAGTCGAGGTGCCACTGTAATGACATTGCTTCATTCCTTCACTCATCTGCAGTTGAGTACGTGTTGAGGCTGATTTTATTTTCTTTTTTTACCATAGGTGAACATGCGCGGCGACGTGAGCTCCATGTCGGGCAAGGCTCCCAAGTGGTTGAGGACGGCGCAGCGGTAGCCCTGGCGCTGCGAGTGACCCACGAAGGTGCGGATGTAGTAGTTCTCGCTATGGTTGCCGATGCCGGGGCAGATGACCATGGTGATGTCGTCTGGAAAGGGCACGCACAACGCAGGTACTTGGCGGTTATTTAAAACAAAACAAAAAATTGGAGACACTCCAACACATACCTTAATTTCCGGACTATAGGGCGCAACTGATTATAAGCCTCACCCAGTATATTTTTAAAGGAAAAAGCATTTGGTACATACGCAAGCCGCACCTGTCTATAAGCCGCATGTGACCACATTGAAACATGTTTACATATTTACAAAGAAAGACTGTACACAGAAAGAGCTTTTCAAAGTTTTAACAATAAACCTTAGCTTTTCTTTCCAAACAGTGCCTGTGACGCGGCAGTAACACAGCAGCAACACGCTAGCACAGCGCTAACCTTAGCACAACGCTAACAGGACCGGTAAAAAACTTACTACTTACTTTCACCAACCCATTTTAACATGTCAAATATTTACATATTAATTAATATTATTCAAAATATGTTTTTTTTTTTAATTAGCAGGTTATGAGAAAGTTAATGTTTTATATACAGTAACAATTTATAGTAGTCACTGGAAAAAGAAAAAAACATTTACAATTTATTTGACAAATTACCCAAAGCATAAAAAAAAAACTGTTACCAAAATTCTAATGAAATTTAAGAGAAAAAACAATTCTGAATTATGAGAACACTGTTTATTTCGTCAAGAAAATGAAACCTTCAATAACTACCGGTAAGATTATTATTTTGTATGTATTCATTATTAAAGAAATATTTTCATAAAGTTTGACACACTGACTTCCTTTCAGATATTATTATTAATATTTTTAATATTTTTTAATTATTTGTGGAAAATTTCAATGAAACAACAACAAAAGTCATTTGGAACGTTTTTGCCAATTTTAAAACATTTTCACTTATTGTGTATTAACCCTTTATGTGCGCAGGCAATATTTCCTAAAACCAAATATCATTGATTAAAAATGATTTTTATAATCTAGTATTTTTTTTTTCCTAAAAAATTTATTCTTTTTTTTTTTTTCGGGGTGATTTTTGGAACATTTTCTTCCCGACAAAAAATAAAAAATGACCTCAATGAACGGAAGAAAGTTGACAATCTGACCTCCTGTGCAGTGGTCCACCAGCGCCTCAAAGAGGTCGAAGCTGGCCGTGGCCCCGTCGTGGATGGGCAGGAGCTTGCGGACCCCGCGGGGCGTCGGGCTGCCCACCCGGCCCACCTTGCCGTACAGCGCCGTCTGGATGTGGCCGCTCTTCCCCCACAGCAGGGGCGGAATGTATCTGCGGAGGGGCGTCGGGTTACAGAACGCTGACTCAGCGGTTCGGGGGCCCCTCGGAGGTCCAAGGGAACGGCCCCCACAAATAGAAATTGACTCAAGGATAGCGTTTAGTGCCGATCTCGGGTTCTTGTTTTACCTTTCCGGTTGCTTCCGTCTTAGCGGGATGACAAAACTGACCTCCAGGAAACTAAATTTGTGCCACGGGAGGCGCGCGGACTAACAAATTTCCTACGGCGATTTCCGTAAAACTTTTTGGAGGGGGCGCTGGAGAGATTACAGGCAATTACCGTTTTAGTGCAGATCCAGAACTTGAACTTCGTTATTTCAGCAAAATTGTAGTGGATTAAGAATCGTTTTGTTTATTTCTGAGCAGGATGTCGCAAAATCTACTTTGAGGTCCACAAAAGTCCATTGAATGTAATTTTGGTACGGATCCGGTTTTACGGGTTTATCCAAGACTGTTGAATTCCTTTTGAATGAATGAACTCTTGCTGCATATGCAAAAAAAATTATTTTCACTCAAATGATGGGGAAACTGATTTCTAAAAAAAAATGGAGAGTTTTGTACAATATTTTTCAAATTTCATTGTGCTTCGGCTAAGAATTCATACTTTGGTGCAAATCTGGATAAATGTACTGATCCAGAATTTTTACCCCATTCTAGCAGCATTCCGGAGGATACGAGTTTTTTTCCGTTTGGTCATGAGGCCCGGTACACACCGAAGTTGTATTTTTTTTATTTTAAGGGATTGTTTACAAACTGGCGGCACCTTGGCTCAGCTGGTAAAGTTCTGAGGACCCGGGATCGATCCCGGCCCTGCCTGTGTGGAGTTTGCATGTTCTCCGGGCACTCCGGTTTTCCTCCCGCATCCCAAAAACATGCAACATTAATTGAACACTCAAAATAACCCCAAAGTGTGATTGTGAGTGTGGCTGTTTGTCTCTATGTGCCTTGCGATTGGCTGGCGACCAGTTCAGGGTGTACCCCGCCTCCTGCCCGTTGACAGCTGGGATAGGCTCCAGCACTCCCCGCGACCCTCGTGAGGATAAGCAGCAAAGAAAATGGATGCATGTTTACAAACTCCACATGTGAAGGTTAAAAAAAAACCACGTGTGCTTCAGTGGCTGTAAACCTCTATTTTGTGTTTCCATCTATGTTTTTTTTTTCCGTGACGCAGCATGTTGTGTTGTTATGTGTCAATACTGTCGAACTTTCCGGCAGCTGACGCCAAACAAGCTTCTCGGTGGCAAAAATCATTTTCACAGTGCGCAAGCCAGAAATGTTTTGCACTCACTCTTTGGTCAACAAGGGGCAGCATTTGAGCAGGTAGCGGGTGAGCGGCGTGTCCTGGTGGGAGACCTCCGGGGGGCACGGCGGACTCTTCAGGTTGAGACAGCGCACGATGACGTAGAGCACGGTGGCCACCGCCGCCATCTTCACGCCGTCGAACATGGCCGGAAGCTCCGAGCCCAGGGCGGGGACGCCGCCGTCCGCGAGCGAGGCCATCGTAGACGCTGGGGATGACACGCGTGCTTAGACTGTTGCCTTTGAAGGCGGGAAAATGTACTGACATGTACTGGTCGGTTAGAGAGAAATGTTGCTAGCGTTAAACTGTGTAACGAGGCTTATAACCAAGTGCGCTAACGCAAGTTCTGCGCTAACGCTAGCGCCGGATCACCGGATAAACCGCAGGGTTGAAAGCGTGTAAAAAAAAAAAAAAAAAGTGGTGGCTTGTAGGGCGGAAATTACGGTATTTCTAGACTCTCTGATTTGGTTAAACCGCAACTAGTCTCTCGGCCCTGCCTCAGCCCCTAAATTGGGATTTTGGCCTGTTTTACTGCCGTTTCTCCTCTTCCCCCGTCTCTTATACGCCTCATATACTTTTACGTGGAATATATAATTTGATATTTCTTGACGCGATTATGTTACTGTATCCCAACTCTACTTTTATTTTGTATGAATATTGCGGCGGCACGGTGGAATCAGCTAGTAAAGCGAAGGCCTCACAGTTCTGAGGTCCTGGGTTCAATCCCAGACCCGCCCGTATGGAGTTTGCATGCCCTGCCCGTGCCTGCGTGGGTTTCCTCCGGGCACTCCGGTTTCCTCCCACATTCCAAAAACATTAATTGGACACTCTAAATTGCCCCTAGGTGTGATTTCGAGTGAGGCTGTTTGTCTGAATGTGGCCTGTGATTGGCTGGCAACCAGTTCAGGGTGTACCCCTCCATCCTCCTGCCCGTTGACAGCTGCGATTGGCTCTGGCACTCCCCGTGACCCTCGTGAGGATAAGCGGTGAAGAAAATGGATAGATGAATATTGCTTTCTTCATAAAATACATTGTTTGGAATCACCGTAATGTGCATTCCATCAACATGGTACGAGTGCACAGGTGTCAAACTCAAGGCCCGGGGGGCCTGATCCGGCCCGCTGCATGATATTTTATGTGCCCCGTGAAGGCAAATAAAATGGATCAACTTTCATGATTTTTGTACCAAAATTTTAAATTTGTCATATCATAGATAACATTGAGATATTACAAGCAATTTTTGTGTTACCTAATAGCAATAGTTGAAAATCCAATTATTCTCAATTTCTGATTCCAAAACGAGTTCATAAATTTCACATGTAAATTTGATGAGGCGGTTAAAGATTTCTATGGTCTCAGAGTCATAACGGGCCTCCGAGGGGAACTATAAGTAAAAAAATGAGTTTGAAACCCCTGTGCTAGTCCTTTATGGCTATATTTCATATATTTGCTAAGTACGAAAATCTATATCAAAATCACTCCTTTTTCTCAAATGAGTTACAAAACATAAAACAATGACGTACAAAAAAAAACAAGTGTCTGAAATTAGCGAATACGCTTTTTGAGTAGTCACTCAATGTCTGTATCATAGACAATAAGATTTAATGTTAAAAAATAAATAAAGCTACGGAAAGCAAAAGGCATCGAGCCGGCGGACTGGCCCATAAACATTTGTCCTGCTCGGAAACGGCAAATATTTTTACCGCTCGCCAAGGGATTTTTTTTTCCTCTGTATTAAATCAGCCGCCGTCCACTTGACTTTGTGAGTTTATCCTGTTAAAATGTTCCAGTGCACAACGGGAGCCTCGTGACACAAATCTCAAAAAATACTGCACAGCTTCCAAAGTCAAACGTAGTACAATTTGGAGTTCCCCTAAGAGAAACCACCTCTTTTGCATTTTTTTTTTTTTTTGCTTTTTCTTTGGCTTTTTTTGGGGGGAAGCAGAAATAGTTGGCTGTATGGCATTTGATAAATGGAATGTCGCATATGGGAAAATGAAGAAAACTTTCACATTCTATAAACGTCTGCCACCGTCAAGCTGCAGGCTTTGATTCCAATGCGCCACCGAGAGGTCACGAGAGAGGTGCAGCCGGCACTTTCATTCCAATATGGCTGCATATGAAGTATTTAAAGTTGTGCTCAAACGTTTCAGGTTTCAGTACGCCAAACATTTAACGGTTATCGGTCACAGGTGGGTGGACGTCATGGACAGAAGTGGGAAGAGTGACGGGGGTTGGAAAAGTCCAACTTTGGACCTGAACCTCGAGCTACCGTGGCAGCTTTAGAGTGCCTCGTTGTCAGCTTTGGGTGTTCATACGTTACAGGGTGAAAACAAACGTGGAGGGGCATATATTTTCACACATATATTTTTGCGTAGACATAATGACTTTGTGGCATCCATTTTTTTAAAAAAAAAAACCTTTGGTAATTGATTGATTTTGAGTGGCCGTGGTTTTCACCACATTCAGCAGACATGCCGACTGCGGCTGAGAGAAAAAATGACTTGATTACTATTTTCTTTTGCCGCTTATCCTCACGAGGGTCGCGGGGAGTGCTGGAGCCTATCCCAGCTGTCAAAGGGCAGGAGGCGGGGTACACCCTGAACTGGTCGCCAGCCAATCCCAGGGCACATAGCGAGAGACAAAGCACACCTCGGGGCAAATTAGAGTGTCCAATTAATCTTGTGGGAGGAAACCGGAGTGCCCGGAGAAAACCCACGCAGGCACGGGAAGAACACGCAAACTACACACAGGCGGGGCCGGGATCAAACCCGGGACAGCATAACTGTGAGGCCAACGCTTTACCCGCTGATTCCACCTCGCCTCCGTTTTCTACATGTGGCTATATTTTGAAATCATTGAAATTTCTCTGTTTATTAAATGTACACCGCATTTATTTTCTCTTTGCAGCGATTCGGGACCAGTTCGACCTCGTCGTGGACCCCTTTCGAACCGCTTCGAATTCCTTTGGGGAAGAAAACGTGGCGAATAATTGTCGCGGTCCATTGCAACAATCCCATGATCTGTGACGTCACTGGGGAGTTCGCTTGAGGAAATGGAACCACAAACGACGACTTTCGATGTTCACTCACCTCGGGTGAGTTTACATTCCAAGTTGCGAAATGATAATAACGGTGCGCCCGCGTGTACAGAGTTTATATGAATATTAAATGGGGCAAAATACCTGTTGCTGGTGGCCCAGATGGTTTCTCGGCGGTCCAGCGGCCAGTTGGAATTACATCAGAAGCGCTCCGGTCTCGGGTTCTTCTTCTTTTTCCTCCTTCGTCACTCGCCGCAACGTCACCACTTCAACGGCACTTTTGACTTTAGCGAAGTGGTCGCATTTTCGGTGACGTTTGGGTTCACGGGAGAATTTCGATACGGTTGTGTCCCGAATCAAGTCGCTCAAGTCCCAGCCCTCAACTCGTCCGCCGAGTGACCTGCTCTCCGGATGCGTTCAAGTACACGCTAAAAAAAGTGAATAAATCGGGGTTTTACCCCGCCCACGCTTCCAACGAAACGGCAAACTGTGTCAAACCCCGACGCTTCCTCGCCGCCACACCCCACTCGGGGGAGTCATTTCGTTCATGTAACTCTTCATATCATCTGTACAAAAAAAAAAAAAAAAATCACTTTTTGCCACTTTCGCAGATTATTTCACGGCGTGTTAACGCAACGCAAACCAGTTTATTTCCCATTTCCTCGTTTTGAGTACAATATTCGTAGTTACTTTGATAAAGTCTGGTTTAATTGAGCACCCAGGAACATTAGTAACGTCACAAAGATGATACAAGTATTTGGGATACAAATTTAGTATGTATGGAATACCAGGCGTCATCCTCATAATCATTTTAGTATTGCGTGATGATTGGATTCGTCATTTGTTTTTGTCGTGTAAAGTTTTGGGAGTCGTTCAACCACTTGGGGGAGCCAGACTCGAGATTTTCACCAAAATGTATACTACTGTACATCTCCATACTTTGTATTTCTGCTTATTATTCACCCCCAAATTATTCTCTTATGTAGTTTTAATATTGTGAGTCATTTTTAAGAACATTTTATACTCGTCATTTGATAAACTCTCACCAGACACTTCCTTAGGTACACCGGAAGAATCTACTGCGCTCCAATACTAACGCTCATTATAATAGTTGAACATTTTTAATATATTTCCCATATTGGGGCTCATCAGATGGTGCGGACATAAGCAATTATGTATCCATTAAAATAATTTCTATGTTAAACAGATGAAGATTTTGTGTTTTTAGATGGTTACACCCCCCCCCTATATAAATAAAAATAAATCCAGAAATAATGCCTCATATCTGAGATCATCTTCTGGTATTCATGCATTCTTTGTACCCTGTGATGAGACCTTGGCCACCAGGGGG